>NW_027532250.1:6567088-6581129 GCF_008692635.1 Crocuta crocuta
GGCCCCCTGTTGAAACCACTTTGCTCTTTTTCTCCGCGCCTGACAGAAACGTCCACAAGCTAAGACGTGACCTTTACGTTAACAGTTGAAGAAGAGTAGCTGTTCCCAGGCGCGCAGCGCTGCCGACCTCGCCGAGAACTTGGCTGCGGCAAACGGGACATGGTAAGCGGGCGGGGGACCGCAGGGGCTGGCGCGCGCCAGGGTGTGTAATGGAAACACGGATATAATTAAGAGGCGGTTCATTTGCAATAATTATGCACCGGTTGGTTAATTCTTTCAAGATGCTAAACAGCCCTTCCCTGGAGCTACAGTAATTGACTCTGTCAACGGCATTGCACACGGTCATCTGGAGACTTCCACTTGGACAGCCTGCTGACTCACTTTCGCACACGCACACACGCTCACTCGCTCTGCTCACTAACAGACGGGTCCCAGCAGGAGCACGGGTGCAGGAGTGGGGAGGAAGAGGGGTCTGGGGAAGAAGTGCTGACCTCAGGGAGGGCAGGGAGGGAGAAAGAGAAGCGAGGTGAGCTCCCAGGCTGGCCTCAGACTGCCTGGATTCAAACCTGCTTTCGTGCCTTAGCAGCCATGTGACCCCAAACAAGTCCCTTAAACTCTTGGAGCCTCAACGCTCGGTCTCCGAAATGGGGATAAGCGCCTTCACTTCGAGAGTGTTGTTGCAAGGATTCAAAACAACATGATGGCCAGTGCCTGGCACTGTGAGGGTGTTTCATAAACACTGGTTGGGGGGTGCAGGGGTGGCTCAGTCAGTTGACTGTCCAACTTGGGCTCGGGTCATGAACTCGTGGTTCAAGAGTTCAAGTCCCATATGGTATAGTCTGCGCTGACATTTCAGAGCCTGCTTGAGACTCTCCCTTTCTCTCTCTCTGCCCCTCCCCCCACTCTCAATAATAAATAATCCTTTAAAAAAAAAACTGGCTATTTGCTTGCACAGCGACATAGGCTGAGCAGTGATGATGGTCTGGGACAAAATCAGAGACGTTTGCCATTGGTCCCAGAGAACCAGTTTCAAATGTGTCTACTGAATTGAGTCTCTGCAGTGTGACCTCAGGCGAGGTCCTTAATCACTCTCTGCCTCAGTTTCCTGTTTTGAAAATTAAAGTAAAAAAAGAATGATACTTCCCTGGGAGGGCGGCATGAAGATTAAAGAAGACAGCTCCTGGCACATAGAGATCCTCAAGAAATGGTGGATCCGTGACTTTGTCGACCTTCAAGTGTGCTTCTGGAAAGCGTTCCCTTCAGACACCAGTGAGCAGGCAGTCGCCGCCTGTGGATTTCACAGGTACCAACACTAGCGAGTGATTCTCCCAAGGAGCCCGACCTACCTTGAAGTTCGTATCAACGCCATTGGTTGCCCTTTCTGGTTCCGTCCCAGACTTCCCCCAAATGGGTTCAGCTTGTCTTAGAAGCCAGACAGGGGAGCAGAGCCTCAGTCAGGATGAGCCCCCCACATCTGGTGGGAGGAGGGGGAGGTGTCCCCAAGTGAGCCCCCACCCGATCACCTGGATGACAGCTAGGGTGACAGGAAAGTCCCCTCATGATCCACGCTGACAGTGGCTCCCTACCTCCTTCAGAGCGGAGACAGCGGGGTGGCCACCTCCATCCCGCTTCCTGTGCGGGGAACTGGGGGTGAGGACAGGAATCAGCTTCCAGACATATCACAAGAAGCATTAATACCCTCCCAGCCCCGCCTCCGCTCTTGACTCCTACCCCTTCAGGCCACCACCACCAGAGTCCTCTTTCTACAAGACAGACTTTACCACCTCATCCACCTGTGCATGAATATCAGTAGCTCCCAGTGACTTCAGGGTAAAGCCCCAAGCACAGCTCACGAGGTCCTTTGTACGGTCCCCACCCCCACCCCCCTCGGATTCCCTGACGCGGCCTCTGCCCTGACATCCTTCCCGGGGCTCGCTGTACCCACCTCTCTGCGAGCACGCCGCTCTCTTCCATGCCTTCATGCCCCTGCGTCCGCACCCGCTCTCCCTGCAAACCCACCATCCTTCTCCCCCTGGAGAACCCCGACTCATCCCTGAGAACCCAGCTGACATCACCTCCTCATGGCACAGCCAGAGAAAGAAGAGGAAGGAGGGAAAGACAGAAAGACAATCACGGTCAAGGCCCATGATGACAGAAGAGAGCGTGAACCCTCCGGGGAGGGAAGGGGGCAGGATGGCTGGAGCTCAAACAGTGCGGGGGGAGGAAGAAGGCCACGCCGGGGTGGAAGAGGTGCTAAGGGCCCCGTGCCAAGCACAGGACCCTGTCCTAAGGGCGATGGGAAGCCAGGGGGACTTGTAAATGCAGAGGAGAGACTTGCTCGACACGCATGACATGCACGCGTGTTAAGGCCATTCTAGCTGCAGCGGGGACTCTAGTGCGGGGCCAGCGAGAGCCGTGGGTGCCCTCCGGGGCACCCGGGCAGCTCAGAGAGGGTAGTGGCATCGGAGGTGGAGCACAGCGGATGCACCTGCTCGAGACAGAAGAAAGACCTCTGGACTTACCAAGGCACTGATCTAGGGGAAGGGACGGGCGCCCAGGCTCTTGTTCTGAGCCGCCCGGTGCCCGCTGATGCCCACTGAGATGGGGACGGCGGGGGAGGGTCAGGCCGCTGCTGTGAGGAGCCAGGTCCTGCTCCAGACTCTGGGTTTCGTGCGCCTGACGCTCGCCGTGCCTGTAGCTATCCACGGGGGAGTCCCGCAGGCCCGCGCGTAGAGGAGTCTCTGCATATACTTTTCGGCGCTAACCTGGAGGCTCACCAGCCATTAAGAGAGGAGCCCCGGTGCTGCTTTCACTTGCCTGTTCTCCTTCCCAGCACGGCTGCTGCTTCCCGTCTACTGCCGCTCCACAGTCAGGCCAGATGCCACCTCTGTGTCCCACGCAGCACAAAGGGAGGAAGCCCCCTCCTCAACTCACTGTCGAGCAAGCCACTGAACCCTACGCATCCCAAATGCCCCCCCCCCGCCCCCAGCGTGTACCTCTGACTTGTTCAGGTAGCAATGCGCCCAAGTGTCAGCATAGACCCATCATGCTCATCTTTTTCCACTTGGCCGGTGAATGGACCAGGCTGCGCACATGATCTGCTTCCAGTCGCTCAGCTCTAAAGGGATGTCTGTGGAGGTTTGTAGGGGAGACTGCTCTCCCTGACAAAAGGGAGAGGCACAGGAAGAGGAAGATTTTTGTTGCCTTTCTTACCTTTCCCCTTTGGATCGCAGCCAAAGGCAGATGTGATGCCTGGAGCTGCAGCAGCTATTCTGTGACCATGAAGCAATTAGCCTAAGGATGAAAATCCACCTCCCTCCGCTGAAATATAGAGGGATACAGAGTGCTCGGGGGCATCACTGATTTGCAAACCATAGGACTGTCTATCCTTGTTAAGGAAGTTTATTTCAGCTATTGTTGGCTGGGTTTTCCCTTACTTGCAGCTGAAAGCCACACATCCAAGTCTCCTTTTATCCGTCTATACCCATGGATCACTTTCTTCATCCCCATAACCATCTGTCCATCATCTCACAGACGAGCATACTAGATCCTTGAGAAGGGAGATCTTTGTCCATTGTGTTCCTTGTGCCAGAATGGTGCCTGACACACAGGGGACACTCACAAGCCTTCAGCGAATGAGTGAGTCTCTGTACCTGTACCTGATCACCTGTCTCCAACCACATTCATTCGGAAAACCAACACCATGAGCACATCAGCTCATGTAAATATACAACAGTAACCGCCACTACTGACCCCTGCTCATGCGCTAGGACTGTGCTAATCCTTTAACTCTTTGAATCTTCACGACTCCACTAAGAAGTAGGAACGGTTGTTATCTTCATCCCGAGGAGAGGGAAACGGAGACTCAAAGAAGACAGGTGATGTGCCCGAAGGCAGCCAGCTGGAAGAGCCGGGATTCGAACCCAGGCAGTTCTCTCCAAATCCTGGGCGCTGAATTGTCGTCCTACACAGCCTGCTAAGTGGGTGACAGCCCTACATACCCGTGAGCCCCTTGGGGCAGCTGGAACACAGATCAGGGGGAGGCAGAGCAGGGTGGGGGTCCAGAGGTGAGGCAGGAGTCCGTCTTACTCCAAAAGAGGACCATCACGGGAAGGAGGAGGTGGTCAATACCATTAAAATTCAAAGGCAGCTGGGCATTTAAGGCAAAGTGATGAGAACTAGAAGCGGGTCATCTCCAAGTGCGGCAGATACAGAGAGGCAAGCGAAGACCCCACGGCGTAGACCCCAGGGTGGGCTCCACACTTTTTAGCCACAGTTTTCTACCACCCAGGCCTGCCCTGCCCTGCTAGGGGTTATCGGGGGTCAAGACTCCCATGATCTCTGTGACATGTCCATTCTACCCTCCTCCGGCCAGGTTGTAATTGGTTTGGGGTTAAATCGTGGTCAGGGGAGAAGGATGAGGAGGCCCAAGCTCTTATTCACAACAGAGTGGAGCAGACAGCCGCGGCCAGCGGGGGGTAAGAGCTCTGTAACGCACGTCTCCATCCCGTGCGTGGGTCTGTTTAACCAGCCCAGGCACAAAGCTTGAGTTCAATAAACAACGTCACCAGTATTTTAAAAACGGACTTGGGAACGTGACGCATGGCACGTTGTAGAGAGGGCTCATTTGAGCGAGACGGGATTCATCGGCCCAAATTTTCAAACCAATTAGATTTATGTCATGGAATCAGAGAAACAGACCAAAGTTTATAATCCGATAAACTTGGAGTCGCTGCACATAGTGACCCCAGCACATTCACCTCCTCGGCTGCTGGGCTGGCTGACCTCCGAATGATTTAACCAGGGCAGAGCGGGTACAATGTGTCATGGTGTGGCTGGGAAACGGTCAACGGGAGGTGTCCAAGGCCAGTGGCAAGGGCTAACTCAGTCTCAAAGGAACGGGAGAAATGCTGCTTCTCCACCCTGACTGCTCTTCCCAAACGGCCTTCAGCACAAACAGCTACTCCCGGCTCCGCTGGTCCCTTCTGGGTACAAGGTGCCTCCAAACACAGGGGAGGCTTAGTGCTTCCATTTATTCTTCCCGGGGACATGTCAAAGGAGAGAAGCATTAGCTTCGGTGTGAGCCTGGGCAGTCCGCTCTCCGGCTCAGGCTCCTCCGTCACTTTCTCTGTGAGTTTCACCTCCCAGGGCTGCACTGCGGTCAGCTCCGTGCTGGCCCGTCAAGGACACCTGCTTGTCCCCCGCGGAGGCATGGTCATCAGATGTATTACACCCCACTCTAGCCACAGCCCCTCCAACTCCTTTCCTGTTGAGAGGTACCTTCCAGAAGAGACAAAGCCTCTTTCAGGGAGGGAGGGAGAGAGGGAAGCAACATGGGATGAGAGTCTACGAGGAGGCAGTCGCACTGGCAGACACCTTCATCTAATGACCCACATACACCCAGAAGGAGACAAAACCATTCCTCCTGCACAGGCCAGAAACTGAGGCTCAGAGAAGGGAGTTCTTGAACGGGAACATAAAGCTGGGTTTGCATTCTAACACCTCGATTCATTCTCTTTCGCCACGGTGCCTCTGTGACTGTGAGCTGAGCACTTGGCATTCTGTAAACCCCCCTGGGACTAACAGAACACAGATAAGAATCCTCAACTAGGAATTTAACACTGACAGCGGGTAGAACGCTACTAGTGGCCGGATAAATGAGTCCAGGTACCAGAGAAAAATGATTATATCAGCATTTTGTATTTAATACCGCTATTTTATCAAAAAGTGTATGGAATTAACAAAACTGTTTTAAATTGCTGCAATAAATCATCCAATATATTTTGAATACATACCTTTATAAACTGCAAGATGTTAAACCCTACAATGAGCATATAAAATATAAATGGTACATATTAAACATGTAATACAAATTACTAGCAGGTAAAATTTAAAAATTTATTTTATTTTATTTATTTCTGAGAGAGAGACAGCGTGAGCAAGGGAGGGTCAGGGAGAGAGGGAGACTCAGAATCTGAAAAAGTCTCCAGGCTCTGAGCTGTCAGCACAGAGCCTGACGCGGGCTGGAACCCACGAACCGTGAGATCATGACCTGAGCTGAAGTTGGATGCTTAACTGACTGAGCCCCCCAGGCGCCCCCAGGTAAAATTAAATAAAGCGTGATGAACACTGAATTCAATACTGATTTAAAAATTTTAAAGGTTCAAATAATTGAGAAATTTTTAACTAAACATCATTTGATTCTTGTTTTAAGTTTATTTATTTATTTTGAGAGAGAGAGAGAGCACAAGCAGGTGAGGGGCAGAGAGAGAGGGAAAGAGAGAATCCCACACAGGCTCCATACCGTCAGCTCAGAACCAGAAGCAGAGCTCAAACCCACGAACCATGAGATCCTGACCTGTGTGGAAACCAAGAGTCAGACGCTCAACCAACTGAGCCACCCAGGTGTCCCACACACTTTTACTTTTAATGATTGCATTTAAAGAATCAAATAAGGGGGGCCTGGGTGGCTTAGTCAAGTATCGGGCCCTAGTCAAGTATCGGGCCCTTGATTTTGGCTCAGGTCATGATCCCAGGGCTGTGGGATTGAGCCCCGCATCAGGCTCCATGCTGAGTGTGGAGCCTGCTTAAGATTCTCTCTTTCCCTCTGCCCCGCTCCCCTGCTCGCTCTCTTTCTCTCTCTCTCAAACAAATAAATAAATAAAGGTTAAAAAAATAAAATAAAAATAAAAGTGTCCAATGATGTTACAGTGGAGTCCCGAGCATTTTACTGTGAACATTGTTCCAGCTATTTAAAAAATGTCAGAGGCATGATGAGAAGGGAATTAGCCAATCCAGCTATTCTCCTTTGACGGTCTCATATTCAGATAACTTTGAGATCTCATGGAATAAGTTATTTCTTTACAGAGAGTGTAATTTTTATTGATAGGAGCCTGGTGTTTTTGTTTTAAGGAAATTGTTACCAACTCAGCTTCATAACCTTTCATTTCGTTGGCGCGGTCACAGAATCGGGCACGTCGGCTGTGGCAGAGCTACCTGCGGCAGTTTCAAACTGTCATGTGCACATCCCGCCAACTCGGAGAATTTTTATTAGCGTTGACTTTGCAACGCAAGCTTCGCCTTGTCAAATATAATCCCCTTCTTTCTCTTGAGGATAGCGGAGATGAGAAAGATGTTTTCTAAACGATCTTTTGTTCAATTAGAATTTTCAATGCAGCATAAGATTCTCTTGGAAATATCTCAAGATGTAAATGATTCAGCTTCCCGACTTCTTAAAATACCACAATAACAGTATTGCATTTTTTTAAAAAAACTATATTTTGGTACTTAAAAATAGCATAGGATACTGGAATACAAAAAAAAAAAATTGACTGCAATCATTAGCCCAGTTGCTAGGAAACCTGTGAACAAGCCCAATGTTAGGGGACACATAGGTAAAAGGGTGGTTCTTCAAGCAAAATAAGAAAAACCAGAATTAATTTTAGCAACCACAGGTAATAAGCCAAGATGATAGGATGATAATGAATCATCTTAGGGGGTTGTATTTCTTTAGAACGTGCTCCTAATTCCATCCTCCACTGGGCAAGTATGTAAATACTAACCATTAAAAACACTTAGACATGTTTGTTATTCTTTTAAATATTATCCTTCTTTTCAAACAGCACGCTGATGTTTTCATTTTCCATGGGTAAATAAAGACTCTGGGGTTGGGTCCATCCCCACGGTAAAGGCCCCGTGGATGGAGGCACAGCAACCGAAACTACAAATATTTTGAGGTGCGAGCCGTGCGCATCCTGGCCACTGACACATGACAAATAGAAGAGGAACCAGCTCTTGACGAGGAGGGAGATGCTGAAAATGTTTTTTTTTTTTTAATGTTTTATTTATTTCTAGGAGAGAGAGAGAGACAGCGTGAGCAGGGGAGGGTCAGAGAGAGAGGGAGTCACAGACTGAAACAGGCTCCAGGCTCTCAGCTGGCAGTCAGCACAGAGCCCGACGCGGGGCTCGAACCCACGAACCGCGAGATCATGACCTAAGCGAAAGTCGGACGCTTAACCGACTAAGCCACCCAGGCGCCCCTGAAAATGTTTTTAGAAGACTGATAATTGGACTTCTGCTTATTGTTAAGATCCTATGGGCTGGTCCCCCCACAAACAGCAGCTATAAACATAGGGGGCAGAGGACGCAGCTACATGAAGGGACTGCAGTCAACCAAGGCAGGTGGATTCTAGGGAGGAGGTGACATTTGGAAGAAAGGAATGGCAGGAGGTTGGTTCCCAGCATTTGATGTTTTTCAGCCTGAGGTCACACCACAGCCAGTGCTCCATGGGCATATAAAACTCTTGACTGAAAACCCACAATCTTTCTGGCCTTAACAACCTGAAGACAGAGTTCGGAACAACCACAGCCATTGGAAAGTGAAGGGCGGAAGGAAATGCGGAAAGGAAGAGATACAGAGGGAAGGCCCCCAAATCTCCATCTAACCTCTGAATTACACGGGGAAGATTCCAAGCAGCCTAGATATAGTTTAAAAAAAAAAAAAAGGAAAAACAAAACAAACAGACAAAACTGAACTGAGATATTAGCTGCCACTCAGAAGACACTTTGCTGTTTTAGTTCAACCAAGTTACTTGCCTGGTTAAAAAAAAAATCCAAAAGATCCCACCAAAAAGATTCTAGAATTGATCCATGAATTCACTGAAGTCGCAGGATAGAAAATCAATGCGCGGAAATTGGTTGCATTTCTATACAACGATAACGAAGCAGCAGAAAGAGAAATCAAGGAATCAATCCCATTTACAATTGCACCAAAATCCATAAAATACCAAAGAATAAATCTAACCAAAGAGGTGAAAAATCTATACACTGAAAACTGCAGACAGTTTATGAAAGAAACTGAAGAAAACACAAAAAATGGAAAAATATTCCATGTTCATGGATTGGAAGAACAAATATTGTTAAAATGTCAATAGTACCCAAAGCAATCTACATATTCAAAGCAATCCCTACCGAAATAACACCAGCACTCTTCACAGAGCTAGAACAAACCATCTTAAAATTTTTATGGAACCAGAAAAGACCCCGAATAGCCGAAGCAATCCTGAAAAAGAAAACCAAACCGGGAGGCAACACAATTGGACTTCAAGATGTATTACAAAACAGTAATCATCAAGACAGCATGGTGCTGGCACAAAAACAGACACTTAGATCAATGGAACAAAAGAGAGAACCCAGAAATGGACCCGCAAACATATGGCCAACTAATCTTTGACAAAGCGGGAAGAATATCCAATGAAATAAAGACAGTCTCTTCAGCAAATGGTGCTGGGAAAACTGCACGGTGACATGCAGAAGATTGAATCTAGACCACCTTATTATACCACACACAAAAATAAACTCAAAATGGATGAAAGGCCTAAACATAAAACAGGAAGCCATCAAAATCCTAGAGGAGAAAGCAGGCAACAATCTCTTTGACCTCGGCCACAGCAACTTCTTACTCAACATGTCTCCAGAGGTAAGGAAAACAAAAGCAAAAATGAATTATTGTGACCTCACCAAGATAAAAAGCTTCTGCATGGTGGAGGAAACAATCAACAAAACTAAAAGGCAACCAATATAATGGGTGAAGATATTTGCAAGTGACATACTGGATAAAGACTTAGTATCCAAAATCTATAAGGAACTTATCAAACTCGACACCCAAAAAACAGATAATCCAGTGAAGAAATGGACAAAAGACAGAATAGACACTTTGCCAAAGACATGCAGATGGCTAACAGACACATGAAGAAAATGCCCAACATCACTCATCTTCAGGGAAATACAAATCAAACCACAAGGAGATACCCCTTCACACCAGTCAGAATGTCCAAAATTAACAATTCAGGCAACAACAGATGTGGTGAGGATGTGGAGAAAGAGGAACCCTTCTACACTGCTGGTGGGAATGCAAACTGGTGTAGCCACTCTGGAAAAGAGTATGGAGGTTCTTCAAAAAATTAAAATTAGAACTACCCTACAACTCAGCAATTGCACTACCAGGTATTTATCCAAGGGATACAGGTGTGCTATTTCGAAGGGGCACATGCACCCCAATGTGCATAGCCGTGCTATTGACAATAGCCGAAGTATGGGAAGAGCCCAAATGTCCATAGACTGATGAATACTAAAGAAGATGTGATATATGTATGTACACACACACACACACACACACACAAACACTGGAGTATTACCTGGCAATCAAGAAGAATGAAATCTTGCCATTTGCAACAACGTGGATGGAACTCAAGGGTATTATGCTAAGCAAAATAAGTCAGGCAGAGAAAGACAAATATATGACTTCACTCATATTTGGAATTTAAGATACAAAACATAACATAAGGGAAAGGAAGCAAAAATAATATAAAAACAGGAAGAGGGACAAACCATAAGAGATAAACACAGAAAACAAACTGAGCATTGTTGGAGGGGTGCGGGGTAGGGGGATGGGCTAAATGGGTGAGGGGCATCAAGGAGGACACTTGGAATGAGCACTGGGTGTTATATGTAGGGGATGGGCCACTGGACTCTAACTCTTGAAATCATTATTGCACTGTATATTAACTAACTTGGATGTAATTTTTAAAAATAAATTTAAAGAATCAACATTCTTTGGAAACACAGAAGAATCTAAAGTCTCCATGACAACATATTCACAATGTCCAAGACATTTACCAAAATGACTCATTATATAAAGAAATAGGAAAATGTAACTCATTCTCAACAACTATTATAACTGCTCAAAGATGTAAAGGAAAATATGTTCATGACAATAAAAAAGACAGGAAATCTCAGCAGGAAAAGAAAAAATGCAAAAAAGAAAAGAAAAATTCTAGAACTGAAAAATACAGTATATGAAATAAAAATTCAGTGTACAAGTTTCACAACAGAATGGAAATAACAGAGGGAAGAGTTGCTTATCTTGAAGATAGGTCAAGAGAAATTATTTAATCTGAAGAAGAGAGAAAAAACGATTCCTAAAAAAAAAATCAACAGAACCTCCAAAATTTTTGAGACAGTGTTGAGAGGTCTTAGAAGACCATTAAGGCAGCAAAGGATCAAAACCCTGGAGCCCAGGGAATGGATCCCACAGCCATGTGGGCACAGTGACTGAGAGGTTAGCCACGGGTCTGTGGAAAGGAAATAGCAGATTCAAGAAATAATTAGGAAGAAGTAAACACCAAGTCTTGGTAATTGCTTGAATAAAGACACAGAAAAGAGGGAAATCTCAGAATTGACCCTAAAGCTATGAGACTCTGAAAACCATGAATTAAAATGAGGAATTATGACTACGTTTTTAAAATGCTCAACTTTATTCATAATAAGAGAAATGCAGGGGCGCCTGGGTGGCTTAGTCGGTTAAAGTGTCCGACTTTCGCTTAGGTCATGATCTTGTGGTTCGTGGGTTCAAGCCCCGCGTCGGGCTCTGTGCTGACTGCCAGCTCAGAGCCTGGAACCTGTTTCAGTCTGTGACTCCCTCTCTCTCTGACCCTCCCCTGCTCATGCTGTCTCTCTCTCTCTCTCTCTCTCTCCTAGAAATAAATAAAACATTAAACAAAAAGAGAAATGCAAATTAAAACCACATTCCCTATCGAATTTGCAAGTTCAAAAGCTTAACACCGAATTCTGCTGGCAAGTCCGTGGGGACATAGGTACTTCATATGTTGCTAGCAGGTATATAGGATGACGGTACAATCACTATGGAAGAACGTGGGCAACATCTAACCAACTCGCATACGCCCATGACCCAGCAATCCCAATCCCTAACCTGACCCACCAATTCCTTCGTGCCTTTACACAAGAATATCGGTCAAAAAATGTAAACTGAATGACAAAGTTGAAAGACTGGAGCCACCGATGTAATCATTGATTCAGGCAAGGATCGAGATGCTAAAACCGTTGAGGAAGGGCCTTTGGGAACAGAAGAGTCATGTAGCCCCGACTCTCAACTAGAAAAGGAAAGAGGGGTGCCTGGGGGGCTCAGTCAGGTAAGCCTCGGCTCTTGGCTCAGATCGTGATCTCACAGTTGGTAGGATCGAGCCGCATATGGGGCTCTGCCCTGACAGTGAGGAACCTGCTTGGAATTCTCTTTCTCCCTCTCTCTCCACCCCTTCTCCTCCCTCTTGCTCTCACTCTCTTTCTCTCTCTAAAAATAAATAAATAAACTTAAAGAAAAAGGAAAGGAAAGACATACCTTTACAGGGAGAGATCTAGCAGACACACTAGGTGCTCAGGTACAGCACTGCCAGTAATGGATCATGTCGGACATTCTGCATCTCCCAAAGTGACGCTTGCCAAAAAGGTTTGCCCTCAGTCTAATCGTAAATAGTCAGACAAATCCAAGTCATTGGACCTTCTGAAAGACAACCAGCTGCTTCTTCAAAAAGGCCAATGTCATGAGAGACAGAAGGAACAAAGGCTAGGGGAAGAGGGTGTGGGGAACATTCTAGATTAAGGAACCCTCGTGGTGCCTGGATGGCTCAATCGGTTAAGTGTCCAAATTCGGCTCAGGTCATGATCTCGCCGTTCGTGGGTTCAAGCCCCATGCCGGGCTCTGTGCTGACAGCTAACTCAGAGCCTGGAGCCTGTTTCAGATTCTGTGTCTCCCTCTCTCTCTGACCCTCCCCTGCTTATGCTGTCTCTCTCTCTCTCTCTCTCAGAAATAAAGAAAACATTATAAAAAAAAAAAAAATAAAAATAAAGTACCCTGGGAGACAGGACAACTAAATGCAGTCTGTGATCCTTGACTGGATATCTGATCAAAAAAGAAAAGAAAAGAAAAAAAATAGCTTCAAAGGACAAGAATGAGATAATTGAGAAAATTTTCATATAAACTCTACATTAAAGAATATTATAGTATCAATCATTGCATTTGTGAACATGATAATGGTATTGTGGTTACGTAGGAGAATGCTCTTGTTCTTAGGGGAGGCAGGCTCTAGTATTGGGAGGTGAAAGGCCATAATGTCTGTGGTCTTCTTTAAAACAGTTTGGGAAAATATCAAAAATAATGCAAAAATCTCATGTTAACAATCTGTGAATCTAAACGAAAGGTATAAAGAGAGTTATTATACTATTCTTTTTACCTTTCCTACAGATTTGAAATGTTTCAGAATTAAAGTTGGGGAAAATGATGAATTGGGCCTGAGAACCCAATTATGTTTGTGGATAAAGGGAGCTCTCTTTCAATAGCTGTGAGCACTGTTAGACTAACAAAGGTGAGTTGCTAACCGCTCTGCCGTGAAAAACTGGTTACTCAGCAACATCGATGGAAATGCCTTGTTAGTTTATTTGCGGGGTTGGAGAAGCAGGAGAGAAAGCTGGGTTTTTTTTTAATAGTTTATTGTCAAGTTGGTTTCCATACAACACCCAATGCTCATCCCCACAAGTGCCCTCCTCCATGCCCATCCCCCCCCTTCCCCTCCCCCCCCATCAGCCCTCAGTCTGTTCTCAGTATTTAAGAGTCTCTTATGGTTTGCCTCCCTCTTTCTCCCCCACTATTTTCCCCCTTCTTCTCCCCCCATTTTTGATGAAGTTCTGCAGATGAATGAAACCCTAGCAGTCCCTACTCAGACAGCAAGTAAAAAACCAGATCTTACTGATGTTGGATTTCTGTGAGGCCACTTGGCAGAACATTTCAAAGCCTATGTCTGTGATTATCTGCAGCCACCCTGGTTCTTGAAACCTAGATGGCACACCCAAAGCTTGTGACAGCTGGCACAGCTATCTCTGTGTCTTGAAGACAAAGACCAAGGCGCAGGATAGAGAGTATAGTTTGCTGACATTTGTATATATGGATACGTTGTATGCACACACGATATTTATGGAAAGAACTAAAAGAAACTAGTAATTTTTTTCCCTAGGGAGGAAAACCAAGTTGCTAAAGTCTTGGGCTTACGTTTTATCCTTTTGTTCTATTTTAATTCTTTCCATGTGAATGTGTTAGCTGCTCCAAAAATTTTGTTATTAATGGTAAGGAAGGGATGGGAGAATGGATGGGTGGATGGATGGATGGATGGATGGTTGGATGATGGATGAA
>NW_027532250.1:6581323-6596506 GCF_008692635.1 Crocuta crocuta
GGATGGATGGACGGATGGATGGACGGACGGATGGACGGACGGATGGACGGACGGATGGACGGGTGGATGGACGGGTGGGTGGATGGGTGGATGGGTGCGTGGGTGGGTGGATGGGTGCGTGGGTGGGTGGATGGATGGATGGATGGGTGGATGGGTGGCTGGGTGGGTGGATGGATGGATGGGTGGGTGGGTGGATGGATGGGTGGGTGGATGGACGGATGGATGGCTGAGTAGGTGGACAGATGGATGGGTGGATGGGTGGATGGACAGATGGATGGGTGGGTGGATGCATGGGTAGGTGGATGGATGGATGGATGATGGATGAGTGAGTGGGTGGACAGATAGATGGAGGATGGATGATGGATGGGTAGGTAGGCAGAAAAATGAGTTTATGCACCACTCTCCTTCCAAACACTTCGTCCATGCTGCTTCCCCGTTTCCACACCACAGTTAACAATGCTGGGCTGCTCCCAGGTTCATCTCTGACTTGAGGGTGGCTGGTTCTGTGCTCTTTGGGGGTCTTTAGCTTCTGAGACACAACTTCTCTCAGCTCTGCATCTCCCTTGATTCCAGGGGTTCTCCCTCACCCCCTACAGCCCTGAGGCACTTTCTTCTCGCCCTCTGAGGTCGCATCCCTAGCTAAAGGGACTTCATCTGTCAAATTATAACACCCATCCACTTTATCTGCAAGGACAGAACCGAGTTGCAGCAAATCTTATAGACAGAAATTGCTCAACCTCTAGCACAGAGAAGGATTCTAGTCACACCCCTGCGAAGCCTTCTGATGAGTTGCCAAGGCCCCATGCATCCTAGGGACTGCTTGGTGACATCCTTTTCTCTGTCTTTGTGGTAATGTGCTTTTTACAGCAATTTCTCTCACATCAAGCAGCCGCTAGGATCTCATCTCTCTGGCCTCTGCACAGGCAATACTTCTGGCTGCTTTCATTTCCAGCAAAAGGCAAAAAAGACTATGCAAAGGGCGGAGACACCCCATTTCTGCTGTCTGACCCTGCTAAGGCTGGGAAACAAAGAAAAATCAATTCCAAGTAGAGGATACCACTCGGAAGACTGAGTGGATCAATATGCTGGCCACTGCCTCCATCCCAGGCCAGGATCTTCCAAGAGTTTGCATAGAAACAGCAAGGATCATCATGCCTTACACTTTTAGGAATGAAGAAGGGTAGAGGGTCCTGTTGATGCCCACCCATGTCCCCTTTACCAGGCACGCACCCACCCCTACCTACTGTGGATGTGTAGGGATTGGCTCCAAATGGCTCCTCCCTGTCCCCTTCACCGGCAAATTGTCCACGTATACCCCAGGAGACAGCCCAGGAGCAGCAACTGGCTATAGGGTTGCAAAGGCTAGTCCCGTCCATTGCCTCAAGGTGGGACGGCCTCTATGCAATTCACAGGTGTAATTCACACTGCAGAGCCTCGCCCACCTACCCACCAGCGGAATCAGGTGGAAGCAGAGACCAAAGCCTCCTGTCCCACCCTGCTTCCCCCACCCCCTTTGTCAAGAAAGCACGCCCTCAGTAAGCCACAGGTGCTGCGGTCCCCTGCAGGCTCTGTCATTAGAGAGGCCCCCTCAGAGCCAGCATTCCCTTCTCACTGCCGGCTTCACTGCTACCTGTTGAGATCCCACTGTGCACCCAACACCCTGAAGAAGTTTAAGAACATTATCACAACAATCCCGTGGTGTGGGGACAATTACTGGCCCCGTTTTAACAGGCGTTTTAACAGACGTTTTAACAGAAGGGGACACAGAGGCAGGGGAGGTGAACGCACTTGCCCAAAGGCGTACAGCCCATGAATGGTAGAGCCGACCCAACTCTCAGAGCCAGGAAGAGGCCAGAGACACTTTCACACTACTCATTTCACATTTAGGGAAGCTGGGAGAGGACAGAATGTCTGACAGCCTCAGACTGGACGTTCAGACTCTCCATCACATCACACCTTTTAGGTTGTAGTCAGAATTATGTCTTTCAGCACAAAACAAGACACGCGCACGCACACACACACACACACACACACACACACCAGATTGGATCCTTCATGTCAAACAACCCAAGACAGATACAAACCTGTCTGTAGTTTCCTTAATCTGCAAATATGGATTCCAGAAACTTGGATCCTGGACCACATCACACCTTCTAATAACCACCCATTAGTACTGCCCCTCATGGACGACACACAGGAGAGCAATGCTCCGATTTTTAGGGAGGTCCAAAAGCTGGTCTTCCTGGGGGGAAGTCCCGCCTTTCAGGTAAGCAGAGTGAGAGCCATAGGCGGGATGTCGGGGGACTCCCAGGCTTCCCCTAGTCCATTATCCCCAACGTCCCCCTCCCCAACCCACACCAGCGTCAATATTTTGCTGAAAATGTTAGACTTCTTACTGTACACCAGGCACTACACCAAGTACCTTCCCCACATGGTCCCTTTCCATCCTTACGACCACCTGTGTGATGGGTACTGCAGTTTGACAAGTCAAAAAAGCGAGTCTCAGAAAAGTCAAGTAACTTGCCCAGGTTCCCACAGCTACACGATGCCGGCAGCATGTCCTAATTCTGATGCCCGGTCTGCACAACCCCTCTGCCGCTGACGTCAAGGCGTCTTCTAACAAAATGGCCCCAGGAAGCAAAAAAGATGGAGAGAACAGATGGGACCATTTGGGTGCGTGCAGAAATGTGAAACTAAACTAAAACCTGCAGCCTGCACGGTGTGTCCCCCTGCATTCCTGGGGCAGAAGTACAGAGGCGAAGTCAACAGAGCCGGGGCTGTTCGCAAACCTGTCAGCTATTTCCATACAAAAGGAAAGAGACTGAAGGGACCAAGGCTATTTTTTATTATTTTTCCCCATTTTCTGGAAGGCCATCGGTGGATGCTTCTGCCCTTGCATGGCTGGCGATAGAGTGTTCCCTTCATTATCAGTTTGGGGCTGAGGCCAGAAAGCTATTTTCCTCCACTATTGTCACAAGGAAATGAAAAGCGCCAGCCTCCCAAGCGGCTCATTTGGGGCCACAGGTGGCCACAGAGATGCTGCCTGTACAGGAGGGAGGGCTGTGTGTTGTGGTCAAGGCCGCTGCAGCGACTGCGCAGGCTCCGATAACATTACTCTCCTGCCTGGTGCTCTCACAGAACACAGCGCCAGCACCCTGGGTCGGCCTTTCACTTCTTGCCATCCCTCTGGACCTCACACCCCTTCAGAAAATCGGGAGGGGAAGGAGGCCAACAGGGGATTGACTTTTCTACCTGTGACCCTCAGCTCAGCTCCTGAGAATATTCCAAGGTCTTTCCAGCATGATCCAGACGCCCTGGGCCCCCGGACTAGCCTTTCCAGGCTGGAATCGACTCAGGAGGATGTGGGCTGTCCCAGAAACTTTCAGCGGTTTGCCATTTCCTTCTTGAAAGGAGAAACCACACTCTTGCAGCAAGCATCTTAGGCAGCTGTGGTCTAGCCTCCTGAGTCACCGAGGTGGTGAGAAAGAGAGTTGAGCTGAGGGTTAGAACACTAGGTTTGGGATCTCAGCTGTGCGGCCTCCACCAAGTCTCTTCATGAGCTGCTCTGTTTCTGTATTAGTTATCTATTGCTACATTCCAAAATTACCCATTTTAAAAATTGGGGGGAGGGGCGCCTGGGGGGCTCAGTCGGTTAAGCGTCCAACTTCAGCTCAGGTCATGATCTCATGGTTCATGGGTTTGAGCCCCACATCGGGCTCTGTGCTGACAGCCCAGAGCCTGGAGCCTGCTTCAGATTCTGTGTCTCCCTTTCTCTCTGCCCCTCCCTTGCTTACAGTATGTCTCTCTCTCTCAAAAATGAATAAATCGTTAAAAAACAATTAATAAAAAATTTTTAAAAATTTGTTTAAAGGAGGGGTGCCTGTGTGGCTCAGTCGGTTAAGCATCTGACTTTGGCTCAGGTCATGATCTCACAGTTCGTGGGTTCAAGCCCCACATTGGGGTTTGTGCTGACAGCTCAGAGCCTGGAGCCTGCTTTGGATTCTGTGTTTCCCTCTCTCTTTCTCTGCCCCTCCCCTGCTTGTGTTCTATCTCTCTCAAAAATAAATAACCATTAAAAAATATTTTTAAAAATTACCCCAAAAGTTAGACACTTAAAACAAACAACACATTTGTTATCTCACACTCTTGATGGGATAGGGATCCAGGTGGGGCTTCCCAGGCTCCTCTGGTCAGGATCCATCATGGGCAGATGTTAGCCTGGGCCGCGGTCTTACCTGAAGGTTCAACTGGGGAGGGATCCCCGTCAAAGCTCACCCTTATGGTGTCGGCAGCATTCAGTTCATCAGAGGCTGTTGGACAGAGGTCCTCACTCCCTTACTGACAGCCAGCAGGGGGTGCCCTCAGTTCCTTGACACATGGGTCTCTCCTGCTTGCTTCATCAGAACAATCCCATGAGAAGAGCCAGAGAGAAAGTACCAGAAGACAGTGCCATTTACATGATTAGGTCATAAACCAAATATAAATAAACATAAACAAGACCCACCTTTATAGTCTCATCACAGAAGCGACATCTCATACCTTCTTCCATGTTCCATCTGTTAGAAAGCAGGTCACAAGGTGCAGCCCACATTCAAGGGCAGAGGCATAAACACCAGAGGACAGGGATCACTGGGGACCATGTCATGAACTGCCTCCCTCAGTTTCCTTCACCCTAAAATGCAGAGGATACAGGATTATTACAAGATTGAACGATAGGTTGTATACAAAATGCTTAACACTTTCACATAAAACACTTGTTGTCTGATAGATTATAAGTACTCAATCAATGTTCCTCTGACTTCTCTAGGCCAATATTTCTTGACTCTTCATTGTCACCCCCAGCCCAAGGATACTGTTGGGACGGTTTTTTTCCTAATCAACTGAGACTCTCCTTGTGAAAATTAAACATCACAGAGACACGTTACAGGGTTGAGCTCTGAAGGACCATCAATCATGGGATTTTTCACTCTCCACAAGAAGCAATTTCTCTCCCTGTTGGTAAGACCGCCCATGTGGCAAATGCATGCTCTAGATTTATCTCTCTCTTCTTCAGTCTCCCTATAACCACAGGTATGTGCATGTAAGCACATGTGTGCACAAACATGCACATGATCTCTCTGCCAGCCTCACAGGGCACTGCTTTCCCCTCATGTGGCACGTGTCTTCCCATGCCTGTGCTCTGCTCGCCTCCCTGGCTCTGCCTAGGAACTCCTGCCTTGTGCGTCTTGTTTACCTGATTAACTCCTGCTCACCTGTGAAGCTTCAGCTGAAGTATCTGTGCGATAGGCAGCCTCTAGGCTGGCCTTCAGTGATCCCGCCTCCCGGGATCCACACCCTTGTGCGATCCCCTGCCCTCGAGTATAGGCTGGACCCACTAGCTCACTTCCAGCAAATGGAATAGAGCAAAGGTGATGGAATGTTACTTTTATTTTATTTTTATTTTTTAATGTTCGTTGATTTTTGAGAGCATGAGCAGGGGAGGGACAGAGAGAGTGAGGGAGACACAGAATCTGAAGCAGGCTCCAGGCTCGGAATTGTCAGCACAGAGCCTGACGCAGGACTTGAATTCACAGACTGTGAGATCATGACCTGAGCCAAAGTCAGACATTTAACTGACTGAGCCACCCAGGCACCCTGGAATGTGGAACTGGAATGTGTGACTGGAATGTTACTTTTATTTTATTTTACTTTTTAGTGTTTATTCATTTTTGAGAGACAGAAAGAGACAGAGCACGAGTAGGGGAGGGGGAGAGAGAGAGGAAGACACAGAATCTGAAGCAGGCTCCAGGCTCTGAGCTGTCAGCACAGAGCCCGACGCAGGGCTTGAACTCACAGACCATGAGATCATGACCTGAGCCAAAGTAGGACATTTAACCGATTAAGCCACCCACGCACCCCAGAATGTTACTTTTAAATTAGGGTTACCAAAAGACTGGCTTCCACCTTGCTCATTCTGTCTTCCCCTTGCTAGATGACTGGCTCTGTTGGAAGCCAGCTGCCACAGTGTGAGGTGTCCTGTGGGGAGGCTCACATGGCAAGGAATTGAAGGTGGACTCGGTCCCATGGCCCACAAGGACTGAGTTCTGCTCATAACCACGTGAGTGGGCTTGGAAGCAGGTGTTCCCCAGCTGAGCCTTCAGATGAGATCCCCAGCCGTAATGGTAGCCGTGTCCGAGGTAAGGTGGGGACACCCAGCTGAGCCCTGATTTCTGATCCGCAGAAATGGTCAGATGACAAACGGTTGCTGATTGAAGCCACTATGTCTCATCATTTGTTATCCAGCAACAGATAATTAATACAACCAGCTTCTTGTGAAGACTTTCCTGACACTACCATTTAGCCACAGACACACACAGGCAAGCACACACTCATTTAAACACACACACACACACACACATATTTCTACTCACACCTTCTCATAACCATGAATGTCTACACACCCACATCCTTTCCCACACATCCACACACACTCACATCCACACATCCATGAGTGTGAGAAATCCTTCCTCTGTAATGACCTGACCTTAGAACTGATCACACTTTCTTGTCACTGTGTTTTTACTTCCCAGCCCTCCGCCCCCACTGTGAGCCACTGAGGCCAGGGACTGTGTCCTTGTCTGCCTGTCTTAGAGTCTGACCCCTACAGGTATCAATACATTTTCAATAGTTCAATGTTAATCATCACTCCCTTTTGAATGTGAGGGTCAGTGATTCATTCCACTTCTTGAGTTGGCTGTCTCTCCTTTCCTCTTTCGTACAGACAGAAAGACTGTCTTCATACGAGTCCTTCTCCATCAGCCTCCTTCCACTGATGGCAGGAAAGTACTTGCCCTCTTTCCTGGAAAACAGCCTGAAGATCTACTCACAGACAGCAGTGAGACAAAGCTAAGAGGCATTCTCCAAGCGCCTGCTGTGTGCCTAGCACACCAGGGAAGGAAAGGACGTAATGCTCTTGAGAAAGGCATCAACTTCCTTGCACCTTAGACGCAGTGCCAGCTGGGTTATGATGATGTGAGTGTCAAGATCCCCCAGTCCTGGGGCGCCTGGGTGGCTTAGTCGGTTAAGCGTCCGACTTTCGCTCAGGTCATGATATCGCGGTTCGTGGGTTCGAGCCTCGCATCGGGCTCTGTGCTGACTGCCAGCTCAGAGCCTGGAGCCTGTTTCAGAGTCTGTGACTCCCTCTCTCTCTGACCCTCCCCTGCTCACGCTGTCTCTCTCTCCTAGAAATAAATAAAACATTAAAAAAAAAAAAAAAGATCCCCCAGTCCTGCTGCTTGAGCTTGGGACCAGCTCTGCCAGTGGACAGCATGGTGCCTGGGGCAAGTCACTTCACCTCTCTGTGCCTGTTCCTTCCCCTGTAAAACGTAAACAGTGTACGCCTCACAGGGCTTTTGTAAGAATTTTTAAAGGTGATACATAAGTGGCACCTGAGATAGGACTCAATAAACAGTAATTGTCATTTATTATTATCATCATTATTAAGTTCAGAAAAGGGAGAGATAAGAATGGGTAGGAATAAGCAGGGAAGGCTTCCTGGAAGAGGTGGAACAGAAACAGGAATAACTGATGGATGGGATCAACCACGCAGAAACCACTGAGGACATAACTCTGGCAGTAGAAACTGTACAGCCAAAAGGAGGAATTCAACCGTCGGGTTGCTGGCATCCAGGACAAAAAGAGAGGACTTCATAAGAGATGCTAATGATAGAGCTTGAGTGTCACTTTGGCAATACAGCCGTGGGCTGGACAAAGAAAGCTACAGCCCAGCTCACAGGGACTCCATTTCTGTCTGTGGGAGGGAGCAGGAGGTGGGTCTGCCGTGTTCTGGGGGGCAGAGGGGTTACTGCAAACAGCTGAAGCAATAGAAGATAAGATCATGGGTGACCATGGACTTGGCACAAGAAACTAACCGCTGGTCCAGTGAAATTAAACATATTTATCAAGACTATTCCGAACCCCAGAACATTGATTTGGTCAGTGTTTACCTTAGGGAACATTCCTGAGTGCACATGGAGACACGCCCAAAAACGTGCAACATCGATGGCTGGCAGAACCAAACGGAATGGAATAGTACACAGCAGTATAAAAGGATGAGACAAGAAAACAGTATGGAGACTCTCCAATGAATTAAACACAGAACTACCTCATGATCCAGTGATTGCACTGCTGAATACATGCCCCTGAGAGGGGAAGCAGGAACTTGAAGAGAGATTTGCACACCCACGTTCATAATAGCATTAGTCACAATAGCCAAATGGTAGAAGCAACTCAACACATTCCCAACTGGAATATACAATATTCCAGTGTGTGTGTGTGTGTGTGTGTGTGTGTGTACACAACTGAATATTATCCAACCTTTAAAAAGAATGAACTTCAGACATAAGCTATAATATAAATGACCCTTGAGGACATTATACTAAGAGAAATCAGTCAGACACAAAAGAACAAGTAGTGTACGATCCCATTTATATGAGGTTCAATAAATGGTCAAATTCATAGAGAACAAAGAGTTGAATGGTGTTTGCCAGGGGCTGGGGGAGGGGAAGGGAGATAGGGAATGATTGTTCACTGGGTACAAAGCTTCATTTTGGGGAACTAAGAAAGTTATGGAAATGGAAGATGATGATGGTTATACAATAATGTGAATATAATGCCAGTGAACCATACACTTAAAAATGGTTAAAATGGTAAATTTTATGTTGCATATATTTTACCACCACAAGAAAACAGAATGAGATGGATCTACATGACATACTAACATGCAAATGTATCTTTTATGTTTATTTATTTTGAGAGAGAGTGTGCACATATGCATGAGAGAGAGAGAGGAGTGAGCATGCCAGCAAGTTAAGGAGAGGCAGAAGGAGAAAGACGGAGAGACAGAATCCCAGGTAGGCTCCCGATGCGGGCTTGATCTCACAAACCATGAGACCATGACCTGAGCTTATATCAAAAGTTGGACTCTCAACTAACTGAGCCACCCCGGAGCCCCACATGTAAATGTATTTTAAAGAGGATGGTAGAGAAAAATAGGTAGTATACTATCTGGGGTTGTCTATTATCTCTCTCTCTCTTTCTTTCTCTCTCTCTCTCTCTCTCTCTCTCACACACACACACACACACACACACACACACACACACACACGAGTACAGCTCTTCGAGGGCCTGGGAACAAATACCCTTGTCTGACAATAGACATTACCTAAAGGGAAGGGGCTACAGTGATGGGGCGGGGGCCCAGTGAACCAAGGGCACAGGCGTTCAAGCCACCCTGTCTAGATTCAAGCCCTCTGAGCGACCTTGACTCCTCGGTGCCCCTTGTTTTTCCATTTGTAAACATGGGAATAGTAATAGGCCCATCTATGAGTTGCTAGGATTGTTAAATGAATTAAAACATATAAAGTCCTTAAAACAGTGCTGGGCACATAACCCCTTAATAAAAATTAGCTGCTGTTGCTATTATTACTACTACTACTGCTACTGCTACTACTACTACCACTAGCCTGAGTACCGAAGAGTTGGAGGAGCAAAGAAAGACGTTTCAGGAAGCGGGATTTGCCGGCAAGACGGCAGGGAAGGTACCCCAAATGCCAGGCTTGCATAGTGGATAGTTCCTCTGTGACAGGAAGTCGTGACAGGTGCCACGTTGTGATCGGACCCATGTCCCTACGCAACAGCAGTGATCCCAAGTTTGTGCACTTCCTCTCCAACCTAGTCATTTATTCGCATGTTGCTGTCACTTCATGCACCCTTCCAAGACCCTCTAAAGGTGCTTAGTTGTGTTCGCCTTGCCTTTCCCCAGCCCCTTCTCTGCCAGGCCCCTTGCTTCCCCGACTGTTTAAAGAAACCCGCCGGATCCACATGGACTAAGTGACTCTCCGAAGCCCCGGACCCACACAGAGAGCCCCAAATGCGGCTACACGAACACAGTGAGGAGGCGGGTGGAACGAAGATGGCTTTGCGGGCTCTGTTCCCACGCAGCAGTGTCATCTGGGGTGTGACTGTGCCTCATGGCTCCGTCTCCTCTCCAGCGTGGGAACCCGTCACCAGCCCCGGCTTACTGCACACCATCTCAGGGTTGCGGAAAGGGGAGTCTGTGAAGGCAATCTGCGAAGAGTCATAAAAGCATAGTGCGGTCTCAGAGGGTGGCCCGCAGGTGTGGCCGCAAAGCGACATGCCTCTGGCCCGGGGCCCCAAGCTTACACCCTGGCGTGGCTCCGGGCGAGTTGCTTGCAAGGTGAGCCGCTTTTCATTTCTGAACCATTCAGTGTACAGTTGTCCAGTCAATAATGGACTTTGAGAGCAGGCGACAGGCCAGGATGTCAACTTAGAGACTGAGTGCCGAATGTGGCCCATTTGGTGGGGTTTCACCAAAAAAAAAACAAAACAAAACAAAACAAAAAACACTCCAATTTCAGGCTTCTCTTGGGAAAATGGAGGCTCTGGCAGCAAGGGGCTGCATTCTCTAGCGGCAGCAATTCTGCCCACGACGGGCATGCCCTCTCTCGCTGTCCATAGCTCCCTATTGTATCTCAGCCAGACCCTTACCCACTCACATTACCTGTCTTTCCCTGTTGTCATGCCGATTCAACTCTCCTGTGATCACAGCAAGATGTGCAGAAATGAATCACAGGTGCCTCATGCGCCCCATCCGCCTGGAAACCAGCCGGAAAAACACTCAGAAGTACGCGATGGTAACGGGGCGCTGTAGCAGGTGACAAGCAGCCAACAGACAAGGAGTCCACGGGTCTCCCTGCAGGAGGTGACTATTCAAGTCGACCAGTAAGGATGGACACGATGGAAAGAGGGGATCCAGGAGGAAGGAGTGACAAGGGCAAAGGCCCAAAGCAAGAAGGCGGGGTCGTGTGCAGAGAACAGTGCATGCTCGGTCAGCAGCCACGTGCAAAAGATGTGCAGGGCCACTGGGTTGGACCCATTGTGGAGAGCCACGAACCCTGCCCTGCATTCAGGCTCTTTGCAGAGGTAACTACAAGGGCAAGCTGCAATCTGGGGAGAAGGATCTGACCGCATGGCGAGGAATGCATTTGGTTCCCAGTGGGAGGCAGTCAGGGAAGCAATTGCAATAAATCCAGCAACAGGTCCAGGGATCCGAACGTGTGGGGACTATGGTAACAGAGAGGTAAGCCCTCGAATCCCCAGGAAGTCTTTTCAACCCAGACAGTGTGCCAAAATCAGCCATCCGTGAAGGGGGATGCATTCCTCGCTCTCTAAAGGCGACATTGCCTCCTAGCCCCGACTCCACAGGGAATGAGCTCTCTACACTTTAAAGCATTCTGAAATCCAATTTTCCAGCTACCCCAAGCATTGCAGAAACAAGCTGGCCTATTGGCGGGTATGATCGTGATCACACCTGCACAAGCGTGCTCAAGACAGCTCCGACTTACCCGGTTCCAGACACGAACCCTTCCATCCAACCTTCCCCAGGCCCCAGCTGGGCAGAGGGAAGACTTTTTCCTACATAGTCACTGGCATGTTTCTAGTCTGTAACCATGAAGCAGAGTCAAGGATCCCTGACTCTAAACCACTGCTCCTATTGGCTGGGAGACCAGTAATTTCCCAAGGGACCCATCCACGTTCTCTCTTTTTTTTCCATTGTGGTAAAATACACCAAACGTGAAATCTACCACCTTAGCCATGTACTAAGTGTACAGTGTTAAATACAGTCACATGGTTGTGCAACCGATCTCCAGAACTCTTTTTATCTTGCAACCCTGAAGCTCTATGTCCGTTAATCCACACCTCCCCCCAGCCCCTGGTGACCCCACCTCTACTTTCTGTCTCTATGAATTTGACTGCTCTGGGGACCTCATCTAAGTGGAATCTACAGTATTTGTCTTTGTATGACTGGCTTCTTTCACTTAGCATCATGTATTCAGGGTTTATCCATGTTGTAGCCTGTGTCATTTCCTTTTTTAAAGGCTGAATAATATTCCATTGTATGGATAACCACATTTTGTTTATCCATTCATCAGCGGTCACTTGGAATGTGATTGGTGGACATTTGGGTTGTTTCCATCTCTTAGCTATTATGAATGCTGCTGTGAATGTGGGTATACAAATACCTTCTCAAGGCTCTGCTGTCAAGTGTTTGGGGTTATGCCCAGAAATACAATCGCTGGATCACATGATGATTCTATGTGTAATTTTTTGAGGACTCATCATACTGTTTTTTCAAATTGGCTGCACCATTCTATATTCCCACAAATAGTGCACAAGGCTCCAATTTCTCCACATCTTTGCCAGCACTTGACACTTTTTGTTCTTTGATAGTAGCCATCCTGATCGATGTAAGGTGATACCTCATTGTGATTTTGATTTGCATCTCCCTTGTGATGAGTGATGCCGAGCATCTTTTCATATGCTTGTCGGCCATTTGTAGATCTCCTTTGGAGAACATTCTTTGCTCATCTTCAAATTAGGCATTTCTTTTTTTTTTTTTTTAATGTTTTATTTATTTCTAGGAGAGAGAGAGAGAGAGACAGCGTGAGCAGGGGAGGGTCAGAGAGAGAGGGAGTCACAGACTGAAACAGGCTCCAGGCTCTCAGCTGGCAGTCAGCACAGAGCCCAACGCGAGGCTCGAACCCACGAACCGCGAGATCATGACCTAAGCGAAAGTCGGACGCTTAACCGACTAAGCCACCCAGGCGCCCCTAAATTAGGCATTTCTTTTGTTGTTGAGTTGTATGAGCTCTTTATGTATTCTGGCTATTAACCGTTTATCAGATATATGATTTGCAAATATTTTCTCTCCTTCCACATCCTTAAGGACCATCATCCCCAAGTTATTAATATCAACCCTTAAATCATACCTATTTCCAAAGGTGCTCTTTCTGAACAGCTCCATCCTAGACGCAGCTTCCTACCTCATTCTCAGCTTTCTTTCAGGACAATTGGCAATGTGTCTATTCCCTCCAAAAGACCTTATTCCTACCTAATATGGCTTCAACTAACAACCACAAAATAACCCAAAGTCAAGAAACTTTCCGTAGGCTGAGTGATCCAGGTTCAGATTTATTTAAGGACAATTTATTATACATATATTCTTGAAGTGGTACATGTAAGTTGGGTTGGGGGGTGGTGAACTTTTTGTCAGCAATTTGAAGTGTTAGAATTTTGTGCTAACTTTTGCACAAACTGCAGCATTAAGAAACTGCAGCATTAAGAGTTTTCAGAACAAAAAAGAAAAAAACAATTTATAACTCTGGACATAAACAGTCTGGTTCAGTAACATTGATTTTTCAGAAAGTCCATAACTTGCAAAAGTTAAGTAAATGTGAATGCTGACCTCAGAGTAAATTAGTGTTGAAAGGTATTATTGGATCCCTATAGTCACTATGAAATATCTTGGGGATTATGATAAAGAGATGTTAATAAAAATTAGTAAACGGGAGGAAAATGTTGTTAACCAGAAAGTCACACTATATTTCATACTAATGTTCCCCTAAGTATGATAAACTGCCGAGGAATAATCAGGTATCATAATCATTTTATTTATGTCTAATTCCTATGTCAAGACCCACTGCAGTATTTATGAATCATAGATGGTCTTCCAACTTTTATTTTTTTCACCAAGTATGACTGTTCTCTTCAGTGTTTTGCTAAGTGCAATATAGGTTCAACTGCAATGTGCAAGATGAGTTTAGATAACATACAAATAAGTATTTTGTTCTAATTTAGTAACATTAGAGAGTCTTATATTGTATTCATATTTTAGGGTTTATTTTATTATGCCAAGTGATTTTGAATCTCCAGTCACTGTAGTGATATTGTTTCTGTTTAAAATAAATCTATTTCACCAAAAAGAGTAAGTTGGTTTAAATAAAAGCGTTAAGTCAATAATAATACAGGCATTGTACTATGACATGGATGTGATAGATAGCTATGACAAATATAGAGACAGAAGGCAGAAAACTAAAGTTTGAAACAGATAGCTCTTAAAGGGAATGCTGATGGGATCTAATAGACAATGTCTTGGGTATTATTTCCCTCTAATTGTATTCCTTTTATTTATTTATTTTTTTAAATATTTTTATTTATTTCTAGGGGAAAGAGAGAGACAGGGTGAGCAGGGGAGGGTCAGAGAGAGAAGGAGTCACAGACTGAAACAGGCTCCAGGCTCCGAGCTGGCAGTCAGCACAGAGCCCGATGCGGGGCTCGAACCCACGAACCGTGAGATCATGACCTAAGTGAAAGTTGGACGCTTAACCGACTAAGCCACCCAGGCGCCCCTGTATTCCTTTTAAATAGTTCCCTATCATGTCCACTATCTTAGCACGGCAGGCTTTAATGTATTTGTTGGGTAATTGAGTGAACAATCAATCAGTAGAGGAAATTTACTGTTAAGAGCCACAATATCAGTCCTGATTAATTCCATTTATAGGGACAGTAACAAAGCCATCTATAATGCATTAAATATTTATTATATGCCAGGCACTTAGACAAATTTTTACATATATTTCTGATTAAATCTCCATAACAACTTTATTCAATAAGTATTTATTCCCCCCTTCTTACACAAGAGTAAGACAGAAGTTAAATCTCTTGCCCAAGCATAGCAAGGGTGGTCTGAACCCTAAGGACATTTGTGGCATATTTAACAAGATGCCTGAAAATGGATGGTTCCAGTCTCATTCAGTGGCTCACAGAGGCCCGGCATCTATGTGCGTCTCTTGACTTACCTCACGGTTGCATGATGGCTGCCTCAGCCCCACACATCACATCCCCACATGAGTGCTCCAGGAAGGGAGGCTGTGGGGGTTGACACCAGCCAACTGTCCTTTCCAGAACAGCTCACTCAAGGAACAATCTCTTTTCCAGAAGCCCCTAGCACGTTTCCCCTGATATTTCATTGGCCAGAACTATGTCACTTGGTAGCCCCTAGCTGCAAAGGAAGCTGGAAAAAGCATCTAGCCCTGAGGTGTGGGTATCACCAGTCACAAGCTCTTCTAAGGGTGGGGTGCCTCAGATGTTAACAAGAAAAAAGAGGGAAGTTACACTGAAAACAACATGAAGAGAAAGGAAAAGCAGTCCCCAGCCTATAAAGTGGCCAGGGTCCAGAAGGCTGGGAAAACAGAGTGTTGTGAATCTCCGTAAAGGCCGGGGTTCTCAGTCTGAGCACAACTGACATTTGGGAAAGGACTGTCCTCTGTGCAGGGGGGGGGG
>NW_027532250.1:6596545-6608877 GCF_008692635.1 Crocuta crocuta
ATGAAGGTCCCTGTGCCCCAAACGGGGAACAGAAACAAGGGTCCCCTCGCTGCTTTGGCAGTTGTGAGGGAGACAGAGAACCCCATTAAGTGGCTGACATTGAATTTACCACCAGCCTGAAGTGAAAGGAAATCAAGAAATGTGCTACTTCTTTTTTCTGGCATGCCCAATTTTTATGGGCTACGAGTTATACCTGCTGCAAAAAGACCCCTGACAGATCAAGGTGACACATATGCCACACTCACTGGGCCACTCGGGGGCACCACAGCGTCCCACTGGAATGACTCCGAGGCCCCCAGCCAGGCTGCTTCCCTCCCTCTGACCACCCATCACAGCAGCTCTTCTCACTCAGGTGACCTGGACATGGACCAGGGACCCAAATCATGAGTCGGGGCTCCGTCAGGGTGACTGACACAAGCCTGTGTGAGCACAACTCTTGGCGGTAAATGCTACACCACAGGATTCTGTTTATGATGATGTAATTAAGGGGCACCCGACTTAGGCTCAGGTCATGATCTCTCAGTTTGTGGGTTCGAGCCCCACATCAGGTTCTGTGCTGGCAGCTCAGAGCCTGGAGCCTGCTTCAGATTCTGTGTCTCCCGCTCTCTGCCCCTCCACTGATCACTCTCTGTCTCTCAAAAATGAATACACATTAAAAAAATTTATAATGATGTAATTAATTATTGTTCTGTGTGTGTTGGGCGGGAGATGGGAGGGGCATTCTTTTTGTCAACTATTTAAAAAGTGTTGGAATCTTGTGCTGGAGCTTGCAGGAAACGGTAGCATTAGGAGTCATCTAGAACAAGAAAGGGAAGACAATTTGTAACTCTGCACATAAACAGGCTGGCTCAGTAACATTGATTTTTTTTCAGGAAGTCTATACCCTGCAGAAGTTAAGGGAATGTGAATGCTGAATGCAGAGTAAATTAGTGTTGACGGGCACAATAATGATTATTATTAGTATTACCATAACTAACAATTAATGTCATTCTGATTATACTTCCTTAGGTTGAAGTGCTGGAGAGGGAACGTAGGGATCTTGCCCGTGGAGATTTTCCCGACCTCGCCCGGGGAACGCTGGGGCCCTTGGCCGGCCGGAGTCGCATGGGACCACTCTGTGCAGACCCAGGATGTTCCTTGCAGAGCCAAGTGCAGCCAGGTTCATGCGGGGGGCCGCTCAGCAAATCTCAAGATTTCCCTTGGGTCTTCAGAGATGGGAGGGGGCTGGAAAGGCATCCAGAGGGAACCCCAGGGGCGGGCGGGGAGATGCAGCCCAGTCAGGAGCACGGGGGCCCACTGTGTGGACATACAGTGCATGGACCCCGTGTTCAGGAGGGGGTTGAAGGCTGTGTTGTTTCCATCTTCCAATTCTGCATGTTTTGTTTTGTTTTGTTTTAACAAGGAGCCTGCATTCTCATTTTGCACCAGGCCCTGCAAACTACATAGCTGGTCCGGAAGGCCCCTGGCCACAGAGGGCAAAGGCCTTCGAGTGGCCAGGCCGGGCTGGCTGACCTCCGGGGAAGGCCCGGCGTGCGATCTGCACAATCAGCTACAGAGAGCAGGGCAGGGGAGCACCTTGGCTTGTCAGGCAGTTTGCCGGGGTTCATTTTCTGCCTATGCCGCTCAGGAGGCCCAAGACGCTGTCCCTCGATCTCCCTGGCTGAGCGAGAATGATAATGGCGTCAGGTCACCAGGCTTCTGTGAGGGAGATGAGCGATGGTACGTGAAAACCCACACGGCAGCAGGCCTCTGTCGCACCAGGAGCACAGGAACTGAAAACACCTATTGGCATGACACTCCACAAACACAACTTCACAAGCAAAGCTAAAGATACAGTTATCCTCACTTTGCACGAAGCATCTGAGACACGCACGCCTGGCAGATGCAATGACTCACCCAGGTCTTCGGAGCTAAGCGAGCGGCACAGCCCGGATCTGAAGCCGGGGCTCCCAGGCTCCAAGCCAGTCATCCCTCCGGGCTCTTCTGGTCCTTTCCAACAACTCCCGTTCCTGAACGCCAAGACTTGGATCGGGCTGGTGGGGACAGAGTGGACAGGGGACTCACCAGGCGATTTGCAGACAGGGGTGGGTCGTGGCAGGGGGCTGTGGCTGCCAGGAGTGTCCGTCCAGACCTGCACCTATGGCTTAGCCTCCCGGCCCTAACCGTCCACGGACTCGGCGTGTCCACCTGCCAACTGCTCAGACTCAAAAGCCTGCTCTGCTGTTACCTTTACTGAAGGGAAATGCTCTCAGATACGACATTGCAGCGTGATGGTGTCCCAAGCGCCAGCAAGGTGCCCAGCGTGGGGCTGGGCATCGGAAGGAGGGGTAGCAGCCAGGGAAGCAAAGAAACAGGAGACGGGCAGCCCAGCCTCACAGAGCTCATCTTCTTCCTGGAAATTCGGATCTATTCAGTCATTCGCTCATTCGTTCATCCGTTCAGCTGATTCACTGCAAATGTTACTGACCAATTCACAGAAAAGATATGTGAATGTCCATGAACCGTACAAAAAGAGATGCTCAACCTCACTTTTAATAACGAAAATGTAAATGAAAACCACACTGGCAACACCCTCTCCCTATCAGATTGGCTAACGTCCAAAGATTTGAAAGACGTTTATGTTTTTGACCCAGTTTGGAGGAAGCCAGCTCTCGGGTCATGATCTCGCAGTCCATGGGTTCGAGCCTCACATCGGGCTCTGTGCTGACAGCTCAGAGTCTGGAGCCTGTTTCAGATTCTGTGTCTCCCTCTCTCTCTGACCCTCCCCCACTTGTGCTCTGTCTCTCTCTATCTCAAAAAAAAAAAAAAAAAAAAAAGATGGAAGGATAAACCACAAATAGACTTTAAAGATTATAAAGGAGTGGGGGGAGTGCCTGGGTGGCTCAGCCGGTTGTATGTCCGACTTCGGTTCAGGTCATGATCTCACGGTTCGTCAGTTTGAGCCCCGCATCAGGCTTGTGGCTGTCAGCACAGAGCCTGCTTTGGATCCTGTGTTCCTCTCTCTCTGCCCCTCCCCTGCTTGTGCTCTCTCTTTCTCAAAAATGGATGGCCATTTTTCTTAAAAAGGATATTACAATGGAAGGATAGAACAGAGAGGAGGTGGCAGGAATAAATGCTAGACCCAGTTTGCGGAACCGCAGGGCTTTCCCACGGGCACGGTAACAAATTTCCATGAGTGTGGAGGGGCTTAAAACAACACAAAGGTAATCTCTTACAGTTCTGGAGGCCAAAAGTCCAAACTGGGGCTCACCGGGCCCATTAAGGTGCTAATAGGGCTGCGTTCCTCCGGGAGGCTCCTGGCTGGCAGCCCCGTCTCCATCTTCAAAGCCAGCCGTGTAGCACCTGTCTCCTCTCTGAGCTCTGCCTGTAGTATCACATTTCCTCTCTGACGCTCCTGTCTCCCTCTTATAAGGACCCCTATGGTCCCATGGGACCCCCCTGTTTCATCAAGGTGATATTTGAAATTGCATTATGACTTCATGTGTTTACAAGCCCTCTCTAGAATATGGGCTCTGTGTGGGCAGGGATAGGCCTGTCTTGCTCAATTTTATACTCCCAGTGCCTGGTACATAGTAGTTGATCAATAGATACATAGATAGATAGATAGATAGATAGATAGATAGATAGATAGATAGATAGATAGATATGTATACAAGAACTAATAATGATAATAGGTTACCCTCCAGAGTAATATTTCCCACAACCCACAAAACCTTCAGCCTTTACACTGAATCAGTAGTTCCCCAATGGGCACAATTTTGCCCTCCGGGGAGTTTTCATCATTATGTTTATTGGAGGGGTTTTTGTTTGTCATGGCTTTTGGGACGGATGCCTCTGTCAACCAGCAGCTAGAGGCCAGCGATGCTGCTAAACACCCCACAGGGCACAGGATGGCCCCCGGAGACAAGAATGATCCTGGCCCCAATGCCAGGTTGAGAAACCCCACCTAGAAACACAACATATTCGAATTGGAAGAAACATCTCATTTCAAGCACAAGTTCCTTGGGGCGCCTGGGTGGCTCAGTCGGTTAAGCGTCCGACTCAGCTCAGGTCACGATCTCACGGTTCGTGGGTTCGAGCCCCGCGTCGGGCTCTGTGCTGACAGCCGGCTCAGAGCCTGGAGCCTGTTTCAGATTCTGTGTCTCCCTCTCTCTCTCTGACCCTCCCCTGCTCACGCTGTCTCTCTCTCTCAGAAATAAATAAAACATTAAAAAATAAATCAAGCACAAGTTCCTCATTTGACTAATGGGCAAACTGAGGCCCAGAAAAGGAAACAACTCATCCGAAGATACGTAACAAGGGGGCCGCAGAGCGGCCGGTGGAGCCACAGGGCCCCAGGGCAGGAAATGAAGACGTATTCAAAGCTGCCAAATGGGGCGCCTGGGTGGCTTAGTCGGTTAAGCGTCCGACTTTCACTTAGGTCATGATCTCGCGGTTCGTGGGTTCGGGCCCCGCGTCGGGCTCTGTGCTGACTGCCAGCTCAGAGCCTGAAGCCTGTTTCAGAGTCTGTGACTCCCTCTCTCTCTGACCCTCCCCTGCTCACGCTGTCTCTCTCTCTCTCTCTCCTAGAAATAAATAAAACATTAAAAAAACAAAAAACAAAAAAAACCCCAAAGCTGCCAAATGGAGAAAATGAGGGCCTCTTTCCCCACCCCCAATAACAAGCAGGGTTCTGACCGGTTATCAGAGCCCGAGGCCGGCAGCAGGCAGCAGTGGCTGGCTGAGAACCGCCCCTAACCCTGGCGCCTCGCACAATGCGCTGTGCTCAGTACTGAACGCCAAATCACAGCAATTAGCCACGTCGCGCCCACTAGCCGACTTCACACTGGGCTGGTGGCCCAGACTGCTACAGAGACGTGCCCTCCGCAGCTAAGTGCCTTGGCAACCATGGGCAATGTTCTTGCTATCCCTGGAGCTGGGACCACAGGGCTCTGGCCGTGGGGGGTCTCCTACCTGCTACTGAATGGCCCGTGGGCCCCCGAACAAAGAAGGGAGGATTACAGTTTCCCCTTATTCTTCCTGTAGCTTTGTAAGGAGCACACAGCCCCGCCCACGGCCCTGCCGTCCTCCCTCACCCCCAGAGAGGTGCTCCTCTTGGCTAGAGTGAGGGAGAAACCAGGGTTGAGGACCAGCCACTGCCTAAAGCCTTTATCAAGCTGGGATCCAGGCTTTGTCTGTAGCCCCCCAGGAAAAGCCGGGTACCGTGCATACGGATGGACAACACTGTGACTGACACCCAGAATCTTACAAAGTTTGTGGATTTTTTTTTCATCGGAAACCAATTTAGGTAAATTGGTTGGGCTGCAAACATCTGTCACTCCCAGGTCCTCATGGTGACCAGTAACACATTTTGTATCTAGACTTGGAATTTCTGCGTCAACAATGGAAACATGCACCGGCAGCCGAGATTAAAACAACCACTTCAGTCCAAGAGACTGCCATTTGCAAAGCACTCCCACCTCCTGAATCGCACTGAATCTTCACAACCCTCCAGAAAGATATGCAGAGCGGGTGTTTTTAGCTGCATTTAACAGATGAGTATCTGGGCTCAGGGGGCACCGTGACTCATCCCAAGTCACATACCTGCTTGTTGGGAGAGTTGAAGTTCAAATTGAGGCCTTGTAATTCTCTGTCTTCTCTCCACCACACACATACTAGTGGAAATGTTGGTGGCCAATTAAAGTCCAGTCCTCTGGGTCACCCCTTTGCCCACTGTGGTGTCCCCAAAACTGTTTTGCAGAGCCCTGGGGCTCCAAACAAGAGTTTGAGGGCCACCCCCTCTACATCACTGTCTGCCAGCTTCTCCATGCCCTTGGAGGCTGACGTGTTCTTGTCCCCGTCTTCTGAGTGGCCCTGAGCAAGGGGGAGCCTCAACAAGACCAGAGTGAGGAGGAGAGTGGAGGTGCATCAGGCTGCCTGGGTCCCTCAGTGGAGGGTCGCTGGTCCATGCACCACAGCTCTCTCTGTCCCCACAGTGCTCTCCCTCTGGATTCCAGTAACTGCCCTCTCCTCTCTTCACTTCTGACCCCAGGGTAACAAGAGCTACTCAAATTACACATATCAAATGATGACAAAAAGCTAAGGAGAAACAGAAAACAGGATAGAAGACGGAGAGGTCTGGAGTGGGGGTGAGGTTGTTGGAATTTTAAATTGGGAGACCAGGGAAGACTTCAGCAAGAATGTGATGTGTGAGCAAAGACCTAAGTGAATGATCAAGCCACGTGGGTATCTTAGGGAAGAACTTTCCAGATGCCCGGTGTATTGTAGCAAGGGTGGCTGGAGCAGACACACAAGGCATGGTCCAGGGCACGAGGCGCTATCGACGGACCTGGCTGAGGGACTAGATTTGGGGAGCGTGGGCGGGGCAGGAGCCAAAGAGAATGGGGTGGGGGTGATGACGGCTCAGCACAGTGAGTCCCTCACTAGCACAAAAAGAACACCACGGACCTGCTACGTGGACACTGCGTCCGCGACTCAGCTCTAAGCCCTTCAAGAAGCGACTGCTGAGCACTGAGCGGACTGGACAGCACCTTCCCAGAGCTGCCCACGTCGCTCTGAAGCCCTCACTCGTGTTACTTTTCCGCCCTTCCTTTATCGTGATCTGTCATTATGTATGGGTCCGTTTACTTGTTTAATGTTTAAAGTGCAAGAAGACAGAGACCTTATTTGTCACAGCCAAAGCCATGTCCCCATGATCCAGCAGAAGACTTGGCACAAGAAGACAGAAACCTTATTTGTCACGGCCACAGCCATATCCCCACGATCCAGCAGAAGACTTGGCACATAGCAGGTGCCCAATACATGTTTGTTTAAAGATGAATGGGTGGATCGATGACCGTGCTAACTACTCCTAGTGGAGTAGGCTAACTTCTTTTCTCCAGAAGATCTTTCATTCCAGCCCATAGAACAGAAATGCAAGAACCAGGGCTTTACCGCTGAGAAAAAAGTATATCTTTTAAGCACTCAAGGCCCACAAATCAACAAAGCATTTGGCACACAGTAGGTGCCTATTAGATACATGCAGACTTGACCAGGGATGTAACCTGGAAGGCCCAGTTCGGCCCCAAACCTATCCCACAATTTCCAAATGCCACAGTGACCTGTCTTCAATATGAGTATTTATATTCTTGTTGCCTTCTCTGCACACTCTTCTCATGGAAACCCTACTCCAGCAAGTCAGAGGGATCCGCATTGTGGGGAAGAGAATAAAAGCTGTTTCCGTAGAAAGGAAAGGAGACGTTGATAAGGTTCCTTTGTCTTTTATTTTTTTCCCCTTACTTCGAAAGGGAGCTCTTGAAGATAAAGGGGAGGCCCCAAGGGGAGCGAGGTATAAAGTGTATGCCATAATAATGTTATGAAAAGAGAACAAAGAAATTGCCAGAGACCGCCATCCCGGGGCAGCTGGAGGCGATTCGACTGGCCTGAGAGCCCAAGGTGACCAGACCGGGAAGGAGCAAGAACACGATTCAAGCCAGCATCAGGAGAGCCCGCAAAGTCAGGTCCACCCCTGAAGACTGGCCGCTGCCAGTGAGGTAAGTGTGTGAGGTGTACAGAGCCGCCCAGGGCCTTAGCAGTCGCTCAGAGGCCCCAAGGACCCTGTCGAGTGCTAACTGAGCTGCTGCAGGTCAACCTTCTTGTCAAGAGTCTAAGCCACTTCTCCATTCCACCCCCATCCCACCCTCTTGGTGTCCAGAGGGCCGCTGGTGGTCCTATGGGAACAAAAGTCCCCCTACCTGGGCCCCTCTGAGACTGGACAGTGAATAGTTAAACCCAGGGCAAGAGTTACATGAGACCTTCGCCTCTGGGAGCCTCTATTTCCTCTCCTGTAAAGTGGAGAGAGTGGTACTTGACCACTACAAGCCAACTGTTGGCCGATGGGGAGAAGTGGGCCCTTCCTCCCTTTGAAGTGCCCTCAGTAGCATCTGTGCAGGAGAAGCTCGGGGGAGGGGGTGGGGAAGAAGATGAGAGCCAGCCTGGCGAGAAGCAGAAACGGCTTCCTCGGGAGCTTGCCTCCAAAGAGCTGGGGCCGTAAGCCAGGCCACCCGTTCCAGAAGTGCTCTTTTTGAAGAAGATACAGGGGATAAAGGCAACAAGCATTCATTCATCCAGCCATCCGGTCACCCATTCTACAAATATTTATTGAGCATTTCCCATGTGCCAAGTGCACTGTGTGAGACCCTGGGAACAAAGCTCTGAACAAGAGGGCATAGAGTTCAGTGAGGCAGACAAGTACTTAAAGATACAAATTAAACTACAGTTGTAAAGAGTGCTGCAAGGAGAAACTAGAGATTGCTTTTGTCGAGAACTATGTAGAGTCTGAGATTTACCCTATGTGGCAGCTAGGCAAGTTAGCCTGCCACAGTTTTATGGATGCTGGCAGAAGACACGAGAGCCCTGGGTCAGAGACAAGGGACAGTTCATTATTCACAGCACAGCAGTAACCAGAGTATCGGCATTTTCCTGCTCCAGTCCCCCAAGTTCTAGTTCCCACACAGCAGTGCAAAGACATGCAATGAGTTTCCCTATAGGATAGGAACTCTGAGCTTAGGAAACCCAAATGTGTGTGTGTGTGTGTGTGTGTGTGCGCACACGCGCCCATGTGCACAGTAAATGCACGTAACATAAACGTTACCGTCTTAGCCATTTCTCAGTAAACAGTTCAGGAGTGTTAAGCAGATTCTCATTGTTGTGCAACAGATCTCCAGAGCTTTTCCTTCTTGCAAAACTGGAACGCCTTACCCATTAAACAACAACTCCTCATTTGCCCTTCCCCCAGCCTCTGGTGACTATCATTCTACTGTCCGTCTCTCTGAATGTGACTACTCTAGAGGCCTTCTAGAAGCAGAACTATACAATATTGGTCTTTTTTTGTGACTGGCTTGTGTCACGTACCATAACGTCTTCAAGGCTTATGCATGTTGTAGCCTGTGTCAGGATGTCCTTCCTTTTTCGGTCTGAATAACATTTGGAAACGCAAATCTTTTATAACGGACAGTAAACATGCCTACCCTCTGCTCTGGAGAGAGATACTATCTCTATCTTCCAAAGCTATTCACTGCACAAACAACCTCTAAAATAGAGTCTGGAAGGAAGGCAGATAGTGCCTCTCCATGCGAGATGTGCAGAAATGCAAGACCCCCCTTGAGAATTATCTCCAAACAGCTATTAATCCAAACAGATTCAACCATCCACCTACTCGTCGATGCTGGGCATGGACCAGCCACTAAACCCAGTGCTTCAAATGACAATGGTCTGTGCCCTCACGCAGTTCACAACTAGTCTTAAGTGACACCTCCAGACAGAAGATTCCAGCACAGGGAGGTGGTACATCATTGCTGCGGAAGATATGGGATTTTTTTTTTCACTTACATCCAGCAAGTCCACTCCTAGGAATTCATTAAAAATGAGTGCATACGTCCACAAAAAGAATCACACATGAATGCTCATAGCAACTTTATTCATGTAGTTCATAACTGGAAACAACCCAAGCGCCCATCAACAGATGAATGGAAAAACAAAATGGGGTGTGTCTGCAGAATGGAATACTACTCAACAGGAATAGGGAATGAACTACCGATCGTTGCAACGTGGCTACGAACACCAAACTCTATGCTAAGCAAAGGGAGGCAGGTGCAAAAGGGTCCCTTCCACAGGGTTCCATTCCCATGAAATTCCAGAAGACACAAAGCTTATCTATGGTGAAAGAAATTGGAATCGTGTTTGCCCCTGGTGGCCTGGAAGGGGGCGTGAGGGAACTTTCTGGGGGTAACGGAGATGTTTTATTCCTTGATAGGTACGTGAGTTATTACACAGGTGCCTGCATTTGTCAAAACGAGGAAACCATCCACTTAAGATCTGCGTGTTTCGCTGTACGTAAATTATACAATGATCTTGTAAGTAGTTTTTAAGGAATAGGGGCTTTGGAATCAAGCAGACCAACCCCTAGACTTCTCAACCGTGAGACCCGATGGGTTCTCCTTTGTGTTTAAGCCAATTTGAGAAGATTCCCGGAGAATCTCGGCTTCTCACGTATGCGTGGCCAGCACCTTGCACAGAGCGTGGCATGGACCCAGCACTTAGCAAATGGTGTCAAATGCACCGATAAGTGGGTGGCTAGATGGACGGCCCTGAAGCATTTTTAGGAGTGGACTTTGTTCCCACAAATAAAATCCTACCTAAAGCAAACGAAGGTGACTCCGCGCGTGTTTACATTTCCATTGCTTCCTGAACACGGTTTTCTCGCTTAAGGACCGTCTGAGGTCCCCCAGCCCACCTGGGCCAGGTGTGTGCCTTCCGCCCATGCGCAGCCACAGAGCCCCCTGGTGGGCCAGGTGCTTGGGAGAGAACCGTGACTAAGACGGAGGCAGTACTGCTCCCAGGAAGCCTGCGTTCCGGGGGCAGAGATCATAAAAATGTAAATTAAACTCTGATAGGGGATCTTTTCAGGTACGGATCAGAGCTCTGAGGACAAAGACATGGAAGATGTGAGAGAACGTGACTGAGACGGCGGCCCGCGGGTGCTTGCGATGGGGGCCTCAGGGGCAGCGTCTCTGAGGAGGGACCATCTGAGCTGAGACCAGGTTGGAACGAGCAGGCCTCTTAATAAAGAGCTGGCAGAAAAGCATGGCAGGTGGTTAGTACGTGGCGGGAAGGGGGTCCCAGGGGGCTCGGCCTTCTGAGCCCCCAAAGAGGCAGGGCTGGCATAGGGCAAAACGGGTGCAGCTAGACCTCCTCACTGTGTTCCGCCACTCATTTGCTGTGCAAACCCCACACATCTCTCACCCTCTCTGAGCTCCAGGAGCGTTTGACAGGACACTTGCAAATCCCAGGCCGCGCTCTCTTAAGGTTTTGAGTCCCAAAGGGCAGAAGACGGGGCGATGGAGTCCACCAAGGTGGCGCCCTCTGGGACAAAGCGCCTGGAGCTGAGGCTCTAAAGCTCTGACACTGCTACAAAATGAAGATGCTCTCCTACCTCCCATCCCTGTCTGCGGGAACAAAACAGGGTGGCAAAACCCCAGAGGGCTCCGCTTAGCTGTCAGCAGCCCTCCGACCGGCTGCAGCCTTGGAAATAAATGGTCCCGTCAGCTGCCGAGGAGGGTGAGCTCAGGATTTCAGAGGAAAATGAAATAAGAGGGAACGCAGCCCAGAAGCAATGCAAAGTAACGACAAGAGTACTAAAATCTTCCACTGCAGCAAGACGGATGCTCAACGGGGCACTGACCTCAGACGTGGGGACACAGGAAATGAGCTCATGCCCAAGGGCTGGACGGTGGTCCCTGGGCTTGTAGGATCCAGGGGCTGTCTGAGGGGACCCGGCCTGGGCTGGTGCGGCCACTGCTTTCTTGCCTCCCCCCACCCCCACCCTGTGCTCCCTTTGCCAAAGCGTTTCACCCCTGCCTGCCTCGGGATCTAACAGTCTGCAGGCACAGGCTTGCGGGCTGGCTAACTTCAACCCCATGCCAAGGAAAGAACACCCCCAACCTGATGGGAGGGAGACCGGAGGGAGACAACCGCAGAGAAAGCAACAATAGTGAGCCCATCATCTACTGGTGCCTCCCATTGTGCCAAAATGAGGGTGCCGGGGTCATTCTGGCTTCACAGGCTTCAGGTTTCCTGGCTGTGGAATCCTGAGCAACTTACAAACCTGGGTCTCTGTTCCCTTATCTCTAAAATGGGGGAAATAATAATACTGCCCATGGTGGGGGGGGGGTCTGGGGGGCTCGGTTGGTTAAGCATCTGACTCTTGATTTCAGCTCAGGTCATGATCTCACAGTTTGTGAGTTTGAGCCTATGTCGGGCTCTGCGCTGACAGCACAGAGCCTGCTTGGGATTCTCTCCCTCTGCCCCCTCCCACTCTCTCTTTTTCTCAAAAATAAATAAATAGACATTTTTCAAAAACATACCAACAAAACACCCTGATCAAATGTTGTTTTGCTGGCTCTAAGCTGACAGTGTGGAGCCTGCTTGGGATCCTCTCTCTCTGCCCCTCCCTCACTCGTGCTCACATGCTCTCTCTCTCTCCCTCTCTCCAAAATAAATTTAAGGGGCACCTGGGTGGCTCAGTCGGTTAAGCGTCCGACTTCGGCTCAGGTCATGATCTCACGGTTTGTGGGTTCGAGCCCTGCATTGGGCTCTGTGCTGACANATGTCTTTAATGTATCGTTTTATATTCACATTAACAATCTCTCTACATGTACAGGCAAGAAAATAAAGAAAATAGTACCAGCCAAGTTCAACACCAACGTGAGTTCATCGCTCCTAAGAATCTATGGACTGGATTTATAGCAACGCCTCCTGACCTGCCCCGTCCTGACCCACCCCACCCCCCCCCC
>NW_027532250.1:6609020-6611423 GCF_008692635.1 Crocuta crocuta
CCCCCAGCGATCACGGCCAGACTCCCTCTGAGCCTTGCGAAGCATTTGCCAGTACATAGCACTCTCATGAGTTCTCTCTCCTTTTAAAGAAAAAAAAAAAAAAGCTGAAGGCAGGGGTTAAAATCTCAAATGCCTATGGGAGCCAGGACAGTAAAGAGGGTGAGTGAAGCAAACCCCCCATTAGACATGAAGGAGTAGTGCGGACTGTGGCAATCGGAGAAGCCAGACTCCATCCAAAGGAAAAGCTGCTACCAGCTCTGGCCAATTTTCGCCAGGGAAGAATATGAGGTTCACGGTTGGCACATCTTCTAAGTTTTCAAAGGAAGCCAGAAATCCAGATTTTTGTGTGAGACCTCCTGATTTACAAATGCTGGCACGTAACTCATTATTTTTGAAACATGGAAGTCCTAGCAAGATGCATCTGCTTGCGTCTTCAGAGTTGAGGGGACAGAGCCCTCCCGGCTGTCACTGACTGCCAGGCAAGGCGGGCCGGCTGCACCCAGGAATTCTAGACAGATCTTAATTAAGCTCCAGGCAGAGGGCCTATTAGTTGATAAAGGCTTTGGACCAGAGAGTGAGAGAGTCCCCTGGGTGCTGGGGCAGTGGAGGGGAGCCAAAGACAGGTGGGTTTTGAGACAGGCTGTGAGGACTGTCAGGACTAGGAAAAACTAAGGAACAAACCACAATCCAGAGGGGGCACCGGATGGAGAAGGGCAGTTAGAAGGAACTGGATGCTGTAGCTCGGAGCTCGGCCCTTTCAAATGCGGATCCAAACTGGAACACCACAGCGCTCGCTCCAGGAGATTCTATTAGGAAGGTGACCACATGCTCTGGGCTGATGGCATTTGGAGATAGCAACGGAGGACTCGGGGCCCTCCCAGGGGAAAGGACAAGGCACAGTTCTCTCAGCGCAGCCTTCGTGGGGCCGGAGTCCCCTACCCCAGGCCGACTTCTCCAGGCACACGGATCGGCTTCCATGCAGTCTCTCCCTCACTAGGACGTAAGCTCTTCTGGGACTAGAAACGTGTCTTTGTGGGGCACCTGGGTGGCTTAGTCGGTTAAGCGTCCGACTTTCGCTTAGGTCATGATCTCGCGGTTCGTGGGCTCGAGCCCCGCATCGGGCTATGTGCTGACTGCCAGCTCAGAGCCTGGAGCCTGTTTCAGTCTGTGACTCCCTCTCTCTCTGACCCTCCCCTGCTCACGCTCTCTCTCTCTCCCCTAGAAATAAATAAAAATATTAAAAAAAAAAAAGAAAAGAAATGTGTCTTTGGTATCCCCAGCGCTTGGCCTATAGAAGGCCCTTGATGTATGTGTGTCACATGGTCCAATGAATGGAAAGAACAAAAAGACATCAAAGAATAGGGTATATGATCGCACTTCCAAAACAGAAAGGTTCCCACAGGCAAGGAAAATGAGCAAGAAAATGGACGCCCGTTGCTCACAGCAGCCATGAAGGTTTGCGGGAAGGAACTCCTCACTTGGGGTACCCAGAAAAGGACAGTGACAGCCCATAATGACCAGAGTCACCAAGGTCTAAAACAGTCCCAAAGCCCCCAGGAGAGGGACACAACGCACCAGCACCACCCGTCAGGGCAATGCTGGGTGCCTCGGATCGCTCGGGAAGTAAAGGCAGGTATAACCCCTTCCCTGGGTGGACGGAACAGCTGAGAGGCTCAGGCCACCGAGGGGACTTGTGTCCACTCACAGAGCATGTCTGGTAGCAGAATCCGAGCCAGGATGGCCAGTCCAGTGCACCCTGGACAAGGAGCAGAGCTGGGCCCCCTGCTTGGGGCACAGATTTTAAGGAAGCACTAAAAAGCTCAGCATTCAAGACAAATAACATTTTGATACACTCTTGTTTTTTTAAATCAAAATTAGTGCAAAACAAACCCATGACAAATGGAATCCTAACTTTTAAAATAAAGCCTTCAATGCAGCTGTGCTCTGGTATGCCTCACCCTCACCCTCTGTGCCCGGATCTGGGCCCACAGGTCCCAAGGGGACGGCTGAGACCTGAGACCGGGAGTACGGTTATATGGAAAGCTAGGGGCGGATCCCTCCAGGTGCAAGGTCAGAGCTCGCTTGGGGCGTCCCAGGTTCCCAAAGGCAGACNTCCACCCCACCCCCACCCCCTCCCAACCTCCTCTCCTAACACTCATCACCAGCCTTACAAATCTAAGCCCTCCCATCTCAAGGGGGAGGATGGATAAAAAAAGCTTGGGCTCCTCGGGATAACCCTTCGTGCCATAGAAAAACAACCTAGAACTTTATGACTTACTGACAGTTGGTTATGAATGAGAAGGAAAGCATATTCCTAAACCGCTGACAGTAATTCCCTTTTAAGGTATTTCCTCGGGGCCAGGGATGCCACATCCTCCTCCGGCCCCCACTCTAATAGCAGCT
>NW_027532250.1:6611630-6612342 GCF_008692635.1 Crocuta crocuta
CTAATAGCAGTTTTTTTTTTTTTTTTCCCCAGTGACAGGCTTGGGCTTTTAGGTTAGACAGGCCTGGACTCAGATCCAGGTCTGCCATTTACTGTGTGACCCCAGACAGTCTGCCAAGACGAGAGGTCAGCAACTCATGCTTCCAGCGGCCTGGTGGTACCGCAAACGACATGACATGGGCCGAGGGGCAAACCACAGGCAAAGGGGTGTCCCTGACCCAGCACACCACCCCCAGGAGGGATGTCAGCCAGATCGCTCAGTGTTTCCAAAGAAAAAAATGTTCGGTGAAATCTCCCGAGTTTTAAAGGTTGGCAACTAATTCACAATTTTTTTTTTTTTTTAAATTAATCCAGCAGAGCCGAACAGAACAGGGCTTCGAGCCGCAGGCGGAACCCATTTTGCACCTCTGACGCCTACAAACCGCCCAGCAAACCGCCCGGCACCTAGGAGGCGCTCAGCAAGCATCGGTGGCTCATCTTTTTGGAAAACCTTCACAGGCACCGTCAACATGCATTTCCACACGACAGCTTGGGAACGAATGCTTCTCAGGAGGGAGATGAAGATAGGAAGAGAATATCTGAAAATCTGGAAGGCTCTACAGGGAGGGAGGAACTGCAAAGAGGAAATTCCTTAAAAGGATTTAAAAGAATTTTATTGGACATAGTTTAGCACAAGTCAGGGATCAGAGCAAGCAGTAATTTAACTTCTGGGC
>NW_027532250.1:6612693-6614316 GCF_008692635.1 Crocuta crocuta
GTCTCCCCCCCCGCCACTGCCGTGTTTCGGGGTTTTCTGTCCACAGGTGACCCAACATCTGACTCAGGCGCACAGTGTCCTGACAGGCCCAACCCCCGGGGATAGCATCCCTCTCCCAGAGGTGCTCATATGGGCCAGCTCATCGTCCACCCCACTGGAGCTGGGAGATCATGCGGGCTTTGAAGTCAGACCGAGCTGGGTTGAGCTTCGAGTCTTCAACATCAGTGGTTCTCAAAGCCCTAGACCAGGAACCTCAGAATAACCAGAAAACTTATTAGAAGGGTCCCACCCCAAACTCCTTGAATCCGAAATTCCCTAGGACTGTCCTGAGTCTTCCTCCGACAATTATTTCCGAAGCATCTGTCTGTGCCTGGCAAGGTGGAAGATGCTGGAAGGATAGCACATAGTCCCAGCCCCAACGGAGCTTGGTGTCTCGTGGGGGAGACGGACAATAAGCAAGGAAAAAAAGATATAAATGCCCATTTTCAGACGGGAGAGGAAGGCAGGGACCCCATCAACCACACAGGGCCCTGTTTCTCAACGTGTGTTCCAGGGACCACCAAAACGCACACAGCCAGGAAGACCTCCTCTCCTACACCCCTCCTTCCTACATCTCCCTGATGTCCCCGCTCTCCCTCAAACATGCCTCCCCCCTTCCTGCTTCAGGACCACGGTCTTTGCTGTTTCGTGCAGCTGGGAAGCTCCCTTACCAGATCTCCCAAAGATGGGCTCCTTACCCTTGTCCGTGGCTGTGCATGTGCCCCTCTTCAGGGGTCTGTCTACAGCGGTCTCCCCCTCTGCTCTGGCTCGTTCTTGCCCCGCTCACCGACCGCAGGGCCGCAGGCCTTTCCCTGAGCAGAAGGTGAGTTCTTAGGGACAAGTCCTTGTCTGTTGTGGTCACCTCCTGGCACCAGTCAGCCACCTTTTGACAGCGGGCAGTCTAACCCTATTTCTCTTCATCGAGTCCCAGGAAGAGCGGGCGCTCGCCTCGGGGGCCTGCTCCCCACGCGGGAGGACAGGGTCTCAGGCCCGGCTTCCCCCACAGCCCTTCTTTGCTCTCTGATGGAGGGGAGGGGCCATAGAGGCTGGAAGGCAAAGAGGAACGGAGGGTGCGAGGCAAGCGACACTAAGAGGCCGGCGGCTCTGCGGTGGCGCCCTCTGGGGCACAGACTTCCAACCCAGCCCCCCAGCAACAGCGCAACTCCTACCAATTCCGAAGCGAGGCGTCGCTCCTGCCCGGCTGCCTGCGCCCCCGGCGCTGGACCCCGGGACCCCAGGACCCGGTGTGAGAGCCCTGCTTCGGCCGGGGGTGCCGGTGGCCGGGCCACGCGGACCCGGAGGGAAAGGCGGCCGGCGCGGCAGAGGCCGTCCCTCGGAAGTTGACGCCGCCAGACGCGTGCCGTCCCTGCCCCGAAGTGACACGAGGGACCCGAGGGCAACAGTGCACTGGGACCTCGCGGTAAAGCACGCGCCAGGCGGCCCGTGGGCCCCGAAAGGTTGAAGCGCGTGAGGCGTGCGGGGACTTGACGGGGCACATGTAGACCCTGGGACGGCGGCGCGAGGGTTCCAGGACCAGCCTGGCGCCCGAGGCGCGAGGTGGGGGGCGGGGGGGCGCGCACGTCA
>NW_027532250.1:6614387-6615325 GCF_008692635.1 Crocuta crocuta
GACGGGGCAGGGGCGAAATCCCGGCTGCGGCGGAGGTTTCTGGATCCCGGGTGGAGGGAGTTTGGGGAGGAGGTGATAGAGGGGGCGCCCGGCACTCGCTTATTCACTCCATCCTTGGGCACAGAACGCAGCATCTCCATCAGTGCAGATGGTCTTAACTAAGTCATTCATTTACTCAAGCTTGTATTGAGCGCCCACTGTGTGCTGGGCGCTCCGGATTCCAAGACAGCCGAGCTCCCTGGAGGCTCTAGCATGTGAGGGTCGGAAAAGTGCGTGGTCGCCTCCTTAGCCTCAGGGGCTCCATACCGAGGAGGGGCTCAGCCTGGGTGGACTGGAGTCTTTGGGTGAGGAGGGAAAAGAGAGAAGTTCATTCATTCATGAGCGGAACAAACGTGGGTTGAGCACCTACTGTGCGCAGCTCACCAAGCCAAGTGCCTCACATGCATTATTTCCTTCACTTAACAGTCACTGAGGCGCTGAGCTGGGGAGAGAACACTGAAGGAGATGGGATGGGGGTGGGGTAGAGTGGAAGCCTCTTGCAGCCTGGAGAGAAGTAGGGACTAAGACCCAGGCCCTGCGGTGAGGAGGCCCCAGCCTGCTGCAGTCAGCCCCCCTGTGTATGGGCATAAGCAGAATAGCCTTTTCCTCGGTTCCGGTAACGCAGTCATTCTCAAGGGGAGTGGGAAAGCTGAGTAGGTTTCTTGGATAGGAAGAAAATGTCTTCAAAAAGCTCCTTAGGGGAGGCTGATCATGGGGAAGGGGGTTGAGAGCTACTGATCTAACACTGATGAATGCAGGCTCCCACCAACAACGATTTCTTAAAGTTGTCTGTTCAGCCAGCATTTTCTTAAGCACTTAAAGGATGCCAGGCATCAAAGTCACCCAGAAGATGAGCAGACAGGGAGACCTGACCTCCTTCTCTGACACTTTGAGATATA
>NW_027532250.1:6615487-6616305 GCF_008692635.1 Crocuta crocuta
ACTCTGATTTATTTGAGGGGGGGGGGCTCCTGCCTCTATGAATCTGAGCAGAGGTTTATTCACTAGGGTGTGTCTGATACCCACACACATGACGGCAGTCAGAGCCACTATGGGGAGCAAGTCTTCAAGGAAAGTTTGGCACTGCTGGAGACCAGTGCTGGGGCCAGGGGAGGGACAGGTGGCCAGCACACGCTGGCTTTATTGAATGGACTTCTTGGGTTCTCATAGACCTGAGCTTGGCCCCAGTGCCCTCTGTCTTTGACCTCTGCAGAGGCCCCTGCTGGGTGGGGAGCGAGGGAAGGTGAGCTGGAAAGACAGGCTACGATGGCCTCTGGGGATTACCCTTAAGGGGTCATTCCCTAAAGCAGCCCACTCCAGTGGGAGGCTGTCTGTGGTGGGACACGCCCCAAACCCGTGGGCCACTGTGAGTGTGCTGGAAACAAGGTAGCCTTGACCCCCCTGTCCCAAGGTTTGAGAACCCAGGCTGGGGGCACCCTAGAGCCTGGTTGGGGCGGATCTGAGAGCCCGGCTCCAATCCCACTGCCACTTTGAATTCTCTGCATCAGACACACAGCTGGGTCCTGGCACGAGGCTCGAGAGGTGCCCCCAGGGAACGTCCCCACGGCTGCAGGGCTACGACACCCAAACCCGAAATTAGGAATTAATCCCCTGGACCCCCACAAAGTATCTTCCCTGGGCTGTCCTGTCTCTGCATCCCTTTTCCAAAGACATGATGGAGGGTCAGCGTTTCTGGTTGCCAAAGACATAGGGGTCTGGGAAGCCACTCTTGGTTGATTTGTTAAACCCAGAAACGTAGT
>NW_027532250.1:6616324-6626451 GCF_008692635.1 Crocuta crocuta
ACAATGGTGGCTGGAAAAGCTACTCTAAAGAGGCTGAATAAAAAGGGAGAGACAGGAAAGTCTAGCCTGCAAGCGCTCCTTCACTGTTGGCCATTTTTATCGTAGAGCAGACAGTATTTGGTTAACAAATGAGAACACAGAGTGAATGGGCCACAGAGAGGCCCTGCAGCGTGCCTCCGCTTTGTCCCTACCCTGGGGTGGCTTTGCGTCACACCTGCGCCTCCCAGGGCCAGGCATGCACGGCCAGGCCCTCCCTGCTTCCTCACTGCCCCGCCACAGCGTGCCACAGGCACTGCAGCCTTAACACCTATTAAAGGAAAAAGAACAGAAGGGCTGTGTGTGCAGTGTCCCCTTCCTGCTGCCCAAGGTCCTAGAGGTGCCCCAGGAGGCTGCTCCCCGATTATGCCCGTGCTCCCAGGTTTTGGGCTGCGAGGAGGCCAGTAGAAAAGCACCTTTGTCTCCCGCCCCAAAACCGCTCCTGGTAGAAGACAAATGCGTATTTGGTGTTATGTTGCCAGAAGCAGAATAAGGAGGCTCCGGAGGCCAATGTGTCTTTTTTATTGAGGGACGCAGGGACTCTGGCACATTTTCTTTTGGGGAGCAGAGATGGAGGGAAGAGCCCAGCTCCCAGCAGATACTTCACTCCCACCGGTGTCTTGGGCCCCACCTCTCAGGAAGCAGGACTGAGATCCGCCCGGCTTGGCTGCCTTGTGACGAGGTTGAACAGCAAGTAACTAAGACAGACAGATTCTCCGTGCGGGCGCCGCATCCCAGGGAGCTCCGGCGGGCTGGGACCTGGGCCAGCCTACCGGCTGGATCCATTTTGATTAACGCTTTAATTGGGAATTAATGCAGCATGACCCTCCTCTGAGGCAGCCCAGCCAGGAACCCCCTAACCCTGAGAAATGAAGCGGCAGGGCAAAGACGGCGTGGAGAGATCTCGGAGGGAGGGCACAGGCTGAGAACCGTGGTGTGAGAGGAAGAAGCCGAAGCCTGAGCTGCTCGGGAGAGAGATGCTTTTCATTTAGAAAGTTGGCCTTTGAAGTTGTGTTAGGTCCCCACTGCCACATATGGCCACCAACCTCATGGCTCAAAGCAACACAAATTTAGTACCTTACAGGTTGGGGGATCAGAAGTCTAAAATGGGGGGCGCCTGGGTGGCTTAGTCGGTTAAGCGTCCGACTTTCGCTTGGGTCATGATCTCGCGGTTCGTGGGTTCGAGCCCCGCGTCGGGCTCTGTGCTGACTGCCAGCTCGGAGCCTGGAGCCTGTTTCAGTCTGTGTCTCCCTCTCTCTCTGACCCTCCCCTGCTCGCGTTGTCTCTCTCTCTCTCTCTCCTTGAAATAAATAAAACATTTAAAAAAAAAAAAAAAGAAGTCTAAAATGGGTCTCAGTGGGCTAAGCTCAGGGCGTCGGCAGGACTGTGTTCCTCCTGGGGGAGAATCCATTTCCCTGCCCTTTCCAGCTTCTAGAACCTGCCGCATCCTTGTCTCCTGGCCCCACGTCACTATGGCCTCTGATTCCGCCATCACATCTGCTTCTCTGACTCTGACTCTCCCGCCTCCCTCTTTAAGGATGCTTTGTGATTACATGGGGCCCACCTGGATAACCCAGGCTCACCTCCCCACCTCAAGATCATGAATTTAATTAATCACATCACCAAAATCTCTTTTGCCACATAAGGTCACATATTCTCAGGGTCCAAGGAATAGGACATAGACCTCTTAGGAGGACCATTATTCTGCCTACCATAGGGGTATGCCTCATCAGCTTATGTTACAGATGGGGAAACTGAGGTCCAGCCAAATGAATGACCTGATGTCAGTGCCAGGTGAGAGGAGAGCCAGCACTGGAGCCCCCCCTTCTCAAAGATGTTTTCTGCTTCACATTCGTCCTCTAAAGAAATGTAAGGGGGAGGAGTCCAGCTTGCTACACAAAAGCCATTCTAGCAAACACAGAACGCTAACGTGTGCAGACACAGCTCCAAGCACTTACAAGGTGGGATAATTACCCCAGTGTGCTGAGAACACTCAGGCACAGAGAGGTGAAGTCGTTTTCCTAAGGGTACACAGCTAGGAAGTGGAGAACCAGGCAAGTGTGGCCCAGAGGCCACACCCTCACCTCTGGCTGGTACCTGTTTACACCACAGGAGAGCGCTTCTGCCCGGAGGCCAAAATGGCAACTCAGAATTTGACAATATCAAGGGGTTTGTTGATTTCTTACTCTGTTCTTGCGCAAATATACAATAGGAATAAAAGTGTTTCCCCCAGCCATGAGCAACTGTCTGCTTCCCCCTATCACAAAAGACTCTCCAAAAGCTTGTCAGTTGAGACTTCGAGATGTGAGATGCAGTCCCTGGCTTGCTGCAGGTGGTGGAGACCTCTCCCTCCCCCCAGGAGCCAGTAATCCAGGGAAGCAGTGAAATACAGATGGTTGGCCTTGGAGTCCTACAGACGTAGATTGATTCTGACTTCACCACTTCTATCACCAGAATCGAAAGTTTTTTATTTCTCAAAGCCTCCATTTCCTCATCTATAAAATGGGGGTGTTAATGGTCATGTCTGACATGACTCATTCAATTAAGGCTTTTAGCACAACACTGAGCACTTTGTGTGCAATTAAGGGTGGCTGTGGCGGTTCTTACAGCGCTGTGAGTGTTCGGCACTCTCCCTGCATCCCCCCCTCCCGCTCAGAAGAGGGACAGGCAGCTCCGGCCCAAGGGATCCACATAGGACTGGAAAACAGTCAGGAGAGACCAGTGGTTTGTGAAAAATCCCAAGAGGCGTTTTAGCAGCTGAGATCAGTGTACAACAGTTTATGGAAACTATTCATGACTTTGACGGGATGTGGCCATGGGGGGCGAGCCATCAGGCAACACTGCTAATTCCTGTAGAAGAATTCCATTCACCAGATCCCCACAATAGCCCTGCGAGGTAGGCACACTTACCCCCACCTTATAGGGAGGAAAACGGCTCAGAGAGGGCTGGTGACTCAGTGGGTGCAGATGGCCGTCTCGGGCCGAAGGCTCATTAGCAGGAGCAGCTGAGGTGGCCAGGCAAGCCTGACTTGGACCTTTGTCCCGTCCCGCTCTCCCCTCCTACCCCCACCCCCGGGTCCTGTACATCCATTCACACGCAGACGCTGACTAACTACACAGCAGCCTCGTGGCCTCTGAGCCTCAGCCACTCAGGACTCCTTACGGTTTAAATGACTGTTTATCTTCGGAAATGAGTGCTCAGCCCTCCGTCATAGCTTGCGCACATCATCTCTCTCCCAGGAGGAAGGAAAAGAAATTGCATGGGGAGTTTCAACAGCTCTGTGGGCTCACAAAGGGCAATTTGATCAAGGAGCCCCAGTGCAGGTTTTTCTCTCAAACCAGAAGGGTTTCTAATGGGTGCCACAGAGCCTTCCGGAGGCCCCAGAGAGATGGCAAGTTGGTCAGGGGGCTCTCTACCAAATTCCAGAGCAGTTCTAGCACCCCCAGACCCCAGGGTGGGGGGTGGTCCCCAGGTTTTCAAGGCATCCACTCTTTTGGTCTCTTTTGAACTTGAGCGTACATGAGCATCTCTATGGGAGCCAGTCAGAATGCCAATTCCTGCCCCCCAACCATAGGGATCCTGATGGAGAATGTCTAGGGATGGTCCTAAGGATCTGTCTCCACTGAGCACTAGGTGGCTTGGTTGGTTTTGTGCCCTTTCCTGGATTAAATCCCAGAGTTCTGTTAATTTCATGCCACAGTTCATCACTGACCTATGCCAGGCTGTCTCATTCATGGTTCCCTCATTCCAGCCCCCCACCCCCCGCCGTGTGTCCCCTTCCCTACCCTGCCAGCATCCTCCCTGTGGTTGATAGAGAGCTTTCCAAGTGCCTGAGTCTTTGTCAAATATGTAACGTGTGTGTGTGTGTGTGTGTGTGTATTTACATAAATAGCATAGCGCTATAAACTTCTGTTTCTTTTCCACTCGGCATCATGCTTTTAAGATCTAAATGTGTTACTAAACCTACATCTAGTTCAATGCTTCTAATTCCTCTGCAATGTATAGGAGTCTGCCATCTGTGTCTACCACGACTCACTTGCCCGTCCCTCCCCACCCCCACCCCCACACCCTGGGATGGGACACCAGGGGACCATCGAGCACCACAGGCAACACCAGACATGCATTCTCGTGCCTCATTCCTCTCTTGGATCTGATTCCCTAGAAGCCGACCCTGAGCAAGGACCTGAGTACAATTAAGATATTAATTGTGTCCCACAGTCCCTGTGGGCCTGGGTCTGGGGCATATACTCGGGCCTGGGATTCCTGGGTCAGACAGCAGCAATACCTGTCACTTCCCTCAGCACCCCTCCGGCTCTTCCCAGAGGCTGTACCAGACTCCTCTCTCGAGCCGTGGGCTCTGGGGGAACAACAAATGCTGGGTTCAGATCCCACTGGATCAGGTCAAGAAAGGAGTCACCCTTGGCTGGTGGAGGGAAGAGACAGACCTCCCTCAAAGCTAATAATACAGCAGGTGTCCCTTGAGGGTCCACCGCGTGTCAGGCATTGGGCCAAGCACATCAGCCATGTCACCTGCCTTAGTCTTCACCATACGTCAAGGAGGCAGGAGCTGTTCTTATCCCCAGTTTGCAGATGTGGCTAGTGAGTCTCAGAGGTAAGACAGGACTTGCCCAAAGTCAGAGGGACTGGCCTTGAACCCAGGTCTCCTGATTTCAGAGCCAGCGGGCTCTCGTGCTTCCCCCGCTTGGCGTAGTCGGCAAGTTGACCCCAGAGCTGGAGTAGAACCCGCTTTTCCTCAACACCCCGTGCGTTGCTTACCTGTGGCTACTGTAACCGAGTCTCACCAACCGAGTGGCTGCAAACAACGCAGACTTACTACCCCACAGTTTGGGAGTCAGAAGTCTCAAGTGGGCATTATGGGGCTCAGATAAAGGTGACTTAGCAAGGCCGTCTTCCTTTCTGGAGGGCCCAGGGGACAGTCAGGTCTTGCCTTTCCCAGCTTCTAGGGCTGCCTGCTGTCCTCGGCCTGTAGCACCTTCCATCTTCAAGGCCAGCCCCGTCTTCCTCACCGGCTTGCATCTGACACCCTTCCCTGCCTCTCTCTTCTGTCTTTTTTTTTTTTTTTAATATTTTTTAATGCTTTATTCATTTCTGAGAGAGACCGCCAGCATGAGCGGGGGAGGGTCAGAGAGAGAGGGAGACACAGAATCTGAAGCAGGCTCCAGGCTCCAAGCTAGCCTGATACGGGGCTCGAACCCACGAACCGTGAGATCATGACCTGAGCCGAAGTCGGACGCCCAACTGACTGAGCCACCCAGGTGCCCCTCTTCTGTCTTTTAAGGACCCTCGTGACTGCTGGGACCCCCAGAGGACACAGGACCATCTTGCCATCTCAGAGTCAGCTGATGAGCAGCCCTAAGTCCTCCTTGCACGTGATCTGACACAGTCACAGGCTCCAGGGATTAGGATGGGGACATCTCGGTGGGGGCGCATTCCTCTGCCTACACACCCGCCACCAGTGGTGTCTGCCTGCGCTCACCAGACCTGGTGTGGAGTGCAGCTTCGGGAGGGAAGTGGGTGCTAGAAGCAGGGAGCCCCATAGCCTCTGGGCTTCACCATTTCTCCGCTGGCCTGGTCCTCCTGCCCTCTCTGCAGCCCAGCCAGGTCAAACCTACCAGCTGATACTACCACCATCACACACACACAGTCACCAGGTTGGCTCTTGTGTGGTCCCACTCTGTCCAACCACCCATCCATCCCTCCCCCTTGCGAGCCACTCATCCCTGCTCTCTCTCCCTGATTTGCCCACCCACCCTCCTGTCCATCATCCCACAGCCAGCAAATGTGGCCCCTAATTTGGTTCTCATCATCACGCCACCTAGTGTCTCCTCGGTGAATGGCACCACTGGAATCCATTCTCTTTCCCCCTCACCACACTCCCCTCCCAAAGCAAGTCCCGGCAGCATTTCCTCCAAAGTCCAGAATAAGCCAATTCACCCGTCCCCTCCACTGGTCCAAGCCTTGGTCGACTCTTTCAAGAACGCCTACCGAGAATCCCAGCCTGGTTTACCCAGCCCACCCGTAGTCCTCTCCTGAGGACACCCCTCCCCCATGCAGAGTAAACCCCAGGCCCTTGTCACGGTCCCCTAGGCTTTGTTCCATCTGGTATCTGCTGACTTCCCCACACTCATTTTCTCCCACTTTCCCTCACTCTCCACCCAGCCCCTCAGCCTCTCTGGCTTGACCACCCAAGTCCATACCAGGTCAAGGAGCAAGTTCTTCCTATTCTCTTGGCCTTAGATAACCTCTTCCACATCCTCACAGGACTGGCCCCTTCCCATCCAACCTCAGCCCAAGGTGCCCTCCTTCAAGAAGCCCTCCCAGACCTCTCCAGCTCATGCTGCTGTCATTTTCTTGCTCTGTTTCCTGAAATGATCTCCCTCGGGCACCTCCACGACTAGAATGTCCACTCCCTGAGGACAGCGGCTGGGTCTGTCTTTGCTTTGCCTGTAGACCTGGCACAGGCCCAGCACATGGTAAGTGCTGAACGACAACTCCGGACCCTCATCCTCAGCATCACAGCCCCCCTCCCAGACAGCACTCTCTTCCCAACCATCCATAGGCCCTCAGAAACAAAATCACCAGAATCCATCGTGCTCTAGAACTGACAGACCTAACACTGTAGAGGAATTTTAGAAGACCAGACTTCTCAGGAGGGTATCAGGCTGGGTGAAAAGTGGCATTCTTTTCCAGAAGCAGGGCTTTGGGGCCTGTTCGATTTCTGAACTTCGCTCATGACTCTGGAGTCTAGCATGCAGAGCTGTACCCCTAGACCCGTCAGACTGGGTGTCCCCAAGACCAAAGGCCAAGAAGTGCACACATTCCTCGTTTAGCAAACCCTAGCATCTGGCCTTCCGTGTGCTAGCAGCCAGGACGAAGCGGGTTTTTTTCCTCCTCCACTGAACAGGATAACTCTCCACATAGGACGCTGAGGCTTTAGCTCACAACTGACACGAGTCAGGAGAGAAAGAAATGAGGGTCTCTAATTGGGGGAGCTTTCTGTGGGCGGGAAAGCTAGAGGTGGAAGAAGACGTTCTGGAAGAGGTGATTACAGCCAAGGGGGTTTCACAGGGGCTCTCAGGGCTTGCAGGACAAGAGGAACGAATGTTCCTTTTCCTCCGCCACCGATCTTACCCAACAGAATGTCGCTTTTCCTCTTTGGTGGCAAAGAGAAGCCAGCAGAGCTGAAAAGCGGTGCTGCTGATGTGAAGTGCCTGAAAGGGACTTTTCTCTCCCCCCCCCCCAACCCTCCCCCCGCCAGGAATGCTGGCAGGCTGTGCCTGAGGAGCTGGGCTCCAATTTTAGGCAAAGCTAAGAAACATTCTCAACACTCTAAAATCAAGTCGTCTTCATTTCAAATGCAGGTGTAGCCTCGTTTCCCAGAACCCAACCTGTGACGCTGTAGTTTTCCCCAAAGACAAATGAGTGGAGTGATGATTTGCTTTATGTAAAAGAATTTCTGTTAGGATGGGAGTCTCCTTCAAAGGGACACCTCCCCACCCCGGCTCCTCCTGAACTCTTTCTCATCCATTACAGGTGTGTGTGCATGGACGTGCATTTTCCCTGAACGTGTCCATAGCACAGATTGACGCTCACATATTGGAAATGGGTCTCCGTTGGCATTGATGGACTTTGCTGGTACCCCTTGCTTCCACGGGTTACTGGGCTGAAGGGGAGGAATGGTGATTCTCAAAAGCAGAATATTGGACTGTTACTGCTTTCCTGTGGGTCGGCTTAATTCTGGAGAGCTCAGTTGCTATACTCAAGGGGCTTAAACTCAAATGCCTACAGGGGCCAAGAAGGAAACATACTTGAGTGAAGGAGAGTGGCCATGAAGAAGATGACAGGGAGGGGTGGGGACTGTGGTAGATTGTAGCACGCACGCCCTGCCCACAGGAGCCAGTCATTTCTCAGCTGGAATTTAGGCCAAATGTTGCCAAGTGTCTGATTTTTTTTTTTTTCAAGAGAAACCAAGAATATAAATTTTTACACAAGATTCCTCCATTTTCAAAATCTCCAAGCCAGGCAGAATATTCGTGAGCCAAATTCAGCCCGCGAGCTGTGAATGAATACGTAATCTTATTCTGACAGCATACAGCCCTGGGTAGCATTGAGGATTGGGAAGGGCAGAGTCTTGTGTGAGTGGGTATCTTGACCTCAGGTTCTCAGAAGTACCTCTGTCATGTTGGCCTCATTCGGGAAGCACTTCCTTCAGCTCTTACGGTGCCGGGCACAGGGATTCGGAGCTGAGTAAAGCCCAATTCTTGCCCCTACAGAGCAAGCAGTCTTATAAAGGAGCCAGGCCTGCATACAGATATGGTAAAGACCATGCACCAGGTACAGGGATAGGAAGACTCAATTCACCCAGAAGAGCCAAGGAAGACTTCCTGGAGGAGTGGGCATGCCTGTCCAGTTCACCTCTGTATCCTCAAAATGATGTTTGCTGATACATGAGCAGCTATGACACTGTTGTGATCATTAACGTGGACATTGCCTGTTATTTATGGCCAGTGATATAGGTCTTCCATTTATGAAAGCAAAGCAAGCTGTCCCTTTCAGAGAAACACAAACAGTAATAATAGACAACGGCTGAGTACCTACGATGTGCCAGGCGCTGTTATTAAGTGCTTTTATGCACATAATTACAGAAGCCTCTCACTAATTCTAGGAAGCAGGTCAGATGGTTTTATGCACTTGAAGATGAGGAAGTTGAAACTGATCAAGGTTGAGCAACTTGCTCAGGCCACGAGGCTCCAGACCATCAGGGCTTCTCCACCTTCGCACTGCGGCCTCTGGAAGCCAGAGGATTCTCTGCTGTGGCGTCTGGCCGGCTCATCGTACTATGTTTAGCAGCACTTGGCCCCTATCAACTAGATGTCAGTGGCCTCCCCCAGTCATGACGATCAAAACATTGCCACATGTCTACCAGGGAACAAAATCGGCCTGAAGCCCACTGGTCTATGCTAACCTGACTTTCCAAGCTACGTGAGCACAACGACAACAAGAAATCCAGGCTAATTTAAAACAAAGCATTAACGGGGAGCCTGGGTGGCTCAGTCGGTTAAGCGTCCGACTTCAGCTCAAGTCATGATCTCATAGTTCGTGGGTTTGAGCCCCGTGTCGGGCTCTGTGCTGACAGCCAGCTCAGGGCCTGGAGCCTGCTTCAGATTCTGTGTCTCCCTCTCTCTCTGACCCTCCCCTGCTCACGCTGTCTCTCTCTCTCTCTCTCTCTCAGAAATAAATAAAACATTAAAAAAAATTTTTTAATAAAAAATAAAACAAAGCATTAAGTAGGTGATAGTAGAGATGCTCATGGCAGTGTCCTGGCATGTCAGCTCTGTGGGGCCGGGGACCGTGTCTGATTCCGTGCAGACCCCTGGTGCTTAGAGCAGCACCTGGCGCACAGGAGCGCTCAGCACGTTTCGATGGCATCCGTGAGGGGGATGTGGAAGAACCGTTCTGTGCAGCAAAGGCTGAATGACACGGTTGCTCTTTTTTACTCTTAAGTGTGTGTCTTAGTCAGCTGGGGGGGCTGTCACAGAACACCCACGCGGGGGCCCAAAACGACAGCCATGCCCTGCTCCCTGTTCTGGAGGTTGGAAGTCCAGGTTCAAGGTGCCAGCGTGTCTGGCTCCTGGGTGATGGCCGTTTTCTCGCTGTGTGGAGAGAGGGAGTTCTGGTGTCTCTTCCTCTCCTCCAAGGGCACTCATCCCCCCCATGACCTCGTGTAAGCCTAATCACCCCCCAAAGGCCCCGCCTCCTGCTGACCAGCGGGGGTCAGGGCTTCCCGTATGAACCCGGTCGGGGGGACACAGCTCGGTCCCTAACAGCAAAGGTCCGCAGACTCGGACTGTTTGCCCAGGCTCTGGAGTCACTGAGGGTCTCTCCTCTCTTTTCCCCGCAGGCCCGAGGGGGATGTGAAGGCCCAAAATGACCCTCTTACCAGGAGACAATTCTGATTACGACTACAGCGCCCTGAGCTGCGCCTCGGACGCCTCCTTCCACCCGGCCTTCTTCCCGCAGGGCCAGTCCCTCAAGGGCGTCTTCTACCGCCGCGCGCAGCGCCTGCGCC
>NW_027532250.1:6626510-6657144 GCF_008692635.1 Crocuta crocuta
CCCCGCCAGGGCAGCCAGCCCGAGGACCGCCGGCGCCAAATCATCATCAACGTGGGCGGCATCAAGTACTCGCTGCCCTGGACCACGCTCGAGGAGTTCCCGCTGACGCGCCTGGGCCAGCTCAAGGCCTGCACCAACTTCGACGACATCCTGAACGTGTGCGATGACTACGACGTGACCTGCAACGAGTTCTTCTTCGACCGCCACCCGGGCGCCTTCGGCACCATCCTGACCTTCCTGCGCGCGGGCAAGCTGCGCCTGCTGCGGGAGATGTGCGCCCTGTCCTTCCAGGAGGAGCTGCTGTACTGGGGCGTCGCCGAGGACCGCCTGGACGGCTGCTGCAAGCGCCGCTACCTGCAGAAGATCGAGGAGTTTGCCGACGTGGTGGAGCGGGCGGAGGACGACGACGAGCCGCCGTCCAGTGAGGACCCCTGCAGCGAGGACGCCGCCGAGGGCGAGGGCGAGGGCCGCCTGGGCCGCTGCATGCGGAGACTGCGGGACATGGTGGAGAGGCCGCACTCCGGGCTGCCCGGCAAGGTGTTCGCTTGCCTCTCGGTGCTCTTCGTCACCGTCACCGCCATCAACCTGTCCATCAGCACCCTGCCCAGCCTGCGGGAAGAGGAGGAGCAGGTAAGAGCCGAGGCTGCCCGCCTGTGTGCGGAGAGGTTCGCTGCAGTGAGGGAGGGTCTCTGGACTCAGGAGACCAAGCAGTGTGCCAGATCCCTCTCTCCCCCAAATCCACATCTTTCACACCCACTCTGTCACCTCCACCAGGAGGCCTTCCAGGACTGCACTGGCCGAGTAGCATCTCCAGGCCCTTCTGATAGCCTATTTACATGTGTGTTGTCCACCTCCACGTTCAGACACGAGCTATGTGCCCGGCCGGGTCTGCGCGGGGCCCCCAGGGCCTAGAACAGTGTGCAGCATGAGCAAGGTACTCAGCCGCTCTGCGGAAGGCACAAGTGAAAGTGGTATGTGCATGATGCGATTTCTGATGTGCCTGCCCCTGAGCTGAACACGTAATATATCATCACCCACTGAGCCCTCTCTCAGCCTAATTCCCTTGTTTAAAAATATCCCAGAAAGGGGGTGCCTGGGTGGCTCAGTCATCGAGCCACCTCCCACCTCAGCTCAGGTCATGAGCTGGGGGTGCATTTGAGCCCCGGTGTGTGGCTCTCTGCTATCACCGTGGAGCCTACCTCAGATCTTCCGTCTCCTTCTACCCCTCCCCTGCTCACACACACTCTCTCTCTCTCTCAAAAATAAATAATAAACCATTTTTAAAAATATATTTAAGGAGTGCCCGAGTGACTCAGTCACTTAAGCATCGACTCTTGGTTTCAGTTCAGGTCATGATTTCATGGTTTTGTAAGTTCAGGCCCCACATGGGGCTCCGCACTGATGGTGCAGAGCCTGCTTGGGATTCTCTGTCTCCCTCTCTCTGCCCCTCCCCTGCTTGTNTAAGAGAGAGAGCGCGTGCACACATGTGTTCAAATAGTGAGCATCTCTGTGTTAAACATGGAGTAAACAAGAGTGTTTACTTTCATAACACATCAGATTGCTTTCATAACACTTGGGGGGGTTCTGGCACTTTTTTATACATTAAAGTTTTAAAATTTTTTCATGTTTATTTCTTTTTGAGAGAGACAGAGTGCAAACAGGGGAGGGGCAGAGAGAGAGGGAGACACAGAATCTGAAGCAGGCTCCAGACTCCAAGCTGTCAGCACAGTTCAATGCGGGGCTCGAACTCGTGAACCACGAGATCATGACCTGAGCCAAAGTCAGACGGTTAACTGACTGAGCCACCCAAGTGCCCCTATACATTGAATTTTTAAAGCGAGTATTAAAAAAAAAAAACAGCACTCAACCAGTAAAATTAATTTTTGAAAAGCAGAAGGGAGAATGATGAAGATGACCTGAACTTGAAATCCCATTTTGTCTGCTCTGGCTGTGTGTCTGTGGGCAAGTTATTTAACATCTCTGTGCCTCACTTTCCTCGCATGTCCACGGGGACTGTGCCCAGGCTCCCCTCACAGTGTGTAAGGATCTGGTGAGTGAGTGCACGGGAACGGATTGGCACGGTGCCTGGCGCTAGAGCGCGCAGGAAGTGCTAACAGTAAGGATTGCACACACCTGCCAAAAAAGAGAGAGAAAATACTCATTACTTGAGATCTGTCTGAAAGCACCTGTACGTAGCCTAGATTTCTTCTTGCCTCCAACATATGCAATCCCGATTCTATCAGGACAGTACTAATAAAGCCACTGTTTTATTCTGACACTTGCTTTTTTTTTTTTTTTTAATAAGACCTAGACTTTTCATGATTAAGTGAAAATATCATTCTTTGCCATTTTGGAAACCAGTAAGGTCCACTGTTTCGCTTGCTCCCTGAGCACACGTTTGAGTGCCTACTGTATTCAGGCATCACCAGGCACGACGGGTGACCAGGAGTATTCCAGCTACAGGGACCTCGGGTCTAGTGAAGAAGGGACAGTGATACCCCTGTGACCCTAAGTGTGAGACACAAGCCACGGGGGCTCTTAGGAGAGGCCCACCACCTGCTCTGGGGACGCTTAGTAGGGGCACACTCCAGGAAGGCTTTCTAGAGGAGGGGGCTTCCCATCACAGAGGACTGGGACCTCAAAGCCCCACCAAGTACTAGTTCATTTCTCCAACCTCTAACATGTTCCTAGAGAGAGAGCTGCTAGCTCAAGACACCTAGCGCCCAGCTGTGCCCAGGAGCGACAGGTGCCCCAGGCTGGCACCACGTGCGCCTGCCCGCTCTGTCAAAGGTCCCTTTGAGATTGAGGTCTAAAGCCACTGGGGACGGTCTACTGTCCAGTTCCATTGCAGACCGGGGAGACACGCTGACAGCCCACATGCCAAGTGCAGCACACACATGTGCCTGAGTGGCCCAAAGAGGGTTTTCTTTGTATGGAATTACCAGCATTTAAAACGCAGGAATTTCATGAGAAACTCCAGATCTCCAGCCTCCCTGAAAACTGGTGAAGCAACAGCCTCAAGCCTGAATTCTCCCGGGACGGTCATCAGGAGGTTCTTAGCGCGACAGCTGTGTTCTCTGGCAGGGCTCCACCCCACCTTGCCCACCTTCCTTGGGCCCCCTTTGCCCACCTGACCCTGATTGGCGCTCCCATCTAAACACCAGTCCCAGGGCACCTGCGTGGCTCAGTTGGTTGAGCGTCCGACTCTTGATTTTGGCTCAGGTCATGATCTCAGTTTCAGGAGTTCAGGCCCCTTTTGGGTTCCACTCTGGAGCCTGCTTGAGATCCTCCTTCATTCTCTGCCCCTTCCCCACTCACATTCTGTCTCTGTCAAAAGAAATACATAAACTTTGGGGCACCTGGGTGGCTCAGTCAGTTAAGTGTTCGACTTCGGCTCAGGTCATGATCTCACAGTCCGTGGGTTCGAGCCCACATTGGGCTCTATGCTGACAGCTCAGAGTCTGGAGCCTGCTTTGGATTCTGTGTCTCCCTCTCTCTCTGCCCTTCACCCACTCGCTCTCTGTCCCTGTCTCTCAAAATAAAGACATTAAAAAAAAAGAAATACATAAACTTTAAAAATAAAAAATAAATGCCAGTCCCATGTGCTTCTATCCATTCTGGTGACCAACATGAATTGGTCACCTGTCACGTGCCAGACCATTCCAGGCCCTGGGGTCCTGAGAGTGAACACAAGCTCCCCCTCCCTGTAGGGCTATAATCTGCCGGGTCAGGGAGGCAGGGGAGGTAGAGGGTGGAAACAGACAATAAACATGATAAATAAGTAACTTACAAAGCACAGAAAGAGGTGATGAGCCTCTGAACAAATAGAGCAGGAAAAGAAGAAATCAGGGTGGAGAACAAAGGGAGGAGGAGACTTTTAATCAGGGAGGGGATCTCGAAAGACCTCCCTGGGAAGGTGATATTGAAGCAAAGAGCTGGAGGAAGGGGGGACGGGGCCATGCGCGTGTCTCTGGGAAGAGGACTCCCATGGGGGGAGCAGAAAGTCCAGGCCTGACTTGGGGGTGCGGGGAGCCCCGGGGCGAGGCTGGAGCACATGAACAGGGCTAGGAAGTGGGAGAGGTGGCAGCGAGGCCATGTGTGCCCAGGAAGGACTCAAGCTATCGCTGGGAGCCATGTAAGGTACTGAGCATAGAATGGACAGAATCCGACTCTGGTTCTCAGCGTCCCTCTGGCTGTGTGCAAAATAAACTGTAGGGACCGGGGATCCCAGGAAGGAGGTGCCTGCCACTGTCCAGGCAAGAGAGGACGGTGCTGGACCAAGGTGAGGACAGGAGAACCTCAGAGAAGTGGTTTGATTCTGGAATCATTTTTTTTTTAAGGTTTATTTACTTATTTTGAGAGAGAGGGAGAGAGAGAGAATCCCAAGCGTGCTTTGTGCCGATAGATAGTGAGATCAAGACCTGAGACAAAATCAGGAGTCGGACATTTAGCAGACTGAGCCACCCACGCATCCTGATTCTGGAATCTTTTTTTTTTTTAATGTTTATTTATTTCTGAGAGAGAGAGAGACCAAGTGTGAGCAGGGGAGAGGAAGAGAGAGAGGGAGACACAATCTGAAGCAGGCTCCAGGCTCTGAGCTGTCAGCACAGAGCCCGACGCGAATCCAGAGGCGGGGTCTGGAATCCGGGGATGGGGATCTGAAATCTAGGGGCGGGGTCTGGAATCCTGGAGCCAAGTCTGGGCTCAGGAGAGACGAAGAACGGTGGATGCAGGTGCTTGCAGCCCTAGGCCTGGCCACGGTGGCCCAGGAAGGGAGCCTAAGTAGAGACGGGCCAGGGCACAGCACACGGCCTCGATGGTGGGACGACTGACCTCTCGCCTGACCTCCCCCCCTCCCCCCAGGGCCGGTGCTCGCAGATGTGCCACAATGTCTTCATTGTGGAGTCGGTGTGCGTGGGCTGGTTCTCCCTCGAGTTCCTCCTGCGGCTCATCCAGGCGCCCAGCAAGTTCGCCTTCCTGCGGAGCCCACTGACGCTGATCGACATGGTGGCCATCCTGCCCTACTACATCACCCTGCTGGTGGACGGCGCCTCCGCGGGCCGCCGCAAGTCCGGCGCGGGCAACAGCTACCTGGACAAGGTGGGGCTGGTGCTGCGGGTGCTGCGCGCACTGCGCATCCTGTACGTCATGCGTCTGGCCCGCCACTCCCTGGGGCTGCAGACGCTGGGGCTCACGGCCCGCCGCTGCACCCGCGAGTTCGGGCTCCTGCTGCTCTTCCTCTGCGTGGCCATCGCCCTGTTCGCCCCCCTCCTCTACGTCATCGAGAACGAGATGGCCGATAGCCCCGAGTTCACCAGCATCCCTGCCTGCTACTGGTGGGCCGTCATCACCATGACAACCGTGGGCTATGGGGACATGGTGCCCCGGAGCACGCCCGGCCAGGTGGTGGCGCTCAGCAGCATCCTCAGCGGCATCCTGCTCATGGCTTTCCCCGTGACCTCCATCTTCCACACCTTCTCGCGTTCCTACCTGGAGCTCAAGCAGGAGCAGGAGAGGGTGATGTTCCGGAGGACGCAGTTCCTTATCAAGACCAAGTCGCAGCTGAGCAACATGTCCCACGACAGTGACATCTTGTTCGGAAGTGCCTCCTCGGACACCAGAGACAACAACTGAGCCCACAGGACACGCCCCGCCGCCCCCACCACCGCCGCCGCCGCCAGGATACCCCCAGCTCTGCCTGCCCTCTGCGGCTTGAAGCTACCGCCGTCACTACCAGAAGCCTTCACAGGCACGTGCTGCTCTGAGCGCGGCCCCGGCATCGGACGCACTGGAACCACACCCCAAGGAGGAAGCCTGCAAGGGCCGCAGAGGGGTCCCCAGCCCTCCGCGGCCCACAAGTGAAGCAGAAGCTGGCGGAGAGCCCAGCACACACCTGAAACCGCACCCCCCCCAGCCCACCCCGTGTCTGTTTCCCTCAATAAGGACATGGCTTTGTCCTTTCCACCGTGTACATAAGCTGCCCAGCAAAGACTTGCTGTATGGGCCTGCCTGGAGAAAAATACAAATGGCAACAGCAACTTGTCTGTGTGTCCTGTGGATCATATGCAATTAAAGAAAACCAGTGGAAAAGAGAGAAAATGCCTTCCATGGGGCTCTGAAGAGAGGAAGCTGTTTGCCTGCTAAGCCCGCCAGGTCCTGGGAGCACAGGGGCCCGTTTCCTTGGGTGGTCCAGGCCTGGTGGGGCCCAGCGGGTCGGGGGAAAGGGAGAGAACAGGCAGCTTTGGGGAAGTGGCCCCTAAATACCACAGCCCCGCCCCTGGTTTTCCTTGATCCCTCCCACTCTCCCGGCCTCTCTTCCTCCCTCTTTCCTTCTCTCGCAACCTCTGTTCTCTTCTTTTGTACCTTAGGGTTCTCAGACTGTCCCTCGAGGGACCCCAGCAGTTAAGTGGATGCCAAGGGGGCCTGTCAGCATTGCTGACTACAAAGGAGAAATCGCTTTGTTTTATTTTTTAAAACTACTGTGGATTTCCTTTTCTAGCCATTCTTTTTTTTTTTTTATTTAAATGCGTTACATCATTTAAAGCCAGCTCTAGGGTAGGATCGATGCTTTGGGAATGTGGGCAGTCTGAGAAGCGCCGTCTGGAGCCCCCAAAGGCACCCCCGCCCCCTGGAAACTGCTCCCGAAGTCATGTAGCCTGGGTGACACATAACAGGGAGGGACCCCGGCCTGCCGACAGGTTCACTCAGCTCGAAGGCATCAGAGCCCCTCGGTGCCTAGACAGGGAGGGGGCTTCACCCCCAGGGCACAACCACAGCCTGTCCTCGGCCTCACAGGCACCGAAGCATTGCTTTCTTCATCCCAAACCTGATCCTGCCTTGGCCATGGCCCCTCTGCCGGCCCGACAGCAGGACGTATGCTCCCACACAAACCTACCAGCTCACGGTCCTGCCTGAGTCCACCAGTGGCCATCCGTTACGTGGAGAATAAAGCCCAAATGCCCTGAGGGACCCAGCCCCCCCCCAGCTTCAGCACCCCCCTCTCTCTGCTCACCCCCTCCAGCCGCAGGGGCCTCGGCTCTTCTGACACACCCAGCCCATTCCCAGCTCGGGCCTTCACACCTGCAGATCCCTCAGCTGGGAATGCCCTTCCCGAAGAACACTGCGTGGCTGCCCCTTCCGTCGCCTCCCCGACCACCTCTTTAAAGAATGCACACCAGCACCTCCCCCTAAGTCCCTCCTCCCCTGCTTGATCTTCCTCGTCTGCCTGTCGACCTTCCAAGTGGCCCTTGGAAGGGGCCTGCCACTCAATTACCGTCTGTCTCCCAGCTGGCGAGGTCAGTGCTACTCCCAAACTGCGACCCTCCGCTGCTGACTCCCAGCGCCTAGCGCAGGGCCTGGCACCCAACAGGTGCTCCCGCAACATCCGTGGAATGAATGAATGAGGGAAAACGGGAAAGAGGGCCTGGAAGTAGAAAGGCCTTCAAGCGTGTCCTTCTCTGTGTCTTGGGCAGGGGGGCGTGGCGATCTCAGCACGGTGTACACGCACCAGCGCAGAGAGGAAATCTCACTTGAGTCACAAGGGCCTTGTTAAAGGCTTCCCTGAGGCCTGCTTCCAGTGACTCGCACCTGCAAAGCAAGCTTTCAGACCAATTAGCTCTCCCCTCCCCAGCCTGGTAGGTACCGTAGCAATCCGGCACTGCCATCATGGTAATAGTAGCTTAGATTTATGGAATGACACCCCCCCCCCCAAAAAAAAATGGCTGTGAGAGACAGGAGTCCATTGAAAATACTAAACAGACCGAAACGTGACACAGAGGGGCATAAAATGGAGTGGAGTGGAAAGCAAATACCACTTGGGGTGGAGGAGGGAGCCCCAAATGGGACAGCCCTGGTGGGAGACAGTCTCTGAAGACAGTCTGGGGTCGTGCAGAGAAGGAGCCGGGGTCACGGAAGGCTTGAGGTGTCTGCATGTTCTTACACAGGTTCTGATCTGCACTAGCGGCCGAACTAGAGGCCCAGACTTAGGCACCTCTCCAGACCTCCCCTGAGGGACAGAGGAGCTCGAGATACTGACCCGCACACCCAGAGAGGCGTTCAGGGTCTTTGGCCCTAATTAAGCAGGAGGGCTTGGGACTCCTAGCCAGCTGCTTCGAGGACCAAAGCGACCACCTTGATGACTATGGCTTCTCTACTTTTGCCTGGCAGTGTGGGATGTAACGCAGAAAGCCCAGCTATCCATCACACTGAAGAGGAGACCCCTTCTCATGGAAGTGTGGGCGCAAATTCCTTGCCCTGCCCTAAGGAGTCTTCCCTCTTGACCCCAGAACAGGCAACTGACACCCAACAGCTGGGATGATGGTGTGCAAACATCACTCTCTATCATCGCTCAATGGCAAACAGCCAGGAAGGCCTGTCCCAATCTGTTTTCTTTTTTAGGTCACATGGTTTTCCCCTCCATCTCTGATTTAGCTCAGAGCTTCTTTAAGACTTGCAGTGGGGGGTTGGGAAGGCAGATTTAACAACACAGATTCTCAGGCCCCACCTCTGAGCAGGTTCAGAACTTTTCCCCTTGAGCGCGGAATTGAAGGGGAAGCCAAAAAGGACTCCATAATCAAGATAAATCAGATTTTAATGTAGTGTTTTTTTAATGGGTTTTTTGTTTTTGTTTTTGTTTTTTTTTCTGAGAGAGAGAGAGAGACAGCGTGATCCGGGGAGAGTCAGAGAGAGAGGGAGACACAGAATCTGAAACAGGCTCCAGGCTCTGAGCCAGCTGTCAGCACAGAGCCCAACGCAGGACTTGAACCCAAGAACCGTGAGATTGTGACCTGAGCCAAAGTCAGACGCTTAACCGACTGAGCCACCCAGGCGCCCCAATGTAGTGTTCTTTTTAAAAATCAAAATTAGGGGCACCTGGCTGGCTCAGTTGGTAGAGCATGCAACTTGATCTCAGGGTTGTGGGTTTGAGCCCCATGTTAGGTATAGAGATTATTTTAAAAAAAATAAAATCTTTAGGGGCACCTGGGTGGCTCAGTCAGTTAAGTGTCTGACTTCGGTTCAGGTCATGATCTCATGGTTCATGGGTTCGAGCCCCACGTTGGGCTCTGTGCTGACAGCTCAGAGCCTGGAGCCTGCTTCAGATTCTGTGTCTCCGTCTCTCTATGACCCTCCCCTGCTCATGCTGTCTCTCTCTTAGAAATAAATAAAACATTTTAAAAAATCTAAAAAAAAAAGAAAAAAATCAAAAGTAAAGGCAGATGCCTTTTGCCCTTGACATGATGTAGCCTCAGCTTGCCCCTCCCTGGTTCTGACCCTACCCGGACGCCCCTCCCCCCATCCCGGGCATATCCTGCAATACATCTCCAATTGGCCAAGGGCAAGTGCGGTGGGAGCTTTGAGCACCTGGCACCCAAGGCTGCTGGGGCCTGGGCACCCATCGCCTTGAGGGGGACCAGGGAAGTCACCAAGACCATCCCCCACGGCAGAACCAGGGCCCACACAGTGGACCACATGAACTGAAGATAATAATTTCTGATGTTGGTAAGCACGGAGTGACCTGGCAAGGAGTGACTGGGACCAGGGAGAGCAGCCACTTAGGAGGGTCAAGGAAGGGGTGTTTGACTGGCTCAGAGGAGCATGCAACTCTTGATCTCAGGGTTGTGAGTTTGAGTCCCACATTGGGCGTAGCAATTATTTTTTAAAAAAGAGAGACAGAGAGAGTCAGGAAGGACTCTTTGAGGAGGCAGCATTTAAAGGGAGACCTGGAGGAGGTCTCAGTCGGTTAAGAGTGAGACTTGTGATTTCAGCTCAGGTCATGATCACGGTTTGTGGGTTCGAGCCTCGCATCGGGCTCCACGCTGACCACGCAGAGCCCGTTTGGGATTCTCTCTCTCTCTCTGCCCATCCCCTGCTCCCATGCACACTCACTCTCTCTGTCTCTCTCAAAAACAAACAAATATTTTTAAAAATAATAAATAAAAGGGGACCCGGAGGAGGGGGATGGACAGCAATCTAAGCAGAGGGGACAGACAGCCAGTGCAAAGGCCAAGAGGTGGGGAAGATGGGGACATTCTGCCAGCTGTCGAGGGAGCACACGGGCCTGGAAACACGTCCCTGCTGGGAACGCCCTTCCTCCCAGGGAGACAACTCAGATCTGCAAAGACGACGCTCTGAACAAACATTTCCAGAGCACTTACTCCGGCGCAGGTGTGATCGCAGCAGCTGGGGACAAAAGAAACCGAACAACAGAACTGGACTCAGCCCCTGCCCCAGGGGTGCTGATAATCTGCTGGAGAAGAATACACACAAATAAATACATGAAAACCTATGGACTGATGGGGGCGCAGGCCGGGGGGGCTGGAGGAACTTGGAGAAGGACAGAAAGCATGGTTTCCACGTGCATGTTTTTCCTTCAGAAGCAATCGGGGTTCCTCCCAGCACTCGTTCTGGGGTCTCTCCCACTCTTCCTCAAACCCCTCCCCATCCTGGCCCCATCAGCTTAGAGCTGCACAGCAGCAGAGGGACCCTGTTAAGAACCCAAGTGCCATCACGCTCACCCTCCGGGAGGGTGAGCTTACCTATGCGCGGTAAGAGCCGGAGTCTCTCTCAGCCCTACCTCCCTGGTCTGCTTTTCTGGTCTCTCCTTTCAGCTACACCAACCTCTCCTCTAGTCGTGGAACTGACCAAATACAGCCCGACCTCAGAGCCTTTGCACTTGCTGTTCCCTCCACCTGGGAGACTCTTCCCTGGGTTGTAGCCACTGGCTCCCTCTCCTCATTCCGTTCTCTGCTCAAATGTCACTGAAACAGAGAGACCCTATTCGACCTCTTCCCCCAGCCCTGCATAAAGACCTCATTCCCAGAATGCCCCAGTGTGTTAACCTTGGCTTCTTTCTTCTGTATTCTGACGCTTTGATATCTGAGGCCCTGCAGACCCGAGGCGGACGGCCCCTCCCAGGATTAGGCAATTCCTAGAGATGATAAACAACTCACCATTTTCAAATACCAGCCAATCCAGAGCCCATAGCTAACCACCTCCTTCTTCAGACTCTCACCCACCAGGACACTATCCACCGGCCCCAATCACCCCAGGGCTAAGTACCAGACAACCAGGAACAGTCCCCTGCCCCCGGGCCTGCTGCAATCATTCAACTAGGCGATCCGAAGCCCACTTGCCTGGCTTCGCCTCTCCCTTCCCTCAGAGATCACCGTAAAGACTCTTGCCACAGACTCCCCCCCCGCCCCCCGCCACCTCTGCCTCTGACCGGCCCTGGTGCTTTTCCATGTTCCCCCCACCCCCACTAGGTGTGGCCCCTCCTCTTGGGAACTGTGAGTATGACAAACTAGCTTTTCTTTTCTTTTTTTTAAGTTTATGTATGTATTTTGAGAGAGAGCAAGCAGGGGAGGGGCAGACAGAGAGGAGAGGGAGAGAATCAAGCAGGCTCTGCACTGTCAGTGTAGAGCCCAACGGGGGGCTTGAACTCATGAACCACAAGATCATGACCCGAAGTGGAAGCTTAACCGACTGAGCCACCCAGGTGCCCCATAAACCAGCTTTTCAATGGCAGTTTCTCCTAGTCGCTTGGACTCACCATACCTGAATGATAATGGAGCCCATTTTTTAAAGCACCCAGCCCCCTTATCCTACTTCATCCTTCTCTTTTTATCGAACCCTTATTATCACCTAACACATTATATATTTATTTTCTTATGGTCTTTTCCTCTCCACTGATGTTCAGCCCCATGAGGGTAGGGACCTTCACAGGAGCATCCCTTGCCTAGGACAGCAGCTGGTACACAGTAGGTGCTCAATCAACATTTGCTGCATCAACGAAGCCGTGGACCCCTTACTTCTATACAGAGCCCTATGAAATACACGCACATATTGGGCCTACCTGCTCATATATACGGTGACATGAATCGCATTAAAATCTATTCCTATGTAACAACACGACAAGTATGACAGACAGAAAAGCTGCCTCTCACCCAGGTCACCCAACGGTTTCTGCTTGGAAACAATGTCTCCCATGTGAATTTAGTCCTCCAGCAATATTCTTTTATTTTGAATTAAATGTATGAAAAGATATTGTGGGGCTTTGTTTGCCACCATAAAACAGAGCCTGAAAGATTTTTTTCCTCTTCTGGAACCAACCTGCTGCTTATGCAAAGGACATGTAAAATCCAAATAAATGAATTTCTTAAAATAAATTTAAAGCCGTCAGCTGGCCTTGCTTTAAAAAATGGTGCGGCGGGGTGGGGGATGTGAGGGCAGGGCATAATAAAGGACTAGATCCTAGGTCTGGATTACTGGTTATTAGGTTTATTATTATACATACATGGGCCCCCAAGAAAAAAAAACTAATTAGAATCATTCTTTAAATGACAAGTGCATTTAATAGGTGGCCAGAACTGCTGTTAAATGGACAGAGCTGCTTCTCCATAAAGTCGATTAAATAGGAACTGCCTCTTCACTTTAGAAGCTCAGAGGTCTTTTGCAATTGGCATAAAAATTACTCAGCAGTGACAGTCAATCAAGGTATCTGGGGACAGTTGTGGGGAAAGGGAAGCCGACAGAAAAGAAGCAGTATCTTTATTCATTGCCCTCGGCTATTCAATCTTATCCCATTAGGGGCCGCTGGGCTGTATTTTGCTTTCAAAGGAGAATAAATTGGGAGACCGAGCAGAAAGCACTTCCCCAAACACTGAGACTGATTGTCTACTGGCAAAGACTTGGAGTGGGCCCTCCAGCCCGCGTACACAAGGAAGAGCCCGCCCTTGCCCAGAAATTGCCAGGCGGGGTCTGGGCGAGTTAGGAGGGGATCTCCTCTCCATTAAGAGAGTCTAACGTATTTGCCTGGAGGGACAAAGATCTAGAGAAGAGGTGACAACCACTCGTGTCTGTGATCAGCACTCAGCCGGGGTGGGGGGAGGGGGGCAGACGCTGCCGGGTGCCACCGCGAAGGCCTTTCCCCTACTTCTCTACCAGGACGCGGGCGCTCACCCAGTCCCAGGCTTTACACCAACCAGAATGGCCCAGGAGCAGGCACGTGACCCGTCCTGGCCAATGAGAGCCCAGAGGAAGTCAGCCTGGGGTGGTCACATGACCCGTCCTGGCCAATGAGACCCCAGAAGAAGGCAGCCGGAGGTTACCGCGGGTGTCTTCCCTCTGGTGGGAGAACGCCGGCTTCCCCTCTGTCCCCACTTCTGCCCTGATGGAAGGGTGGAAGGTGCTGTGGGGGTCCAGCCGCAGCTTCTGTGTGTTGTCGTGCCTCACGGCAGCCCCCTCTCCGGGGACCCACGGCAGCCAGGGAGGCAGAACCAGTGACCGCTGACCGCGGCGTGAGGATCCTCAGTCCTCTGCCTGGAGACGGAACGCGGCCCGTGATGGTGCGCATGCGTCACAGCTCCCCCTGGAGCCAGGCTGAACCCCATTTCCAGCTAAACGGCATTTTATCCTCTTCCACGCGCCGTCCTGCTTCCCTCCTCCCTTGCTGGTTTCTCTTGAGAGCACGCCCGGTAAGTCATGTGCACCTCAACCCCCATCTTAGCCCCCCGGCCTCTGCTTCTAGGGAGCCCGCACTAAGGCAATGGGTGCTGGGGCTGGGTGGCCACGCAACGGGGGACGGTCAGCTGGAGGAGGGAAACCCCAAGGTAAAGGAGGTGGGGCTGAAAGACGCGAAGAGCCCGCAGGTTGCCGCGAAGATGTGGAGCCACCGGACCCACCCAGGGATGTCTTCCGGATTTAAGTTACTGCTGCTAGGGTGCCGACCACCTTGGTTTGCCCTGGCCCGGGGTGGTTCCTGGGATGCCACATTCGATTCTGAACCCAGAAGAGCTCCCAGAAAACCTGGACGACGTGGCCACCCTACTGCTCGTCGGGCATTCTCAGCGTGCAGCCAAAGCATATCCAGCTGATGTGATTATTATCCCCATTTTACAGTGGGAGAAACTGAGACGCAAGAGGCAAATGATGTGTATGTGATCCTACAGCCAGCTAGTGGCAGAGCTGCATTCAGCAATCTAGAATTTATGGCCACTATTCCAGAGCTCTTATACCCATTTCACGGAGGAGGAGGTGTACGACCCTGGCACAGCACTATCTGCCAACTTGAGTGGGCGCCTGTACTTCCTCTCCCCACTAGCATCTGGCAGTGGCCACTGGACGGAAATTCTAGTGGCCCGTCCAACATCCACACTCCCCTTCCTTACTACTAACATCTGGATAAAATTTCCACCGATTTAATCCAGATGTGCTGCCTCTGAGAATGGAGATTATATTTCCCAGCATCCCTTGAAGCTGGATGTGACCAAACGGCCAATGGCCAATACTAGTCTGGCCAGTAAGGTATAGCCTGGTGGGGGACTTTGAGAAGGTTCCTTAGAAGGGAGGCAATGGTACTTCTGTTCTTCCTGTTCCTGGACCATACATGTGATTGCTGGATCTCCAACAACCGTCTTGGACCATGAGGTGACCATAAAGATACAAGCTAAGTGCTGAGAGTGGTAGGACAGGAAGCTGAGAATCTGGGTCCTTGATGATACTTGAGAACAGTTACATTTCTGGAATCCGTCCTCCAAATAGATGTTCAGATTCTTATAGGCCTATCAGCAAAGATCTTCTCTCTCACTCACTGAATATAAACCTTAGAGACGGGAGCCTGGGAAGGGGGCCAATACAGAGGAAAGAAGATCCAAAGGATGGAGAGCGTGAAACCAGGTTCTAGTCAATGTTGAGTCTCTGGAGCCAGAAGTACCTGAACCCATCCCTTCCACTGGACATTTTATTCATAGGATGCAATAAATTGGGTTTCTGTCATTTCCACTGAGTGGCACATACCTGAGTCTGAACTGGGAGTCCAGGAAGGGTCCTGTGAACTTTAGTATCTATCAAGATAACCTTAACAATAAGAGTATCTTGGGGCACCTGGGTGGCTCAGTGGGTTAAGTGTTCAACCTCAGCTCAGGTCACGATCTGTCGGTTGATCTCTCGGTCTGTGAGTTCAAGCCCCCCAGCAGGTTCTGTGCTGACAGCTCAGAGCCTGGAGCCTGCTTTGGGTTCTGTATCTCCCTCTCTCTCTGCCCCTCCCCCATGCACGCACTCGCTCTCTGTCTCTCTCTCTCTCTAAAATAAATGAACATTTAAAAAAAATTTTTTTAAACAATAAGAGTACCTTAACGCTGAACTGAGCACTCTAGCCAGGCAGGCACATTTGCCTTCACAAGCGTCAATCCACCCAACTTTCTTAATTAAACTACCCGGATAGGCACGTGCTACTACAGTGAGTGGGGAAACTTGGAGAAGCGGAAGGTGTTGCAAGTCCCAGAAGAGAAGGCAGGATCTTGGGCTTTGGAGCCAAGGAATCTTCAGTTCGCTTTTCTGACACTGCCTTGCTGTGTATCCCTGGGTAAGTTACTAAACCTCTCATTGGTCCTTTGTATAAAAGGAACAATAATCCCCATCACACCAGAGTGACGAGACGACAGAATGAAATAAAGACTCTAGAGCATCAGGAACAGAATCTGGCCCATAGTAAGTGTTCAATAAATAGTGGCCATGGCCATTATTGTTAATTACTCCCCGAGAACTCAACTAGCAACAGTGATAAAGGTCTGGTGGATTGATAGCATACACAAGGTAACAAGGGTGTGCTTTAGCCTGCTTTTTTATAACATTTCAAAGGACTTTCACACATTTCTCATTTGCCTGCACGGCAGCGGCTGCTAATTACAAATGCATGTTCGCACTTTGTTCCAACAGATTTGGCAGAATCACAATTTGGAGATCTTTTCATTAGCAGTTAGATAATGAATGTGGGGGAACTGCGTTGTCCAATTACTCGGGGATCCAGATCTCCCCCCTGCCTTCCCCTGCAGCCAGTGCATACTTCTTCTGTTGCAGTGCATGGGGCTCTGGCCACTTGGGAAGGTGGACACCTGGCTTCGCTCTGCTGGGAAGCAGCGTGGGGTGGTATGAAGGGCTGTGTCATCTCTCTACCACTGCCTAGTAGGTATCCTTGAGCTGGGCACTTAGCTTCTCTGAGCATTGTTTTCTTCATCTGGAAAATCGGGACAATAATGCCTTCCTCCAAGGCTGTGTGGGGATGGGTAAAAGATCATGTGAGATAATGCAGTCAAGTGTTTGGCAAGGAGGAGGTATTCAGTCATAGTTTTTTCTAAGCCATTTTGTAAAAATTAAATGGATGTTTTATCAGGCACTCTTATGTTTCTCTCTTTTTTTATTTTTTATGTTTATTTTTGAGACAGACAAACATAGCATGAGTGGGGGAGGGGCAGAGACAGAGGGAGACACAGAATCCGAAGCAGGCTTCAGGCTCTGAGCTGTCAGCACAGAGCCCGATGTGGGGCTTGAACCCACGAACCCACGAACCATGAGATCATAACCTGAGCCGGAGTTGGCCGCTTAACCAACGAACCACCCCAATGTCCTGGGACACTTAGGTTTCTAAATAGCAGAAAACCCAACTCAGACTGGCTTAAGTGAGGAGTGTGGGGAACATGTTGGTGGAGAAAGTATGGAGGAAGGACATTCATAGGTTCAGGTATCTGAAAGCCCCAGGTCCTGCCAACCTCAGGTGCAGTTCAAAGTCATGAGGAATCACCATCTTACAGTCTCCACCAGTTGGGCCCCACTCTCTTGTTCGATCTGGCAGCTCAAGACTCCCTGCATGGTGACAACATGGCTGCAGATGCCCCACCTCTCATCTCCTCAAATTTAAGTCCAACAGGAAGGAGCAAGGCACCTTTTGGGTGGCTCCTGCCAGAAGTTTTGAGATTCACTCTGTCAAGTAGCTTAGACCATGTGCCCACCCCTGAGTCCATCGATGAGGCCACCAGGAGTCAGTGCTCTGATTGGCCCAGCCTGGGGACGAGCTCCACCCCCTGGGCTGAAAGTGGACTGAGGATGAAAACGGGAGAGCCAGCCGCCTCCCTTTAGCGCCCTCTACTGATGGAGTTGAACATCGCACTCACTCCAAAGGAGGGAGGCGTTATCACACAGCAGGTAGTACGGAAGGTTGCTCTTGGAGCCTAGAGGCAAACAAAACACATCGGTAACTGGAACACATCCCCAGCCCTGGAGCTGTAGAGGCATCGGCCCAGCAGGAGCTGTGGTCCTAGAGAAACACACAGTTGCAGGCCCGAGCAGGGAGGAAACAGGTTTGCCCCAAACACCCATCTTTTGCCAGTGCCTCCCTTTGCAGGATTCTTGAGTGATGCAGTTTCTATTGGCCAGCCCCACCCCCACCCCGGGGCAGAGAATGGGTCTGGGGGCAAACGGGGAATGCCCAGCTCAGCAGGTCCTATCCTGATTCTCCACATTACAGAGAGGATCAGCCTTGCCGCAGCCACTCACGACCCAGCTCACCATGCGTCCTATGCCCACAGTGGGAGGGAGCGGGGGCGATGGAGTGCTCCAGCAGACTCTTCAAAACACCATTCCTACGAACTCAGAGGTCACTGGTGTCCCCTCCAGCACTTCAACAAACTTGCCTCTACTTGCTCAGGAGAAGGACGGGGAAACAAATCTTTATTGCAATCTCTCCCCAGCGGGTCGCTCAGCGAGGGTTCTCATCTTCCACGGGATTGTCTTCATTTGCGCCCTGACCCAGGCTACCTGCGGGCTAAGAAGTACATGAGCTGAAAGGAGAAAGGAGGAGAGGAAGGTGCAAAAGGTAACCCCACTGCACCCAATTAGAAAGCAAGAAATCAACCGTGCCTGTGATGGGCACTGTCTGCCGGCGCTGTGCGTGGATCTTAAACAAAAATCTATTCAGCAGCTGATTCACACCACAAAGCTGGGGCCTGGACAGTCCAGTGGAAATACGAGTGTGCTTTTCGGACGAGCGAAGCTTCTCTCTCTCTTAGTCATGGTCAAAAGTAGCTGGTTGGCAGGGATCCTGCGGGGCTCAGTCAGTTAGGCATCCGACTCTTGATTTCGGCTCCGGTCATGTTCTCATCGTTCGTGAGTTCAAGCCCCGTGTCGGGCTCTGCGCGGACATCAGGGGGCCTGCTTGAGACTCTCCATTTTTCTCTCAAAAATAAATAAATTAACACTTTTTGAAAAGTAGCTGATTGCCATGAACCTAAGTGTGCTCTCAGCCCTTGCTACTCAAACTCTGGTGCATGGACCAGGGGCATGGGTGCCTCCGTTAGAAGTGCGCGTTCTCTGGCCCTACCCCAGCGGGGGGACCCGTCTGCAGTTCAACAAGAGTCTGGATGACTGATGTACACGGTGGAGTCTGAGACACTGGTCTAAACCACACTGCTGGGACACTTCGCTTTCGCTCGGATGACCCGCTGTCCCGGCTTGCCTGGGGCTTGCCTGGGTTGGCATTCAACATCCCGTGCACACCGCACTAGCTGGTCATCTCAGCTGCTGCCCCAACCACCTTACCAACTTCTGGGGCCCCTGTGCTTTAAAAAAAAGTAAACACCTCAGCCCTCAGCCAAAGTCTAAGACCCACAGCGCCATCTCGAGTCCCCCGGGGCCAGACCCCAGCTCATCTCCCCATCGTCTTCCTCCTCGGCTTCTCCTTCCTCTCTTGGAAGCTCTGGGCATGTAGGGTCTCCCCCAGGCCATGGGGGAGAGGACAGGAGGCTCAGGCGTGGGCAAGCTGCAGTTGAAGCCTAAGGGTTCACCCCCAAACCTTTCAGCTTCTCTCCCTGCCACACCACAGAGTTCTCTTAACCTGAAATGCTCTTCCAGCCCGCTTTCTCCTTACTCCCTCCCCTCTCCCCAGCCCCAGCATGAGCTGCTCAGGTCACGATCTCCTGGCTGCATGCGAGCATCTAGCTCATGCCCTGCTCAGTACACACTTGCCAAGAGGCACAGCCAATCCAGCGAGTGGACGGGGTGTAATCGGGACTCATCACGCTGAGCTGGCCTGAGATGCTTTCCCAAGTTATCCAGAGGCTCTCAGCCCTGCTCCTGCTAGAATCTTCTCTTTTGGGGGCTTTGGGGAAAAAAAAACTACTGATACCAGAGGTTCTGGTCCGGAACCACTAAGAGAAAACTGTGAGATATCCCCCACCTCCGTTCCTACCCTAAACATCTCAGGAGCCTGAGCCGGCGATGAAAACCCAAATGGAAAACTACAGGGCCCAGACTAACACCTGGCATGCGGGAATTGGGGGGGGGGGTATCAGATAATGAGGGTGGCAGGCCTTGTAGGGTACACGCCCCAGTCGAAGGCTGTCACCGTGGCAGTCCAAGCAAAGCAGTCAATGAATGCTATTGAAAGTGGTCAAGCGGGAACAATTTCCCCTTTCTCAGTTTCCTCAGCTGTAAAATGGGTATGCTGATAACAAGACCTATCTCACAGGGTTGTTTTGTGAAGATAAAATGAGTTAATGCTCGTAAACTGCTTAGAATATTGCTTGGCACATGGTAACTATTCAATTAGTATTATAATTACCATTATCTGCCAACCACAGTCTCCTGTTGGGGGGGGGGGAGCTGCCAGATTGATATGAGGGTTTGTAGTAAGTTTAGTTTTGCTTGTTTTTGTTTTGTTTTGTCTTCTGAACTTCCATCCAGTGTTGAGGAATCCCCAACCTCATGGTGCAAAGCCAGCCTCCTACCATTAGACTCACTTTCCCAGCCTCTCTTGCAGTGGGGCATGGGCACATGAGAGACGGCCACCAATCAGATGCAACGGCCCAGGGCCAGCCAGGAAGACGCAGGACTGTGCAGAACTCTTCCCCTGCCTGCTGTGTGCCTGAGCTCCGTCTTGGGCAGCAACAATGGGGTAGGCAACGTGTTCCAGCTCCAAGTTCAAAGAACTTCTAAGTTCTAAGTTGAACTTAGAAGACTACAGGGACTTTAAGGAGAATGTTTCTAAATAGGCTCAGCCATGAACAGCAACACTTCGGTTACCATTTCTGGGCATGTAGCACAATGGTTGGGAGCAGAGGCTCTGTGTCCTTCAAATCCAGGCTCTCACTTTCCAGGTAGATGACCTTGACGGAGTTACTTTTCTCATCCTCCGTTTCCTCCTCTGTAAAAAGGAAGTGCTAACAACAGCGCCAACTTCAAAAAGCTATTTGGGGGAAAAAATTTTTAATAAAAATAAATAAAACCTCTTCAGGGGGTGCCCGGCTGGCTCAGTCAGTGGAGCTTGGGACACTTAATCTTATCAGCATGAAGCCTACTTAAAAAGCAAACTAACTGGGCACCTGAGTGGCTCTGTTGGTTAAGCGTCTGACTCTAGGTTTTGGCTCAGGTCATGATGTCCCGATTTTGTGAGTTTGAGCCCTGCCTCGGGCTCTGTGCTGGCAGCATGGAGCCTGCTTGGGATTCTCTTTCTCTTCCTCTCTTTCTGCCCCTCCCCCACTTGTATGGTTTCTCTCTCTCTCCCCCAAAATAAATAAATAAACTTTTTAAATGAATAAATAAAAAGCTGTTTAGTTTCCCTTCCCCCTCCCCAGGAGTTNAGAGAGACAGAGAGAGAGCATAAGTGGGGGATTGGCCGGGGATGGGAGGTGGACAGAGCATCCCAAGGGGCTCTGTGCTGACAGCAGAGAGCCCGATGTGGGGCTTGAACTCACAAACCACGAGATCATGACCTGAGCCGGACGTCGGATGCTTAACCAACTGAGCCAACCAGACACCCCATGAAAAGCTGTTTTGAAAGTTAAATAAGGCAGAACATGTAACGTACAGCAGCTAAAACCCAGGTGCTCAACCATTTTGGGCCATGGACATCTGCTCAGAACAATAATCTTCAATTCAGGAAATAAAATGCATAGGACTGCAATAGAAACCCACCATACTGAGATACAGTTATCAAAATATTTGTTAACATTTATTTATTTAGGGAGAGGAAGCGGGGAGCAGAGAGAAAGAGGGAGACAGAAAGATTTACAAGCAGGCTCCGCAGTCTCAGTGTGGAGCACAACAGGGGGCTCTGTCTCACAAACCTCAAGGTCATGACCTGAGCCGAAATTAAAAGACTGACACTTAACCAACGGAGCCACCCAGACGCCCCTCAAAATATGTTTTTAAACCAATAGGCAGTTCAATAATAAATGAGCTTCTTTACTCACCTATTAACAAGATAGAGCCGTGCTTCTAATTAATCATCACTTGGAGATCATGTAGGACATGAACAGTATTTCAAGATATCTGCAGCAAGTGTAAAGAGTTATGATAACATCTGGGATTTTATCAGCGATCCATGCAGGGGAGGGGGAAAAAACCTTTTTCCTTCTACCCTTCTAGGTTCTCAGCTGGGTTGTGTAACAAAAGACAGATTAACAAGAGAGAAAGCACAAACATTTATTTAATACAAGTTTTATGTGACATGGGAGCCCTCATAAAGAAGTGAAGCCCCGAAGAAACGGCAAAGCCTCGGGGCTGCACTAGGTTGAACAAAGAGTAGCAATTATGGAAAAGTAACTAAAATACACCGGGAGGCTAAAGGAAGATGAGTTATTTTAACAAAGCTTGTGCAGATTTTTCTCGGCTGAGACTCCCTGTCTCTGGTGATAAGAATGTTGCTTTCCTTCTAGTGCAGGAGACATCTTTCTCGTGGGAGTTTATCTCCTGCTTTCAAAAAGGAAAAGAGAGGTCAGAGTGCCTTTTTTGCACCTGCTGTTTTTCCAGTGCCTTCAGCTCCGAATAATCAATATGTCAGAGCAGCACAGCTGGAGGGGGCGTGTCTTGAATTCTCTCCCTCGTCCCGGACTCCATCGTGGGCCAAGGGCACTGCCAATACTATGGAGGTTAGTTGCTCTGTACGTGGTGGAAGAAAATGCAAAATTTCAATTAGAGGTTAGTGAAATAAAGACTGGGTGGTGGTGGTGGTTGTTGTTGTTTTTTCCCATCCAAGTTCAAGCAAAGAACCCTTGGCCCAACTCAAAGTAACACTTAACTGTTAAATGCTCATCCCTTAGCATCAATTAGTGGCCTCCCCACCTCCCCTGAGGTTTAGTTGGCTTGAGTGAGTTTAAAGTGTTGGCATGGCCCCTGCGTCGGGCTCTGTGCTGACAGCTCAGAGCCTGGAGCCTGTTTCGGATTCTGTGTGTGTCTCTCTCTCTGACCCTCCCCTGCTCACGCTGTCTCTCTCTCTCTCAGAAATAAATAAAAACATGGACAAAATTTAAAAAAAGGGTGTTTACGTTCTGTTGAGGTCAACTGGGGATGGACAGGTAGAAAACAAATGATAAATAATTTTAGCTATGAAGGAACTCAGTCCTGGTGCTGTGGTAAGAGGGGCTGGGTAGGCAGGTGGGTGGTGGCTTCTTACAGAAAGGAAGCCAGGAGAGGAGGTGATCTCTGAGTCTGAGGACCAAAGACAGAGGTAGCCGGTCCTCTGTCTGGGACCATGTGAGGGTCTGGGAAAAGACTGTGTTCCTCTTGGGCTTACTTTATCTGAGTTTTGTGTAGGACTTGGCCAGGTCCCTTAAGAACTCGGTGCCTATTTTACTCGTTCTTGAAGTACCGTCAGTGCTCAAAATATGGTCCCAGGCCCTGCAGCCTCAGCCTCGCCCGGGAGCCTGTTGAAATGCAGATTCTCAGGCTCTGTAGAGACAAAGTGCATCAGAAAGAGATCTCCAGGTCACGGGGCAGGAAACCTTGAGACGCACGAAGGTAGTCTCGATGCCAGAGGGCAGGGGGAGCCCTCAGTGGCTCCTCTTCTTTTTATTACAGTAAAATACATATAACGTAAGACCATCATTTAGTACATTCACCATGTTGAGCAGCCTCCATTACTACCATCCAGTTCCAGAACATTTCCATCACCCCAAACCGAAACCCCACATCCATGAAGCAGTCACCCCCCCCCACCCTGTTTTCCCTCCTCCCAACCCCTGGCACCCACTAACCTGTTTTCTCTCTCTATGGCTTCGCCAACCCAGGACACTTCATATAAATGGAGTCACACAATATTTGGCCTTTGGGGTCTGGCTTCTTTCACTTGACGTACTGTTTCCAAGGCTTAGCCATGTTGCTACATGTATCAGTACTTCATTCCTTTTTATGCTGAGTAACAGTCAGTGGATACACCTCATTTTGTGTATCCACTCACCCGTTGATGGACATCTGGGTTGTTTCCACCCTTCAGCCATGGTGAATAGTGCCGCTGGGAGGCAGGCTAATTCCGAGGGGGTGACCTCCTGATGTCCTGGTCACTAGCTTCTGAAGGAGGCCGTACGGCGTGGTTCCAACCCTGCTTTGCCTCTTATCCGCTGAGCAACCACAGGCAGTGGCTGGAGCTCTCCCGCTTACTCAGAATGGCCACTTGATAGAGTAAACAGACACACGAGGTGACAGACATCAGGTCTCCTTCCAGGCACCTGGTGACGCTCACTAGGGCTCCCGTCTTCCCCGAGCCGAGAGACCAAGAGCAACTCTTTCCAGAAGTGGAGAACTGGCAGGGTGGAGACGGCCTCGAGCCCATGGAAGGCTTTTATTGGGACCACACGTGGCACTGTGAGTCGCGAACATTTTAGAACCTGGAGCTCTTACATAACAATCTAGATGTCTGGCTTCTCGACAAAATTTGAACCTTGGGAAGCCCTGGGCTTTTTCTTACCAAGCAGGCACTAGAGCGGCCGAGGAACAGCCATCCCCTCTCGACGGCCACGTGCTGTCCTTTGGCTCAGCATCCATGTCCCCGACAGCAGGCAGACCCGTCACTGCCTGACCTCCAGCCTAGGCTGTAATGTTTGGAGTGTCCCTGAAGCCTGTAATGTTTCTTATAATGGGACAATCTTTCTCTGCCCTTATACCTACCCAGACTGGAGAAATGAAAAACACTACAAAAGAACACGTGTTTCTCACACCCCATGTCTCATCCACTCATCTATGTTCCCTGCGTGGTCCCTGATTTATACGCTATTGGGAAGGAAGAGGGAGAGAGATGCTTGTATGCAAATAAGCTTGCAGGTTCCTCGGCCCGTGATAGATGCTACATAAATGTTCATTAAGTCCCGTCCTGTGGAGCTCAGAGATATTAGTGTAGCAGAAGTTGGCATTCCCGTGCCCTACTTTTGCGCTGGGTGTAGGGAGTAGTAATTGGGTCCATGCGAACTCGAGTGTGGAGCCTGCGGTCTCATCTGTTCCTTGTCCTTCAGCCCCACCTACAGGTCTTTTCGGGAACTACAGCCTTGGGTCAAGCCCAAGCTCTCTCCGCCCGACCTCATTTGTAACGCTCCGTAGAGGTAAGAACCCTATAATATCTATGCTTCTGGAAGAAGTTCTCCCCACGGTTCCCCTCTATTCCGCATGTTCTTCCATATCCGCAGGGAGAATTCATCCAGGCTATCTCCGTGCTCTCTGTCACATGGAAGCACCTGGTGGGCTGTCTTCGCAATATAGTCTTCTGGTTTCCACCTCAGATTAGACAGCAATCCCAAAACTCAGATAACGTAAGCCCAAGAGGAACACAGTCTTTTCCCAGACCCTCACATGGTCCCAGACAGAGGACCGGCTACCTCTGTCTTTGGTCCTCAGACTCAGAGATCACCTCCTCTCCTGGCTTCCTTTCTGTAAGAAGCCACCACCCACCTGCCTACCCAGCCCCTCTTACCACAGCACCAGGACTGAGTTCCTTCATAGCTAAAATTATTTATCATTTGTTTTCTACCTGTCCATCCCCAGTTGACCTCAACAGAACGTAAACATCCTTTTTTTAAATTTTGTCAGTGTTTTTATTTATTTCTGAGAGAGAGAGAGACAGCGTGAGCAGGGGAGGGTCAGAGAGAGAGACACACGCAGAACCCGAAACAGGCTCCAGGCTCTGAGCTGTCAGCACAGAGCCCGACGCAGGGCTCGAACCCACAAACTGCGAGATCATGACCTAAGCATCCTGAGATCAGACGCTTAACCGACTGAGCCACCTACGCACCCCTCATCCTTATATTTTAGTCTAATTTGACTCTCACTACCACCCTTTAGGACTAATATTATTTTTACAATACTCTTTTTTTAATGTAAAGGCAGTGCTTTCTCGTAGTTGAAAATTGAGATCTTTGCCCAGCATTTCCATGCCTAGGAAGGCGTCCTATAGAAATAAGTAGGTGCGTGTTCCGGGATGTTCATTGCAGCTGGGAGCTGGGAACTAGTTAGGGGTCTTTATCTCAAGGCCCAGACTCACAGAGTGCCCATGGAGAGAACTTCTATACCCTGTAGTCAGTTTCTCTTGTACTCCTATGTATTTTTCTTTATGCAACATGAAAACTTTTTTTTTCTAAGAAGAGGTCCATAGGACTTGAGAAACTTAACAGAAGACCATAGAGGGAAGGGAAGGGGGAAAAACAGTTACAAAGAGAGAGGGAGGGAGGCAAACCATAAGAGACTCTAAATACAGAGAACAAACTGAGGGTTGATGAGGGGGTGGGGGAGGGGGGAAATGGGTGATGGGCACTGAGGAGGACACTTGTTGGGATGAGCACTGGGTGTTGTATGTAAGCAGTGAACTGCGGGAATCTAGCCCCAAAACCAAGAGCACACTGTATACACTGTATGGGAGCCAATTTGGCAATAAATTATATTTTTAAAAATAAATAAATTAGATATTTTACATTTTTTATGACTTTATTTTTTTAGTGTTTTTTATTTATTTTTGAGAGTCAGAGAGAGACAGTGCAAGCAGGAGAAGGTCAGAGAGAGAGGGAGATACAGAATCCAAAGACAGGCTCCAGGCTCCGAGCTAGTGGTCAGCACAGAGCCTGACATGGGGCTCAAACCCACGAACCGTGAGATCATGACCTGAGCCGAAGTCGGACGCTTAACCGACTGAGCCACCCAGGCACCCCATCTTTATTTTATTTTTTGAGAGACAGAGTGTGAGTGAGGGAGGAGCAGAGAGAGGGAGACACAGAATCCGAAGCAGGCTCCAGGCTCCGAGCTGACAGCACAGAGCCCAACATGGGGGTCGAACCCACAGACTATGAGATCATGACCTGAGCCAAAGTCACATTTATCCGACTGAGCCACCCAGGCACCCCAATAAATTAGATTTTTAATATAAAACAAAAAAGAAGAACATTCCTCTAAAACAACAACAACAACAAAAAAAACAAAGAGGCCCGTAGGTTGCAGGAGGCTGCCAGAGGGAAGTGCGGTATAAGAAAGGATGAAGACCCCTTCATCAAAAGAGGCTGGTTCACAGGGTCATGGCATATGCTTATAGTGGAACCGTTCTTGCACCGTTCAAAACGACTTTGGTTTATGTACACGTGCTGATCCGGAGCAATCTCAAAAATACATTGCTAAGTGAGAAAAGCAAGGTATACAGTGGTGCGTACGTTGTGCTCACATGTGTATTTAAGAGAAGGAGACTTTTCCATCCACACTTGTGCACACACATGCTACCTCTGGAAGAACACGTAAGATGCCCATGGCCATGGCTGCACTAGGGCGGGAGGCTGGGGGTCTCAGAGCTGGGAGTGGGGGTGGGGTAGGTATTTATGTTTTGTTTTTTTCCTTTAAACATTGCAGGCATCTCTTTTTAGAGTTCAATTGGGAAAGTATATATAAATCTGAAGTTTAATCCTTGAAGCCAAGCTTAGTAGTCTCATTACATTTTTGGAGGGAAAGATACATACATACATACATGATTAAGTGACCACATACTTAGCTTTAAAAAAGAAAAAAAGGCATACTAGGTCACACTCATGGTCCACCTTGCTCAGGACCCTCCCCCAAACAAGGGCTCTTGGAGTGACACCGGGGGGAGGGGTCACGGCTGTCACAGGTAGACTGAGAGGTCCCCAGTCTCTGTGCCCTCACACAGACACCATGCTGAGGAGTCTACTGCACACACCTTTCTTCCTGTGGTCCTTGAACCTTTATTTTGCACTGGAGAATATCTAAATGGCTGGACCACAGATAAGAAAAGATTTTAGTCTACTTCTTAAAATTTTTCAACGGTGGTGGGGGCGCCTGGGTGTCTCAGTAGGCTAAACATCCGACTTCGACTCAGGTTATGATCTCAAGGTTCTTGAGTTTAACCCCCGAATAGGGCTCTCTGCTGTCAACACAGAGCCTGCTTCAGACCCTCCGTCTCCCTCTCTCTCGGCCCCTCCCCTGCTCATACATGTGTGTGTGCTCTCAAAAATAAGTGAACATTTTTCAAAAATAAATAAAGTGATCAATGGGGGTAAAAAATAATACACATAAAATTTACCATCTGAACCATTGTACGTGTACAAGTCAGTTGTGTTCACTATATTCACATTGTTATGCAACAGATCTCCACAACGTTTCCGTGCTGCAAAACTCAAACTCTGTACCCATTGAACCACCCCCGTTTTCCCCTCCCCCACAGCCCCTGGCAGCCACCATCAACCTTGGTTTCTCGGTTTGGACGACTCAGGATACGTCACCGTACATGCCTCTACACGTGCCACATTGGGGCTCAGGGAGAGCTTGGGAACCTCTGCCTCGACTTTTTCATCTGTAAAACGAGGAAGATCATAGTACTCACCTCATAAGGTTGTTGTGTGGGTTAAATGAAGCCGCGTTTATAAAGCTGTTAGACAATGCCTAGCTCACCAGACATGTTCTCTAAAGGGTTGTGGGGGCTAGGATGTGTCTATTTTCATGTATATTAAGGAAAAGATTGAACCACTACAGAAAATCTATGATTCTATGGACATTATTTCTAAAAATAAGACTAAAGTGCATTTTTAATAACAAAATATTGAGCTAAAGAAAGTTACCTTTTTTTAAGTCAAGTAGATTTCATGACCTTTTTAAAAGTGATCTAGCGCCCCCTCCTGGTGCCAGAGCGGCAACTATCTGGCTGAGACTCTGGTTCAAAAGAAGAAAATCAGAAAGACTGACGATGTCAGCACCATAGCTCACATCTTCACAGCCTGAAGATGTGACATTCTGGGTGGCCAGCCCCAAGACATGCGGCCCCGCAGTGTTGAAGTAGCTTTTCGCAAACCACCCTCCATGGCACTGCTTTTCCAAGGTGATGAAGGGCCCGGTGTGGCACCAGGTAGGCAGGTGACCGAGACTCAGCCAGCCCCCCAGCACCTGCCGAGGACTCCTGTCTGTCTGGTTCCCGCCCAGCACTGCCTGGACAGCCTGCAGGCTTGAGGAAGCCCAGGGGAAAGCCCACCAAAGGGTCTTCCCTACTCCAGGTGGGGGGGAGGGAGGGGTGTCTGGGCCCTTCCAGCTGAACCACCTCAGAAGGAAGGACGGGCGCCTGGGTGGCTCAGTCGATTGAGCGTCCGACTTCAGCTCAGGTCATGATCTCACGGTCCATGTGTTCGAGCCCCGCGTCGGGCTCTGTGCTGACAGCTCAGAGCCTGGAGCCTGCTTCAGATCCTGTGTCTCCCTCTCTCTCCGCCCCTCTCCCACTCACTCTCTCTCTCTCAGAATAAAATAAAGACATAAAATTTTTTTTTTTTTTAAAGAAGGAAGGACTCATCTTTCCTGCCCTTGCGCTCTTTATACATCATGACATTCCCTTGATAGGTTCATAAAACACAAATTTCTCCCTGGGCTCTCCAGTCCCTACATCCTCTGACCCTGACCGTGTCGCACCCCGCCTCTCCCCTCCCCCCACGGCGGCACCCCGGTCTCTGCCCTCCGACACTGGGAGCGTCTGCCCACCTCACGGCTGGTGCCTTTGCTGGTTCCTCCTCCCAGCTTTTCACATCGCTTGGTCGGCCCTTACCTCCAGGTCTCTGCCTGGTGCCATGCCTTCTGAGGTCCCCGCTAACACTGGCCCCCCCCCACCCAGCTCACGCCAGCTCTCTATGCCGCCAGGCTGTTCTACTCCCTTCCTGGCCTCCTCAGTGGGGCAGTGGTTGTCTTTCTTCCCTCACCTGTTTGTTACCTATTTCTCTCACCAGGTGTGAGCTCTGAGGAGACAGGTGCTTGCCTGGCTCGTCCACCCACCCTACCCTGCTCATACCTCGTGGGCGGTATTGGTTAATGAATGAACATCATCCCCCCTTTGCACACAAGGAAACTCAAGAGGAGAGTGACTTGCCACCCAGTTACCAGCGTCCCCGAAAGTCACGCCACGGACTTCGGCGCGCCCTGCCCGGGGCTGGCATGGCCGTGCCGGAGTCGGGTCAGGCATCTCCAGTGAAAGTGAGTTTCCCTTTTGGTGGGTAGGGGGGCTAGGGTTCTGGTGACATCACGTGGGGAGGCTTAGTCATTGAGCCAGCTCACTGGCCAGCTCCCCGGTACAATCCTCCAGCCCGTGATTCATCCCCCCTGACATTTTCAAAGAATGTGTAGACACGGTATCAATGGAACTTTTCACTCACAGGCAAGAGTCACAGATTACTCATTCCCTCAGCCACCAAACTGGCAAGTGGACTGTCTCTGGCAGCCGTGGACAGAAGGGGAGCCCTGATGCACACTCAGAACTCAGACACATTAAGCACATTTTTTTTAAGGGTCATCAACTATTCCAAACCCTCATTCAGACCTTAAGGTGGTTGCCAGGGTGACTTGATCAATCATTTGACAAATATTTATTGAGCACCTACTGTGTTCTAGGCCCTGGGATACAGCAGGGAACAAAACAGACGCAAGTTCCCACCTTCGCAGAGCTGATGCTCTAGGGACAGATGGTAAACAAATAAACCAGGGAAACATATGGTACAGCAGAGGGTGACACACCGTGGAGAAAAACAAAGCAGGAAAATGCCCATGAGGAGGTGCAGTTTGAAATCGCGTTTTTAAATTTTAAATTATTTAAATTAGCTAATTAGGGAGGGCCTCCCTGAAAAGCAACATTGGGGTGAAGCCGGCGTAAGCCGTGCAAAGGCCCTGAGGCACACATCTGGTGTGTTGAGGCACAGCAGAGAGGCCGTATGCCCGGGACAGAGTGAGCAAGAGACGTGAAGAAAGCAGATGGCAGTCCTCTGGGCAATTCAGTGTTTGCTCTGAGGAAGACGGGCACCGGGGGGGGAGAATTTCGAGCACAGGTGTGACAAAGACTGCCCCGTTATTAACAGCTTCCCTCTGGCTGCTGTGGATGAGGTGGGCGAGGTGACAACAGGGACACCAGGGAGTCTAGAGGCAACAGTGCCCGAACCAGTGGAGGCAGCGAGAAACGGGCTGGTTCTGGCTGTATTTTGAAGGTAGAGCCAACAGTGTCTGATGGCAGAGGGGAGGTGGCCATAAAGAGAAAGACAGGAGGCAAGGGTGATTCCAAGCTTTGTGGCCTCAGAGCCCGGGAGGACGGCAGGGCCAGGTTCACATCTGGGNTCCGTCAAGTTCAAGACGATCCCAAAGCCAATCCCACACAAAACCTGAACACCAGTACGGGACCAGTTCAAGCACTCTGCAAGCGGCAGAGAAACCCATTACGGGAGCTTCCAGAAGCTCCCGCTTGAGGGTGGCGCCGAGCTCTCCCTCCCCATGCAGAATCCAGGCCGGGGGCTCTAGGCCTTGACAGATCAGCTCCCAATTCTGACATGACCCAACCACAGCACCACCAAGGAGGCGCCTCCCAACCTGCAGGTCCCTGGGGAAGGATTTCCATAAGTAAAGAGGCAGGAAGAAAAGGGGCAAGGCCCCTTAACACCCAAGGGGTCTCAAAACCTGACAGTCTTCTCTCCGCAGCAACTGTCCGAATGTCAGCTGTCCTGCTGGCGCGTCTCTCACTTGGCCTGACACTTGCGCCTCTAAGGCGACCCACACTCCTGTTCAAGCCTGAAGACAGGCATCCTGCAACGGC
>NW_027532250.1:6657278-6709292 GCF_008692635.1 Crocuta crocuta
CCGGGCGACAGCAGTCGCAGTTTCTGGGCTGTTTTAAATATAGCAAGAGGGTCGGGTGCCAGGGGAAGTGAGAGCCACAGCCATTGTGTCAACTGTCAGCTTTTCCCCGACAGCCAGCGAGCCGTCCAGAACGGAGAGCTGTGGCAGGTGCACACCATGGGCCCTGTGTCCCCTGGNGGGGACAGCCGGATGCTTCGGCACACCCCAAGAGGGCTGACCAGGAGGCTCGTGGCTGCGGTGAATCCCATCCACAGGGAAAGACGGCCTTTCCGGGAGCCCTCGGAGAGGAGCCGGCCAGGAAAGTGGGGCTCGCGGTCGGGGCCAGAAGCGACTGGACATGTACTTTTTTTTTTTTAATATTTTTATTTATTTCTAGGAGAGAGAGAGAGACAGCGTGAGCAGGGGAGGGTCAGAGAGAGAGGGAGATACAGACTCCGAAACAGGCTCCAGGCTCTGAGCTGGCAGTCAGCACAGAGCCCGACGCGGGGCTCGAACCCACGAACCGCGAGATCATGACCTAAGTGAAAGTCGGGCGCTTAACCAACTAAGCCACCCAGGCGCCCCTGGACCTGTACTTCTGTATCATGGATCTTTTGTTTCTGGCAGCCCAGCGTCGGTCTCTACTTCGGCCCATGGAAACCGGATTTTTGTTTGGAGAATTATATTAATTGTATCTTTTCATCAGGTACTTTTGATGCTTTCACATTCAGGGGCTTTGCTGGCCCTGGAGGGGCTGCCCCTCCCAAAGGTAAGCAAGTCCTAGAGACAGTAAACAGCTCTGCCCTGGAGGGTGCATCCCCTCTGCAGAGCAGCCGATCCGAAGCCACAGTCCCCACCTTCTCCTCCGACTGTTCTCATCATCTGGGCCACTACCCTCCTGCCCTCATCACTCCAGGGCTGGGTACCAAGCACCTAGGGACAGTCCTCTTAACCCAGAGCCTGCTGAAATGACTCAAACTAGCCAGTCCTAAGGCTGCTTACCCCATTTCCCTGTTCCTTCTNGCTCAGATCATGGTCTCACGGTTTGTGACTTTGAGCCCCGCATTGGGCTCCGTGCTGACAGCTCAGAGCCTGAAGCCTCCTTCAGATTCTGTGTCTCTCCCTCTCTCTGCCCTTCCCATGCTCATGCTCTGTCTATCAATAATCAATAATAAATAAAAACGTTAAAAAAATTTTTTTTAAATAAATAAATAAAACCATCTTGTCAACGGCAGTCATCTGCTGGTCCGCCGGCCTCCCCATTCCTGAAGAACAATAAAAACCCGCATTAAAGCAAGAACCACCATCTGCACCTTGCAGGTGACCAGATCTGGCCGGTCAGGGACTCCCATCCTTACTCGCCCCTGTTAAATGTCCAGGGAGAGTCAGTCCTGAGGTTTCAGTTAGAGCAATTGGGAAGGCGGTCGAGTAGACGATCTTTCATGTCTGCTTTTCCCTTCAGCTCACTCCAGGCAGACTTTCCCCACGGGGACAGCCCCACGTCACTTTACTACGTCACTTGCCGGAACAGCCCCACCAGGCAGCCTGGCAGCATTTTCTCTGGCTATGTTGAGTCACGCGTGTGCGGGTCTAGACCAGAGGCTGGACCTGGGTAGCTCTGGGCTTTGCCAGCAGGACATGTAATGCAGCAAGAAGGCCAAGAGTGTGGAGTATGCTAGAAAGTGATCATAGTGGTGGACAAGGGAATCTAGAATGGGTTAGAGGGAAGCGCAATGATGGGTTGGGGTGCAGTGAGAAGGTTGTAGAATCCTGGGTTTGTAGGGCCCCAGGATGAAGGCATGGCTGGAATTGAAGCACAAGAGGGAGCGAGTTGAAAGGTAGAAACAGGGTAGATCTAGGCTTAGGGAACCTCATGTTCATATAATTTGAGGATTCTCATTTAAAAAAAAAAGATGGGGCGCCTCAGTGGCCTCGGCTCAGGTCATCTCCTGACTCCACAGTTTGTGGGTTCGAGCCCCACGTCGGGCTCTGTGCTGACAGCTCAGAGCCTGGAGCCTGCTTCAGATTCTGTGTCTCCCTCTCTCTCTGCCCCTCCCCTGCTCATACTCTGTCTCTCTCTGTCCCTCAAAAATAAATAAAACGTTAAAAAAAAGTTTTTTAAATTACAAACTTCTAAGTACAAAATTAGTAGGATCCCATCCAGGGCCTTGAAAAGGGGTCCAAAGCTTTAGGCTTCATTAAGCTTCGTGGTGCATCCAGCGCTGGCTAAGACATAGCTTGAAATTTGATTATGGAGGACAGGTGATTGATTATTGGTAACAATCAGGGCTGGATCCAGGATGTGATTAGATTACACATGGCTGTCCTTTGGTTCCAGGAAAGCTTCACCTGTAAGAGGCAGAGTTTTGATCGCAGTGGTTGATGATTTTACCGTGACTTCCAGCCAGCTCTGTGGGCTAGAAGTTTCAACTGCATTACAGAGAGTCTGGCTTTAAATGATTGTGGCCAGGCCCGAACTGGTTCTGCCTAACTGGCTGCCCCAAATTTTATTACTATTTTTGAGGGACTTTTAATAATTCCCTCAAAAATAGTAATAAAATGTGGGCTCTGCCTGGAGCTCTGTTTCCCAAAGTCTGATCTGATCAGGGAACTGAGGAGGCATGGAGTTTGAAAGCATATGAGCTCCATTCCCACCATCAGAGAAGGAAAAGTATAAGAATGAAAACCAATAAAGGGCACTCACCATTTCGCAACTCTTGGTGAACAAATCCACGTAGACCATCAGGGCACCTGGATGGCTCAGTCGGTTAAACATCTGACTCTTAATTTCAGCTCGGGTCACGATTTCACAGTTTGTGGGTTCGAGCCCCGCGTAGGGCTCTGCACCACTGGCAGAGCCTGCTTGGGATTCTGTCTCTCCCTCTCTCAAAGTAAATAAATAGACATTTTAAAAAATATTTATTTATTTTGGGGAGAGTGCAAGCCGGAGAGGAGCAGAGAGAGGGAGACAGAGGATCCAAAGTGGGCTCCATGCTGACAGGCTGACGGCAACAAGCCTGATGTGCAGCTCAAACTCACAAACTGTGAGATCGTGATCTGAGCCTAAGTCAAACGCTCAACTGACTGAGCCACCCAGGTGCCCCTAAATAAGCATATTTGAAAAATCCTTGTAGACCATCAAGGGCTGCTAACATCATAGAGAGGCACCCAGATGTTACCTGCCTCCTGCTGGAGAAAGATACCAACTCCTATGAAGACATTTTGCCTAAAAAAAAAATTAGTCCTAAATCTGATTCAGCCACTAGATCTAAATATCAATTTACAGGAAACACAGAACATAGAGGAATAATTTAAACTATACCACAAGGCTGTAATCAGCAAAATCCAGACTGTGGGAAACTCTACAAGACACCCAGTGTGTTCACACCTTTACCGCCAGGGGGAGAGAAAAGTTGGAGCAAGTAGTCTATAGATTAAAAGAAATATAAGACATAGATCAACCAATTGGAATATGTGAACTTTACAGAAATCTTCATTCAACTTTCTAATATAATTTTAAAACATTTTTTAATGTTTATTTTTTGAAAGAAAGAGAGACAGAGACAGAGCATGAGTGGGGGAGAGGCAGAGAGAGAGGGAGACAGAATCAGAAGCAGGCTCCAGGCTCTGAGCTGTCAGCATAGAGCCTGACGCGGGGCTCGAACTCATAAACCACGAGATCATGACCTGAGCTGAAGTCAGACACCTAACCGACTGAGCCACCCAGGAGCCCCAACTTTTTAAAAATTCTAATGATTTTGTGACAATTGGAAATTTGAATATTTATTAGATACCCAATGATATTAAAGGCTATTATTGTTTTTAAAAAATATGTATTTCTTGTATATTTTATTTAATTTACTTTTTAAATTTACATCCAAGTTAATTAGCATAGAGTACAACAATGATTTTAGGAGTAGATTCCTTAATGCTCCTCACCCATCTAGCCCATCCCCCCTCCCACCACCCCTCCAGGAACCCTCTGTTTATTCTCCATTTGAAGAGTCTCTTATGTTTTGTCCCTTTCCCTGCTTTTATATTATTTTTGCTTCCCTTCCCTTATGTTCATCTATTTTGTACCTTAAAGTCCTCATATGAGTGAAGAAGGACTATTATTCTTAAGATACAATAATGGTATTGTGGTTTTTGCTTTTTTTTATTGCAGTTATTGCTTCCTTATTTTTAAAAATATGGATAAAATGATGTGGTAGGCAGAATTCTAAGATGATCCCCAGTCTCTCTTGCCTTGAGCATGGCTGAGACCTGTGATATGAGGATTATCACTCCTGTGATCTGTTACATTATAGGCAAAAGGAGTTGCCGCAGTTATAAACAAAGTCCTAATCAGCTGAATTTACCAAAAGGAAGGTTATCTTGGGTGGGCCTGGCCTAATCAGGTAAGCTCTTTAGCCAATATCTGGAAGGCAGAGACAGAGTAAGTTAGAGAAATGTGCTCCCGCTGGCCTGGAATAAAGCCAACAGCCATGCTGTGAACTGTTTGTGGGCACCACATGGCCAGGAAAACAGGCAGCTCCCACGAGCCATGGCAGAAAGAAAACAGGGGCCAAAGTGCCACAGCTTCAAGGAAATGAAGTTTTACCAAGAACCAGTGAGCTTCAAAGAGCACTTCACGCCCCAGATGAGGCTTGCAGCCTGACCATGATCTAGACATCATCCTGGTGCGATTCTTTTTTTTTTTTAATGTTTTTTTATTTATTTCTAGGAGAGANGTTTTGTTTTAAGTGGCAAAGTCCATGGTAATTTGTTTTGCAGCAATAGGAAACCGAGAGAAGTAATCATGTTTGGGATTTCCTTAAGCTACCGAGGGTGGGGAAGAGGTGGGGGCACACTTAAAAAAAGGGGTCGCTTGTAGGGTCACTGATGTCCATGGGGCTTCATTGGACTATTCCATCTCCTCCTATGATTGAAGGTTTCCATCATAAAAAGTTAATAAAAGAAGGAGGTATCACTGATGAAGCTAAGGATGAAATAAGATATGTCCAGAGGGACTAATGTCAACATCTTAGAAGGCAGCCAGACCAAAATGAAGAAGCAAATGAGAAAGGCCAAAATCTTCAAGGAAAAGGGACCACGCTCAGGTCTACGGTGTCCTACAGGTGCATTTGAAGAGAGGGGGAGCCCTAATTGCAACGAGGAACCAGAGAAGTCCTACCAGAGGTAGAAAGGCCAGAGCTTGACAGCGTAGAGCAGCCATCGGATACGGGGCGAAGACACGGAAAACCTCTACAGCTGCAAAGAGAGAGACTCCATGTTAAGAATGAGAAGGGGATCCCCCCAGAAGGTAGGGACATCCGGACCAAGTGGCTCAGATTTGAGAGGAAAACATCATGGCAAAATCATCAATATTTTTATTGGGTGAGTCTCGAGGCAGCAGGGATTCAGGTGAGGGAAACCGGCTTACAGGTTTTATTCAGTCACGCGTCCAAAGATGACTTCAGCAAAGATGAGACAAATTAAAGAGGAATCACAGACCAAGTCCGGGCTGGTTCAGATGTCGGTCTACAAGGAGAATGTCTCCCAGGGAAGACAGCCCAAGTCAAGGAAGAAAAGGGAAAAGGGCTTGTTCGATTGCGGAGGCTCTTGGCAGACCTCGAATTAAACACATAGAATGAAGAGGCCCCACTAGAAGAATCTGGAAGAAAAGTAAATGGCAGTGCCAAAAAGCAGAGAGAAGGCAGAGAAAACCAGCCCGGGGGTCTAACACACTGTGCTTGCGTCCCTCGAGGCGGAAACGGAAAGGGACCGACCTTGAGAAATAGGCCAAAACCAGGGGTTGACCAGCCGTGGCCTGCGGCCAAATCCCGCCTGCAGCATCTTCTTGTACGGCCTGCAAACTAAGAATGGTTTTTACTTTTTCTTCCTAATGGTTGAAAATAAAAATCAAGGGGCGCCTGGGTGGCTTAGTCGGTTGGGCGTCTGACTTTCGCTTAGGTCATGATCTCGCGGTTCGTGGGTTCGAGCCCCACGTCAGGCTCTGTGCTGACAGCTCAGAGCCTGGAACCTGCTTCAAATTCTGTGTCTCCCTCTCTCTCTGACCCTCCCCTGCTCACGCTGTCTCTCTCTCCCTCTCCTAAAAATAAATAAAACATTAAAAAAAGAAAAAAGAAAAGAAAAATCAAAAAGGAAAATATTTCATGTCACATAAAAATTATATGACGTTCAAATTCCAGGGTCCGTTGATTTTATTTAAACAGAGCTTCATGCATCCATTTACATACTGTTTATGGCTGCTTTCATATCACAGCTTCAGAGAGCCATGGTTGTGACGACAGCCAGATGGCCTGCAAAACCAGAACTGCTTACGGTCTGGTACTTTACCAAAAAAAATGTCTGCCGACCCCTGAGTTAAACCATCAACACTCCAAATGAGCCTTTCCTATAGGGTGAGATGAGGAGGAGAAATGCAAAATGAGTTGCAAGAGTTCTTAAACAAGGTCCACAGACTTCCAGAACTTTCTGGGGGTGTCTGTGAACTTGGATCAGGGAAAAATAAAATATATCTTTAATTCTCACTCACCTTTAGCCAACATGCTGCATTTCAGTACTAGCAGATTAACAGCACCTCTGACTTGGTCACCAAGAGAAATCATGGATATTTCTATAATGCATCAGAGTTGTTGCAAGTATTTCGAATTATTGTTTTTGCTCAGTTACAGGGGCTGACCTTGTCATCGGATCGTTCTTTGATACGTCCATAACACAAAAACACAGGAAGCACAAATATTCCTACCTCACAAATTTGTTTCTATAGTTAGCTGTGTTTCACTGTGCATGGCTTCCTTTGTAAGGCTCTGTATGCCAAAGGCAGCCAAGTGGATATTCTGAGAAGGGGTTCATGGGCGGCGACATCAGCCCTCCCCCCCCGGCCCCGCCCATTTAAGAACCCCTGTTAGCAGAGTCGTCTACACGCAGAATGGCCCCCCAATGGACAGAAAGGCCAGAACTTGATATAGCTTCTCACCAAGAAACCGTGCCCACTTCCCATAAAGGCTCTGGAAACCCAAGGCTCACAGGGAAAGTAAACATAAAGAGGCTTCGGACCAGCACAGACTGCCTGGATTCAAATCCTGTCACCTCCGAACTGCGTAGACATGAACCTCGTTATTTAATTTCTTTATAATTTCCTTGCCTGTAAAACTAAAATAATAACAGAACGAACCCAATGAGTTCTCATGAAAACCAAATACGTAAGTATAAGGCCCTCAGGCCAGTGCTCTACACCGTGACCCAAACCAGATCACTGTTTGCTATCGATGATTATCTGAAGTGGGAAGGAAAAGACCTCAAATAAGATCCTCATATTTTAAAAAAAATTTAATGTTTTATTTATTTATTTTTATGTTTTTATTTATTTCTAGGAGAGAGAGAGAGAGACAGCGTGAGCAGGGGAGGGTCAGAGAGAGAGGGAGTCACAGACTGAAACAGGCTCCAGGCTCTGAGCTGGCAGTCAGCACAGAGCCCGACGCGGGGCTCGAACCCACGAACTGCGAGATCATGACCTAAGCGAAAGTCGGACGCTTAACCGACTAAGCCACCCAGGCGCCCCTGTTTTATTTATTTTTGAGAGAGAGACAGAAACAGAGCACGAGCGGGGGAAGGACCGAGAGAGAGGGAGACACAGAATCCGAAGCAGGCTCCAGGCTCTGAGCTGTCAGCACAGAGCCCGATGCCGGGCTCGAACTCACAAGCCATGAGATCATGACCTGAGCCGAAGTCGGACACTTAACTGACTGAGCCCCCCAGGTGCCCCAGATCCTCGTATTTTAAACCTTGGCCCAAAGATAGAAGCATTTTAAGTGCTACTCTGGGAGAAGAAGACATCTGGGTAAGTGGATTTTCCCCCTGGACATGGTAAACGGCTAGTGCCAAAAGTAGCTATTTGGTGGGAGATTTCTCCCAGTTAAAGGACTGGCCCTTTGCGGCCCATCACCTGTTTTTGTAAATAAAGTTTTATTGCAACACAGTCATACCCTTTGGCTGAATTTTGTCTGGAGCTGCTTTCGTGCTACGATGGCCACACGCTGAGTAGTGGCAAGGGACACCATACATCTTGCAAAGCTGAAAATGTTTACTTTCTGGCCCTTTATAGAACAAGCTTTCTGACTCCTTTTCCGACCGGTTGTATGCGCACTAGCTGTGGCGTGGGGAAACGCATCCCGCTGAAGCTGGTGCCAACGTTAGTTTCTGTTCGTGTCATTAGCAATCGTACTGTGGGCCTGGAGACTGATGTGGCACTGCCATTTTGCTGGAAAGGCTGCTCTGAGCGGGAATTGACACGCTCCGAAACGCTGTGGCTGTGGGGTTGGTGCTGTCATATCCTGGGTTCATTTGCTCTCCTTTGGCCCTTTAAGTGCGGGCTCCGGGAGACTAAGTCAGCCTCGGAGACTGAGAAGCAGCTCAGACCGCAGCTCTCCCTGGCACAGGAGCAAGACCCCTCGGGGCTGAGACTGAGCTGAACAGGAAACCAGGAGAAGATGAATTTCGAGCCTAATTGCTTTGGTCTTACAACTTATAAGGCAAGCGGATTTGAGCTCAGCTTTTAATTCTTTTGGACTTCAATTTACTAGCACTTTCAGTTATGAGGAATCTTTGGACATTACTTCATCCCGGGGAATATAAAAAAGACTTTATATGCAAATGTGGGGGGATTTATTCTGGGAATATATATCATCTCATTACTGAACCCTTAATGAGTCACATCGGATAACAGGGCTGGATATAATCTGAGATAGGAAGATAAATAGGGAATTGATTTTCAGTGATGAGTACTGAAAATCAGTAGGCTTTGTGTGGACGTAAAGACCATGCTTTTCCCAGCCCACTGCTGAGCCAGTCAGTCCAGGAGGACCCGCAAAGCACTAGCTGATATTGGGGCTCAAGGAGGCACGCCCAGGACTGGCCAGAGGGGCCACTATCCCCCCAGGGGCTCAGACCCACCCTGGTTTATCCACAGCCTTAGTAGTTAAGCTTAATGGGTCAAGAGTGGGACGGCAGCTATGTCCCATGCTTCCTGCTTCCTTAGTTCTGCCGGGAGGGGGGAGGGGCGGGGCTCAACTTTGGCTTCAGGTGGGAATCTTCTGGGATCACAGGGTTGCCAGCTTTAGCAAATAAAACTACGAGATGCCCAGTTAACTTCCCATTTCAGGTGAACAACACATACCTTTGCGTTTTAAGTATGTCCCATGCGACCTTTGGGACATGCTTTAACTGAAAAAATGTTTGTGTTGTTCATCTGGAAGTTATCTGGGCCTCTTGTGGTTTTTCTGAAAATCCTGGGAGGGGGAGCTTTAAAAAAAAAAATACCAATGCCTGATGCACACACGCCCCTCTTAAATCGTGGCTTCAATGAGCTAGCGTGCTTCCCCGGGCAACAGGGCTTTGCAGAGGTCTCCAGGCTGTGTTACTCAGCAGCCACGGTGGGGAACACTGCACTGAATCATCGTCTGTCTTCCCTCGACCCTCACTTACCCTTTTGTGCCCTCTGGGGGGACGGCTGACCGAGCTGGAGAGTGGGGGGTGGGGGTGGGGGAGTACTGGCCATATATGTCTTGGCCCCTCCCTGGCACTTCTTTTTGAGGTCGGTGGGGAGTGTACCCTGGTGAACCATGGAACAGCTCTGTCCCTCATGGTGAGACTGCAGGCTGGCGCGGTAAGTGCATGGCCGGGACAGCATATGAGCAAGTTCGGTCATACCCAAGCCTGTGCCCAAGTAGGGTTTTTAGTTATAAAGGTGGAAGTGTCACCTTTGTCTGCCTAAATCCTGTGTCTCTGTCTCACTTGGTTTGGACCTCCACAGGGATGAAAAGGATGTTAAGAATTCATATCCAGCAAGACCCCATCAACTGCCACCTCCTCTCTTCTGGGACTTGGCTAATGCATCCACGCATTCTTTGTGTCTCAGCTGAAAGGGCCTTTCCCCCAAGAAGCCTTCCCCAGACTAAGGCAGATCCCCTAGCTGTATGTTTTCATAAAACCCTCTGAGTTTGGGAGTGCTTTATTTTTTATTTTTTGACACATGTTAAAATTGTCATTGATTGAAGCAGGACTTCTCCACCTGGACGCAACTGAAACTTGGGGTCAGATAAATCTTTGTCGTGAGTCTCTCCTGTGCATTATAGAACATTTAGCAGTGTCCCTGACCTCTATTCACTGGGTGCCAATAGCCCACCCCCTGCCCGTCCCTATCTGTGACATCCCCAGAGACCGTACACACTGACATTGTGCTCAAGACCAGCTACAGGTGCAGTCACATGGGGTCCCACATACCATGTAATGCTCTGTTTCTCCACCATGAAATTCTCAGCAGTGTTTGAATAAGGGGCCCTGGAAATGGATGTGGCTCATTCCAGCTACGTGCCTTTTTTTAAACATTTCTCTTTCACGACAACACGAGCTTTGGGACTGAAGAGTGTGCTGCTGCGTTGACCTTATTTACTGCCTCACCCCAGTGCTGGCATGGAGAAAGAGCTCAAAAAATATTTGGAGAAGACAAGGAGCAAGGGAGAAACCAAACCGAGGCCTCACAGCCGCTCCTGGCTGAGGGACAGAAGGGAAATTTAAGCTCAGCCAACCCGCTTCAGTTGCTATATTCAATAGCCCTCCTTCCCAAGGCTGCCGGAACATTCTTCTAAACTCCTCATGCGTGTCAAGCGGCAAGTGTGCCCTGTGTGGTCTGTAGGTCTTTCACGTGGCCCTCCATATGCCATGTCAGCTGGACTGAGCGCTAATCCCCAAATGTAAGAAGACAAGGCCGGGGTGAGAGTCATCACACTGAATTTCTAAACTGGGCTCGTTTGAAGCAGGCTTTCACTTTGCATTAATTCTGGCCAGCTTAATTTGTGCCCCCATCCAAAACTCCGGGTCCACCAGGGTGCGGTTCTGACAGCCGGATGAGCTAACGACAGTGGGCTCTCGCTAGGCAAATATGACTACCACTAGGAAAAGGCTGTTTCTAGTAAGTTTACTTAAAAGGGGGCCCCAGGGGCACCTGAGTGGCTCAGTCAGTTAGGCATCCAACTCTTGGTTTTCACTTAGGTCATGATCTTGCAGCTTTGTGGGTTTGACCTCCACCTTGGGCTCTGTGCTGGCAGCCCTGGCCTGCTTGGGATTCTTTCTCTCTCCTCTCTCCCTGCCCCTTCCCCATGCTCACTGTCTCTGTCTTTTTCAAAATACATAAATAAACTTTATGGGACGCCTGGGTGGCTCAATTGGTTAAGTGTCCGACTTCGGCTCAGGTCATGATTTCACAGTTTGTGAGTTCGAGCCCCGTGTCAGGCTCTGTGCTGACAGCTCAGAGCCTGGAGCCTGCTTCAGATTCTGTGTCTCCCTCTCTCTCTCTCTGCCCCTTCCCCACTTGTGTGTGCGCTCTCTTTCTCTCTCTCTCTCAAAAATGAATAAGTATTTTTTTAAAAAGGGAGGGGGGAGACCCAAATTTCAGATTAAAGAGTGGAGGGGGAAAAATGTTTCCCTGGGGCTTTATCTTGAAAAATGAAAGTTAAATTTAAAAAAAAAAATATGTCTATTTATGTTCTTAGCAGCTTTCTTCATAATAGCCCCAGACTGGAAATAACCAGATGAATAATTCAACAAACCACTCAGTAATAAAAAAGGGATCCTCGCAACAACTTGGATGGAGTTTCCATCAGTTTCCTAGAACTGATGTAACCAATTACCATGAACGTGGTGACTTTACAAAGAGGAAATCTATTCTTGCAGTTCTGGAGGCCAGAAATCCAATACAAGGTGTTCCAGGGCTGGTACCTACCGGAGACTCAGAGGGAGAACCTTCCAGGCCCGTCTCCCAGCTCCTGGCGGCTGCCAGGGACTCTTAGTATTTGCCCGTGGGTGCCTCACGCCAGTCTTTGCTCTGTCTTCATGTGGCCTTTCCCTCTGTGTGTCTCTGTCTCACAACTTCCTCCCTTTTCTCTTATAAGAGCACCAGGCATAGGACTTAGGGCCCAACAGATACCCAACATACTTATATCCCAAGATCCTTAAATTAATTCTATTTGCAAAGACCCAGTTCCTTATAAGGTCACATTCACGGGTCCTGAGGGTTAGGAACTTAGACTTACCTTTTGTGGGAAAACTATTCAACCCACTAGTGGCCTCAGGGAAATTATTCTGAGTGAAAAAGAGCCCATTGCTAGAGGTTACATACTGTATAATTCCATGTATATAGCACTCTCGAAATCACAAAATTAGTAGTGGTGGCTGGGGGTGGGGATGGGGGCAGGTGGGTGTGGCCATGAAAAGGTAGTGGAGGGATCCCTGGGGTAATAGAATAGGTTTGTATCTTTACTGTTATGAATCTACACTTGATAAAATTGCAGGGATGCACACAAATGAATGCACGTAACTAATGAAACCTGAATCAACTCTGGATTGTACTGATGTCATTTTCCTTACTTCGGTATTGTTGCATAGTTATGCAAGATAGAAACTTGGGAAACTGAGGGAGGGCACATGGACTTCAGATTTTTCGCAACTTTTTGTGCATCTATACTTCAAAAAAATTAATCATTTCGTTTAACAAAAGTTAGGTTATTACAGACTACAATCTCATTCTTAGAACAAAGGGCAGACGAGGAATAGATATTCTTTTGGTAAATGTTCAACAAAAACCATTCCATGGTCCAACAAACATCCACTTCACTTTCATAGGCCAGACACAAGCAGGGTTGTTTCTGAAATATTATTTCTTCTTTTTTTTTTTCATTTCTTTGTTTTTTTAATGTTTTATTTACTTACTTATTTTTTTTTGAATGTTTTTATTTCTGAGAGAGAGAGGGACAGCATGAGCAGGGGAGGGTCAGAGAGAGAGAGAGGGAGACACAGAATCCGAAGCAGACTCCAGGCTCCGAGCTGTCAGCACAGAGCCCAATGCGGGGCTCAAACTCATAAACCATGAGATCATGACTTGAGCCTAGAAGTCTGTCGCTTAATCAACTGAGCCACCCAGGCACCCCTGGAATATAATTTCTTTTTTTAATGTTTTATTTACTTACTTATTTTTTTTTTAATGTTTTTATTTCTGAGAGAGAGAGGGACAGCATGAGCAGGGGAGGGTCAGAGAGAGAGAGAGGGAGACACAGAATCTGAAACAGGCTCCAGGCTCTGAGCTGTCAGCACAGAGCCCAATGCGGGGCTTGAACCCACGAACCATGAGATCATGACCTGAGGTGAAGTCTGATGCTTAACTGACTGAGCCACCCAGGCGCCCCTTATTTATCTTTTGAGAGAGAGAGTGTGTGAGTGGTGGAGGGGCAGAGAGAGAGGGGGACAGAGGATCCAAAGTAGGCTCTGTGCAGACAGGCTGGCAGCACGGAACTCAGGAACCGCGAGATCGTGACCTGAGCTGAAGTCGGATGCTCATCTTACTGAGCCATGAACATGCTCTGGAATATAATTTCTAGACATTCCTGGAAATTACACGAAGTTTCATTGATGTTCTAAAAGACTCTTAATTGTTTTCATATAATTCTCCTAACCAGGTGCCTCTGAGAGTGCCATCCATGTAGATTTCCTCTCGGCTGTTGTCTGCCAAATCCTCACGTGGTGCCTTTGGGGGCTTCAAGCAGTACCCCCACATCACCCTTGTCAGCCTGGTGAGATTCTGTATCTTTTGTGAGATTTGCAGTAGATTTGATTTGCTGGATGACTGTCATCGGTCAGTCCACTGGTGACCCTCACATGTCCCGAATATCCGGCCAAAGCGATGTGCCAGCCCAGAGCTGCGATGGGCACGAGGCGGTGTTTATTTCTGCCTGGCCACTTCATTGCCAAAGAAGCCGGTGTGAAGATGGCTTCTGCCTCCCTGTGCAACCTTGTGGCTGGGGAGCCTAGGAAGAGGGGGCCAGGGAGAAGCCCCAACGGACATCCCTTCTGTGTGTTTCTTAAGGATCCCAGGAATAAAGCTCCAGAGGAGAAGAAGTTCCGGTACCTGGCCTGCAGAAGAAACCGGAGTATTGGCAGAGTGCACAAAATGTAATGCAGTCCATTCAGGTAAACTCCAGTATGAACTAAGACAAATATATTGTCTAGGTCTCCTTTATAAGACAAGGGGCATCTGGGTGGCTTGATTGGTTAAGTGTCTCACTCTTGGTTTCGGCTCAGGTCATGATCTCATGGTTCATTGGATTGAGCCCCAATCTGGGCTCTGAGCTGACCAGGACAGAGCCTGCTTGGGATTCTCTCTTTCTCTCTCTCTTTCTCTCCCTCCCCCCCACCCCCGACTCTGCTTGCTCTCTCTCAAACTAAATAACTTAAAAAAATGTTTTTATTTAAAAAGCAAGTCAAAAACCCAAACAAAAAGAAATGAAACCCTAAGTNGGTGGGGGTCCTGGGATGAGAATCCAGGTGCAAGCCATTGAGGTGGGAGAGATCCCAGGAAGCTCTGATAGTACAACAGAGGAGTGAGACAGGGACTTGGAAAAGTGCTAAGGGCTAACTAAAGCCATTATCCCTGTGTATCTGGCTTTCAGAAATTCAACTGACGCGACCTAGTTCCCATGCTATGCTTGTTTTCAAATCCAGCAACTCAAGTGTAAAATTATATCATAAGTGTGTACACAGAGAATCTTAAATAAAATAGTATATGCAACCCATGCACTGGAAATAAAGAATATGTGTCAGAAATATCTGAGCTTGAGGGTGCCTGGGTGGTTCCGTCAGTTAAGCATTAACTCTTGATTTCAGCGGAGATCGTGGTCTCGTGGTTTGTGGGTGTGAGCCCCATGTCAGGGTCTGCACTGTGCAGAGCCTGCTTGGGATTCTCTCTCTCCCTCTCTCTCTCCCCATCCCCTGCTCACATGTGTGCTTTCTCTCTCAAAATAAATAAGTAAGCTTTATTTTATTTTATTTAAAGTTTATTTATTTATTTTGAGAGAGAGAAAGAGAGAGCACAAGCAGGGGAGGGGCAGAGAGAAGGAGACGCAGAATCCCAAGGAGGCTGGGCCATCAGCTCATAGCCCGATGCGCGGCTCGAACCCATGGACTGCGAGACCATGACTGGAGCCAAGATCAAGAGTCGGACATTAAACTGACTGCACCATCCAGGCACCCCAAGTAAACTTTTTTTAAAAAAAAAAGGGGGGGGGCCGCCTGGGTGGCTTAGTTGGTTAAGCGTCCGACTTTCGCTTAGGTCATGATCTCACAGTTCGTGGGTTCGAGCCCCGCGTCGGGTTCTGTGCTGATTGCCAGCTCAGAGCCTGGAGCCTATTTCAGAGTCTGTATCTCCCTCTCTCTCTGACCCTCCCCTGCTCATGCTGTCTCTCTCTCTCTCCTAGAAATAAATAAAAATATTTAAAAAATAAATAAAAATTAAAAAAAAAGAGAGAAAGAGAGAGAGCAAGAAATATCTGAGCTTAACTAGTGGTCTAGGTGTCCTAAGTGCTCAGACCCCAACCACCTCCTCTTAAATTAAGACCCAAGACTGCAGTAACCTCATCAAGAGTCCATCACCAACGGACAGGATACAAGTCTCATTAGAGTGGCATTCATTGCTTACAATGTCCCAAACCAAGAAAAAGGTTTTCTGAGGATGATCAGGACACATAAAATATTTGGGAACAGCTGAAAATTGCACTCAGGCTACAGGCTCATCTTATTAGCAGCAGCAGGATTCCACTTTGAGAATAAGGCTCCCACCAACTAAATTATTTCAAGGAAATCTGTTATTGATGACAACACATAAGATGACCCTAAAAACAACAGAGAGTTCCCTGTATCTCAGATAAAGAATTGATTCCCTACCGAAGGATCAGATGAAATAATGTAGCTGAGAAGCGCTCTGTAAATTACATGTACAAAGTTGTAAAATAAGATATGAATGTCTGGAAGGCAAGCCTCACATCCTAATTACCTTGTATCCCAGGAACGTGGCCAGTGCCTGGTACACAGAGGATTGTCAATATATATCGGCAGAATGAATTCATTCAAAGCCGTTTTTGCTAAAGAATACAGGCCCTCCCCCCAAGGGGTCTTTCTTAATTATATACATATATCAATAAGAATCAGATCACTCAGTAGAAAACTGAGCTAAGAATAAACAAATTTTTTCTTCAAAAACGCTTTTAAACAAATGGAAAACTACTCAAACTTATAGTAAAAAATGTAAAATAACACAGTGAGGTTTGTTGTTGTTGGTTTTAACCATCAGATTGGCAAAGATCTAGAAGTCTGAGGACACTCAACTGGCAAGGGTATTGGGGAACAGCCTTTCTTTCTTACGCATGTTGGTAAACATTGATACAGCCCCTGGGGAAGGAAATTTAGCACTGCCTACTCAAAATCAGAACTGGGCATACTCTTTGATACAATACCATTTCAAGGAATTTATCCTTCACATACACTCCCACGGGTATCCCTAGATCATGTTGGGCACATAGCAAGCACTTGATTATTTATTAAATGTATTTGCACAAGGATATAAATATCAAGATACTCTTTGAAGCACTATTACTAATAGCAAAAAAAAAAAAAAAGTAAAAATCCTAAATGTCCTTCATTGGGGGAACTGGTTAAAAAAAGTGTAGGACACCAAGGGATACAGAAATGCTGATGCATAGGAGCACATGTACCCCAATGTTCATAGCAGCACTCTCCACAATAGCTAAAACATGGAAAGAGCCTAAGTGTCCATCAACAGATGAATGGATCAAGAAGATGTGGTTTATCTATACCATGGAACACTACATGGCAGTGAGAAAGAATGAAATCTGGCCATGTGTAGCAACATGGATGGACCTTGAGGGTGTTATGCTGAGCGAAATAAGTCAGGCAGAGAAGGACAAATATCATATGTTTGCACATATAGGAGGATTAGGAGGAACTTAACTGAGGACCATGGGGGAGAAGAAGGGGGGAAATGGTGGGGGAAAGGGAGAGAGGCAAACCATGAGAGACTCTTGAATGCTGAGAACAAACTGAGGACTCATGGGTGTGGGGGGGAGAGGGGATGGGCATGGAGGAGGACACTTGTGGGGATGAGCACTGAGTGTTATATGGAAACCAACTTGACAATAACAAAATAAACTCAAAATGGATGAAAGACGTAAATGTAAGACAGGAAGCCATCAAAATCCCTGAGGAGAAAACAGGCAAAAACCTCTTTGACCTCGACTGCAGCAACTTCTTACTCAACACGTCTCCAAGGCAAGGGAAACAAAAGCAAAAATGAACTATTGGGACCTCATCAGGATAAAAGGCTTCTGCGCGGCGAAGGAAACAATCAGCAAAACTAAAAGACAACCGACAGAATGGGAGAAGATATTTGCAAACAACATATCATCTAAGGGGTTAGTATCCAAAATCTATAAAGAAGTTATCAAACTCAACACCCAAAAAATAAGTAATCCAGTGAAGAAATGGGCAAAAGACATGAATAGACACATTTCCAAAAAAGACATCCAGATGGCCAACCAACACATGAAAAAATGCTCAACATCACTCATCATCAGGGAAATACAAATCAGAACCACAACGAGATACCACCTCACACCTGTCAGAGTGGCTACTATGAACAACTCAGGCAACAACAGATGTTGGCGAGGATGCGGAGAAAGAGGAACTCTTGCACTGATAGTCAGAATGGGAACGCAAACTGGTGCAGCCACTTTGGAAAACAGTATGGAGATTCCTCAAAAAGTTAAAAATAGATCTACCCTACAACCCAGCAACTACACTCCTAGGTATATGTCCAAGGGATACAGGTGTGCTGTTTCAAAGGGGCACATGCACCCCAATGTTTATAGTAGTGCTATCAACAACAGCCAAAGCATGGAAAGAGTCCAAATGTCCATCCACTGACGAATGGCTAAAGAAGATGTGGTATATATACACAATGGAGTATTACTCAGCAATCAAAAAGAATGAAATCAAGGGGCGCCTGGGTGGCTCAGTTAGTTAGGTGTCCAGCTTCAGCTCAGGTCATGATCTTGTGGTTCACAAGTTCAAGCCCCACATGGGGCTCTGTGCTGGCAATTCAGAGCCTGGAGTCTGCTTCGGACCCATGTCTCCCACTCTCTGCCTCTCTTCTGCTTGTGCTCTCTCTCTGTCTCTGTCTCTCTCTCTCAAAGATAAATAAAAACATTAAAAAAAAGAGAATGAAATCTCGCCATTTGCAACTACGTGGATGGAAGTAGAGGGTATTATGCTAAGCGAAATTAGTCAGAGAAAGACAAATGTCATATGATTTCGCTCATATGTGGAATTTAAGATACAAAACAGATGGATACAAGGGAAGAGAAGCAAAAATAATATAAAAACAGGGAGGGGGACAAACCATAAAAGACTTAAATACAGAGAACAAACTGAGGGTTGCTGAAGGGGTGGTGGGTGGGGGATGGGTTAGATGGGTGAAGGGCATCAAGGAGGCACTTGTTGGGACAAACACTGGGTGTTATACGTAGGGGATGAATCACTGGAATCTACTCCTGAATCATCATTGCAGTAGATGCTAACTAACTTGGATGTAAATTGAAAGAAAGAAAAAAGAAAAGAAAGGAAGTGTAGGGCATGTATATAATGAAATTCTAAATGTTGGATATAAAGAATGAGGCTGGTCTATGTGAATGGAGAGCAAAGTGGCCAATATATAATACTTTTTTGAAAAACAAAGTATAGGGACACCTGGGTGGCTCAGTTAGCTAAGTGTCTGACTTTGGCTCAGGTCACGATCTCACAGTTCGTGGGTTTGAGCCCTGCATCAGGCTGGTAGTTCAGAGCCTGGAGCCTGCTTCAGATTCTGTGTCTCCTTCTCTCTCTGTCCCTCCCCAACTCATGCTCTATCTCTCTGTCTCTCAAAAATGAATAAACACTTAAAAAATTTATTTAATCAAGTTAGTTAACATACAGTGTAGTACTGGCTTCAGGAGTAGAACCCAGTGACTCATCAGATGCATAAAACACCCAGTGCTCATCCCAACAAGTGCCCATCCCCCCCCACCTCCCCTCTAGCAACCCCCAGTTTGTCCTCTATTTTTAAGAGTCTCTTATGGTTTGCCTCCCTCTCTAATTTTTATCTTACTTTTCCTTCCCTTCTCCTATGTTCATCTGTCATGTTTCTTAAATTTCTTCCACACAGTAGTGAAATCATATGATATTTATCTTCCTCTGCCTGACTTATTTCACTTAGCATAATATACTCTAGTCCCATCCACATTGTTGCAAATGGCAAGATTTCATTCTTTCTGATTGCTGAGTAGTATTCCATTTTGCATATATACCACATCTTCTTTATCCATTCATCAGTCGACGGCCATTTGGGCTCTTTCCAGAATTTGGCTCTTGTTAGCGCTGCTGTGAACATTGGGATGCATGTGCCCCTTCAAATGGGCATTCCTGTATCCTTTAATACCATCCGTATATATGCACAAATACGTGTCTATAAGAATATACCAAGACTGGTTACAGAGATGGTCTCCGGGGAAGGAACTGAAAGGAGTGGGAAGGAAGACACACTTTCTGTGTATACAGTTCACCCTTGAACAAAATGGGTTTGAACTGTGCAGGTCTACTTACATGCAGAGTCTCTTTGATTACAATACACTACAGTACTGCAAATGTATTTTTTCTTCCTTATGATTTTCTTAACATTTTCTGTTCTCTAGCTTACTTCAGTAAAAGAATAAAGTATAAAATTTAACATACAAAATATGTGTTGTTCGATGAATTATTGATAAGGCTTTTAGGCCACAGTAGGCTATTAGTAGTTAAGTGTTTGGAGAGCCAAATGTTATATGCAGATTTTTTTAAGTTTATTTATTTATCTTGACGGGGAAAGAGGCAGAGAGAGGGAGAGAAAGAGAATCCCAAGCAGGTTCCACGCTGTCAGCACACAACCTCATGCACAGCTCGATCTCACAAACCGTGAAATCATGACCTGAGCCGAAATCGAGTCGGATGCTTAACTGACTGAGCCACCCAGGTGGCAGATTTTTGACTGCATGGGGATTGGTGCTCCTAACTCCTGTGTTGTCAAGGGTCAAGTGTAGTACTGTGTATTGTTCTTAAAGTTTTATTTTTAAATAATTGTAGAGTGACAAAGATAATAAGGAGAGTTCCAGTATACCCAGCTTCTCCTAATGTTAACGCCCCCATAGCCCATGGTGCATTTGTCAAACCTAAGAAATTAACTCAACGAAACCACAGACTTAATTTGGATTTCCCATTTTTCCACTGATATTCCTTCTCTGTTCCAGGATTCCATTCAGGATACCACGTTGCATTTTGAGCTGTTCAAACTTTACCATGAGCAGGAAGTATTCTTTTTAATTGAGCCTTTAAAAAAAACTGAGTGTAAGATCATACCACTCATATTACATTGATGTTTTGAAGGTATATCTTGCTTTTTAAAATTAGAAGTAAATGTTCAAAAGGATAATAAAATCTTTTTCAGATAATCATTATGAATCACCTATCTTTCAATGTTTTTTTTTTAAGAAAACTTAACCCATTTAACCATACTCTTTTTTCCTGCTGTTATTAGAGGTTAATTTAGGAGTCTAATCCAGCCTAAACACTACAGGTGGCAAATCTCGAAATATATCATGTAAGCTCTCGTTTCCATCACACGTGTCTGTCTTCACTCTGATTATCTATTATGCAGATACCTTTTTCTAAGAAATTACATGCAACCACCAATTCATCAAAATAGTAGGAAAGGCAGAGCATAGATTGACAGTGCACAAAACAGCCCAATTCCAATTTTTCAGTCTTTGAAAAAAATCAATCTCAAACCACTTTATGTTATATCAAATTTACATGACATGAAAATGAACAAAACAATATACTATCCTTCAAAACTTGAACCACCTAAGACGATCAGCTTACAAATACAACATAAATGAAAAGCACATAATACGGGTGTTAAATCGTTGCACTGCTTTAGGCCGCCCCCAACACTTAACTAACTCCATGTCCACCAAGTTAAACAAGACACAAGTCATGTTTCTCTTTAAACCTAAAGGCTTTATCCAGCCGACAGGTATGTTTCCACTGGTAAAACAGTTTCAGAATTTTAAAATCCATCTTCAACGTTTCAAAACCAGGAGATTTCACAGAAAACTCCAAGGATCCGATTTCGGATCTCCAAACATCCAGATTTTTTTCTTAATACTGAAAGATTTGGCAATACCATACCCATATATTCCTGCGCAGCAAAGTCGGCTAAAGCTGCTTAGTGGCTTTAGCTGATGTGCTGTGTATTCCTAGGCCACCAATGGTCCCTAGCTGGCCACCCTTACTCATTCACTGGGCTAGCCCCCGTAGCTGCTGGGTTTACAAATCCCTTTAAGGTCTGTGCTAAATAGATATTTAACTATTGTTCATTATGTCAAACGAAAGTTGTGATCTAAAAGTCCTATTTTCTTTCACAGCTCTCAAAACTACCAAGATAGTGGTATCCAAAAGGGTACTTCCATTAATATAAATTTGAGGCAGGGGCGCCTGGGTGGCTTAATCGGTTAAGCATCTGACTTTCGCTTAGGTCATGATCTCGCAGTTCGTGGGTTCGAGCCCCGCGTCGGGCTCTGTGCTGACTGCCAGCTCAGAGCCTGGAGCCGGTTCCAGAGTCTGTATCTCCCTCTCTCTCTGACCCTCCCCTGCTCACGCTGTCTCTCTCTCTCTCTCCTAGAAATAAATAAAAATATTTAAAATAAATAAAAATATATAAATTTGAGGCAGTAGACCTCGCTTTACAAAGGTACATTTAAAATATTTTTTCTAGATGTTTATTTATTTTTAAGAGAGGGAGTACTAGCGAATAAGGGGCAAAGAGAGAGAGGGAGACAGAGGATCTGAAGTGGGCTCTGTGCTGACAGCAGAAAGTCCAATGCAGGGCTCGAACCCNACTGATGTGTGTGTGTTCCTAAAAAGCTACAAATATGATGGAGAGATGGCTTGACTCGGGTGGAGATGGCGAGAAGTGAACAGATAGGAACTGTATTTGATGGAAGAAATTGTTTAGGAAGGCACGTTCTCAAAAACTGCATGGGAGGCTGAGAAAGGGTATTTTCAGCCCTGCCAGTGGGGAGGAAAGTGGGAATGGGGAGTTTACCCCAGGGGGTGATTAAGTCGAGATTGTGAAACACTACTTCCCTTTGTTTCTACAGAAAGCAAGTCTTGCTTGGGCATTTTACTCTACTTAAGAGTCCCCCTGTTTCAACTTACCTGAACTTCGGACTATTTAATTCTGCTTTGTCTCTGGGCTCCCTCCTCTGGAAGCGATGGGTAAGGAGAGCACTGCTAATTTAAAAAAGATGCCCAGGGGGCCTGGGTGGACCAGTCAGTTAAGATGCTGGGCTCTTGGTTTTGGCTTCTGTCCTTATCTCAAGGTTTTGTGAGTTTAAGCCCTGCCTCAGGCTCTGCACACTGATTACAGGAGAGCCTGCTTGGGACCCTCTCTTTCTCTCTTTCTCTCTGCCCCTCCCCCACTTGCACTCTCTCTGTCTCTCTCAAAATAAACAAATAAACTTTAAAAAAATGCCCAAAATATCTTCCATCAATATCACCCTATTCTGGTTTTTAACCAAGGTGCCACCGAGGAGGGACATTTTAAGACCTGAGACTTTGTGCTTCCCTCACCTTCAGCAGCCTGTCCAACAAACGGCATTATGAGTAAGGAGCAAAACACCTAGACAATAAACAATTCATTGCTTCCTTACATTTTTGCATAATTGGACTGAAGATTAAAAGCCAGAATCGGCATCACTACATAGGACTTCATAATAAATGATAATCCTATGTACTACCCCAATTCCAGGCTGGTTTAATTAGCTTTTCTCTCACATCGTGAGTGCTTCAGAGATTACAGTTCATCAAAGGTATGAATTAACCCTTTTTACCATTTTATTTGCAAAAGACTTTACCACCCCTGCACCTTTTTTAATAGTCCAAACTGACTCCAGAATTATCCTGACTCTTAAGGCAGGTGCATTATTTCAAATGATGAGATTTTCCTATTACCTGGACAAGGCTACCTCATGTTACGTATGGAATCCTGAGAAGATACAACCTATAAAAGCAAAGAAATCTTCTCCCAAGTAGAATGAACCAGGCTACATACCTGACCTCAGGTTCTGAGGGGCCCCTCTGCTGCTGTGGGAGGGAGCAGCTAATTAAAAATAAACACCGTTAAAAACAAAAAACAAAACGAAACAAAAAACCTTGCTCCTCTCCCGTGGGAACATTCTCAGGAGACTTACCGCCCCTTTTTTGACCCTCGCCCTTGGCAACCCTTCAATTTACCATCTGTCACTGTGTTGAGACCTGATTTTTCAATTTCCTTGACCAAAGTGGCTCAGTAGTAACTGGACATTACCTAGGTAACCCATTGGTGTCAAAGGGTTTCCGTCCCTAGAGAGAAGTGTGCAAGCCAAGGGCATCCGAGTACATTTCTTCTGCATCTGAAATCCAGGCTCTTCCCATTCTGACCCCCAGGGCATGGATTGTTTTTTAAAAGGGAAACATAAAAGTTACAAAGTTCTCACTGAGAGTCAATATAGCTTATTGCTTAGAGCCCGGGCTCATCAGCCAGACCATCTGGGTTCAAATTCCAAATCACAGAGTAAGTGCCCAATAAAGTTAGCTGTTATTTTATTTGGAGTAAAAAACCAAACTTCCGGTCTACAACCTACTACTTCATGTGTTTCCCATCTCCATAAACCTTGCTTTCTTCTACTTTCCTCAACTGTTCACAACCCACTTCCTTCTTCGGTTTCTTGAACTTGACAAGTTTATTTGCCTCACGGTCTCTCTACTTGTTTTTCTCCCAAGCCAGGGATGTTCTCCCAAATCTAAATGGCTCATTATCACCATTTAGGTTTTGGGTTTCATGTGGACCCTTCTGCAAGGAGCTAATTATCCAAAATAGGTCTTCCTTTCCCAGCGCCATACAGCAGTTTCATTTCTTTTATGACAACTTAACACTAATTTACTTGCTGATTGGTCTCCCCTCCACCATTTACATGTAAATTCTGAAACGAAATCTCGTGTTCATCTTTATCCCAGAGTTTAAAACAGTGACTGGTACACTTGATGTTCGTTAAATGAAAAGAAAAAAAGTTATCAAATTAAAATCTCATCTGAATATTTAAAAGCTGTTCCCAATCTCCACGGGGGGATAAAACTGCAAAGAATAAAGAAATCTGGATCCCGTAACAGACACCTCTTATATCAACAGCCCATCTTTTCAAAAATATCTTTCACTAATTTGAGAAAATCCCTGATTGAGTTCTGCCTGATTGNGCAGGGGAGGGTCCAGAGAGAGAGGGGAACACAGAATCCGAGCAGCTCCAGGCTCTGAGCACCCAGTACAGAGCCCAATGTGGGGCTCGAACCCACGAACGGTGAGATCATGACCTGAGCCGAAGCCGGACACTCAACTGACTGAGCCACCCAGGTGCCCCCCACCTCCCACCCCCCAATTCAGCTTTCTGCCCCAAGCTGTGGCTCAAGGGCTTGGCTTTCTGGGAGAGCAGCCTGGTAAGATCAAGTAGGATCAGTGAGGCTGCCCTAGCAGCTTCCTCTAGTGGTAGATGGGGCAGCATTGCATAGAAAGTGTTCTCGGGAGGTCAGTTCTGTGCATGGCCTTGGCCATCACTCCTGGAACGATAGCTCCCAGGCTGCCCCCCAAATTCTCAGTAACACCATTTATCTCACTTTCATAAGCCCTTTTCCCACATAAGCAGCTGGAGTCAGCTGCCCTATCGGCACAAGTTTGCAGCAACTTCCAAAGCTGCTTAACTTTAGGACATCACTTTTTAGAATACAAAAGAGCTCCCAGGTCCACCTTATTGTTTCTTTACTATGGGTCAGAAGCAGCTTTTGTCCCAGAAGCAAGAAGCGGAGACGCAGACCTCCTATCTTTGTTCTCCTCTCCGGGCCTCAGTCATTCATTTCCACAACTCCTTGGGGGAAAGCACAAGAAACCTGCTCCACCTTGATAACAGAGAGAGGCTGAGCCACACCGATTTACAACATGGGCTGCAGTATTTCCCAGTTAAAAAGTAAGGGCTCTCCTAATTCTGAATTTGGTAAACAATACTATCCTTCTATGGTAAGAGTCTATATCAGAGATTGTGGACTGCTGAGCAAATCTGACCTGCAGAGGGTTTTACCTGGCCTGCATATACAGTGTGTGTATATATATAGTATATATTCTATATATATATTGTAGCCAGAGCTACAGAGATGTCACACATAGGCGACTTCTGAGGATTACAGACCTGCATGCAACAGTCTCCTGGAGAGCAGAGGCCCTTTAAACATGGCGCACATCCAATTTGCCAGATACTCCCCAAATCTTTGCTTTTAATTTTGCAGGTCTTTAGAAGTTAGGCAGACTCCCTTCCATTTCGTGAAAATGTTTAATAAGCAAACATAAAAGCACCTAAATTTTGTACCGCCACAAAATACTGGAATAAACTCGAGTAAACCCAAGTAGGAAAAGTAAATGGAAGGGGAGACGGGGGGAGGTGTTTGGCGGGTGTGCAGTTTCAGCCACGCAGGATGGGGGTTTCAGGGTCTGCTGCAGTGTATGCGTGTGGCTGACAATACCGGATCGTACGCCTGGAAGTTACTGCAAGGGTAAATTGTGTGTGTGTGTGTGTGTTTTACCACCATAAAGAGAATCCATGTAGTTCACTGCATTAACCGAAGCGAGAAAAAAAGCCGCATATAATGATGCAGAAAAAGCACTCGATGAATTCAACAAAAACTCAACAAAAACTCAGCAAACTATAAATGGAGGGGAAATTCTTTAATCAGATAAAGGGAATCTACAGTAAAGCAGTAACGAGTAATACGGGTCAAATAGTCGGGTTTTTCACCTGAGATAGTGAAGGAGGGAAGAATGCTCACTACTCCACTTTATTTTTTTTTAAGGTTTTTAATTTATTTCTAGGAGAGAGCGCGCGAGCAGGGGAGGGTCAGAGAGAGAGGAAGTCACAGACTGAAACAGGCTCCAGGCTCTGAACTGGCAGTCAGCACAGAGCCCGACGCGGGGCTCGAACCCACAAACCGCGAGATCATGACCCAAGCGAAAGTCGGACGCTTAACCGACTAAGCCACCCAGGCGCCCCTCACTACTCCACTTTAATTCAGTATTGAATACGGGGTCCTTGGCCAGTAAAACAAGGAATAAAAATAATACGTCGGATAAAAACAAAAGGGCAGAGGAGGGCAGAAGTTTGGGGCTCAGGCTTGAAGATTCCAAGGCAAGCCAAAAATATAGCGTGTACACCACTGTAAGAAACTTTTAAATCATCAATTTATAAGAGAAACTGACGGACTACAAAGTTTTTGTCTTGTTAAACTATAAATACCTCACTTTGATACTAATTCCAAATATTTTCAGAACTAATTCAAAATATTTACCGAAACGTTTACAATTAAACGTTTGCATTTTAAACATTTACTTCAATAGCATATAATCTATCCTTCGAAGTAGAAAAAAGACTCCAACAATGTCTTAGTAAACATTATAAGCATATCATCTGTGGTCAATTTTGTAAGACAAAGTTTACAACACCTTTCCAAGCATGAAAATGGACGATTTAAAAGGCTTTCTGATTGAGGGAGGTGGGGAAAAAAAGCACAAATTATCTATCAAAACACACAATCCTGTCACTTAACATTATGACTCACGTGTTCAAGATCTCTTCCAAAGGCTAAAAACCCAAGACAGTTCTCAGAAACGCTAATATAACGCATTAATAACTACAGCATCCAATACAACAAAAAAGCTCCTTATATAAAAGAGTCCATGTGTTCAGTCATTGGACAATGCCAGGGTCTTCCATACATTCCTGAAAAAAAAAATGCATATAAATGTATCTTCTGGATAACACGGCAAGCCACATCTTCCTCAGGTCAGACTGTCCCATCCACCTCAATACTGCGGAAATGTTCCATCGATTTTGGCGGCCCAGGCCATAAGGCCCCCCACAACATCTTGAACTGTTACGAGCTCTAACTCCTGGACTGCCATCAAGGACTGCAGGATCTTCACGGCTCTCTGGGAGTCATTGCCCAGTTTGCAAATCGCATAAACTGGGAAAGCGGCCCCTTCCTGGGGGCCCTGCTTCCCTTCCCGGATTGCTTCCCTTAAGAGTTTCAGGCTCTCTGCATCCCTCCGTTCCAAATGTTTCAAAGGGATGTGCAGGGCATGAGACAAACGACAGATGTCCACCTCCACCTGAGGCCTAACGTCTAGCAAGAGGTGGGGTGAGCCGGAATCCAGAAGTCGCTTATAGTCGGTGACCGAAACTCGCTCCTCTGGGCTCAGCAACTGCAGACCGCGGCACTTGTCGGTGGCTGAGGAGCCACAGAAGGCTTCGTAGTCCTGCAGCGCAGTCACCGTGGGGCGCTCCCCACAAGCTGCACAGTCGGGCCTGCGGCCCCGAAGCTGAATACAACGAAAGCGTCCTTTGAGCGCGTCAAAGATCAACAGGCTGCCGCTGTAAGACGGGCCCAGCCCCGCGGCGATCTTCAACACTTCCAGCGCCTGCAAGCAGCCCAGGACCCCAGTTACGACACCGAGCACTCCGCCATCCACGCAGTTGGTCACCGTCTCCGCTGGAGGTGGCTGAGGGAAGACGCAGCGATAGCAGGGCCCGCCGCCATAGTGGTAGACCGTGATCTGGCCCTCAAAGCGCAGGGCGCTGGCCGACACCAGAGGCCGGCCGGCGAGCACACATGCGTCATTAACCAGGTAGCGCGTGGGCACGTTGTCAGAGCAGTCGGCCACCACGTCATAGCGGCGGACTAAGTCGAGCGCCGTGGCTGGCGTAAGCGCCTCCGCATAAGGCACGCACTCCACCGCCGAATTGAGGCGGCGCAGCGAGGCGGCGGCCGAAAAGACCTTGGCCTGCCCGGTCAGTGCCTCGCCATGCAGCACCTGGCGGGCCAGATTGCTCATTTCTACTACGTCGTAGTCCACAAGGCCAAGGCGGCCGACGCCGGCCGCTGCCAGGTACTGCGCCAGCGGGCAGCCGAGCCCCCCGCAGCCCACCACCAGCACCGATGCGGCGGCCAGACGCAGCTGTCCCTGCACGCCCAGCTCGGGGAGCACCAACTGCCGGCTATAGCGCAAAATCTCATCTCGAGACAGCGACGCCTTCGGCGGCAGGGGTGATACCGAAACCAGCCGCTGGGGCTCCTGCTCCGCCATAGTTGCCGCCGCCAGCTTCTGCTTCAGGAAACTCAGCTCCTCCTCACGCTCGGCAACTTGAGCCCGCAAGGCGAGTACCTCCTCCCGGGAAGCCATGGCGCTCCCTCCCGGAAGTTGTCTTGAAAGGCATTTCCGCTTCCGGCTTGCCGTCTCCTAGCGACCGGAACAAACTAAACAATTTTACGGAGCTTGGGAAAAAGTGATAACTAGACATGTACTGCCTGAAGAAGCGCTAAGATTCAACTTCAAAGATTTATAGTTCCTGGATATCTCCAAAGGAGCCACGAAGAGAGCCTTAGGCGAACTAGAACCTAACCACATGGACTGCCCCCCCCTTCCCGACTTTGGTACGGTCCGACCCGTCCCCTTCCCGCGCCACGTTGACGTCATTCCGTTTCCGGCGTCTCGCGCAGTTCCGCCATGGCCTCCGAGGAAGCGAGCGGCGGCCCTCGTAGGTCTCGGCGGGAGCCGGAGGGGTGCGTCTCGCGCGGGGACAAGTATTCGGTGCTTTTGCCCACTTACAACGAGCGCGAGAACCTGCCGCTCATCGTGTGGCTGCTGGTGAAAAGCTTCTCCGAGAGGTAGCGTGCCCTGCTGCCCTCCCTGAGGAATGAGATGAGCTGGCTTCGCCGGCCTGGGTGTCGGCAGTTGGCTGCGCGAGGCGTCCCTGCGCGGCGTCCCTCCGGCTCTGGAGGGACGCCGCGGGGGAAAAGCCACCCTTCGAGAAAGCGGCGGCGGGTACTTCTGGGGTTCTCTTCGTGTCTCGGGTTCTCATTCTTGCCCTTGGGTTTTACGAGACGTTCCTTTTATCGTACGCTCCCGCCATCTCTCCCCCTACCCCACCCTCCCGGTTGTTTTTTTCTTAGGAGCGTCGTCCACCTTTTCCCTCGGGGCGAGGCTGAAGGCTTGACCTCCCTCCTACTTGGGACGGTCAGGATGCGGCAGGAGCCGGGAGTCTAACCGAGCACGCTCGCTCCCGCCCCCGTGCTGAGTGCTTATGTAAGCATGAGGTTTGATCTCCGTGGGTTAGGGAGCTGCCGCCGGGCCAGGCCGCTTCGGTGGTCACTCGTGGGTGATCGATGTGGTTGTTAGAAACTGGGGTTTTTAGAGATTGAATTTGAAAGCGTTCTACGGCATTTTTAAAATTTCGGAAAATCCTGCTGTCAGTATGAAGTGCCTTGTTTGAGCGTTAGACCAGTGGGATCGCGTGCAGATATCTGAACATCTGTCTACATCAACACATGCGAACCTAGAAAATTAATTTCGAAAATTAAGTACCATTTCATGGCTGTGTAAGAATTTAACCAAGTCTTCTCCGTGAACACAGGTTATTTCTAATGCTTTCTTGTTTTTCTTCTTTGAGCTCTCTTTTACAAATGAAAACAGGTACTTTGTTCACACCATTTTGTCCAGTACTTAGAAGAGCGCTTGACGCACACTGAATGCTCCTTTATTAACGATTGTTGCCACAGACGTGCTGATAGTTTTACTAGTGTACTGGGGATAAAGTTTTCAGGGTGGAATTGCTGGGTCAACTGATAAATTGACAGTTATTCCCTCCCCTGCTTGCAAGGTCGCGTGCTTCCCTCTCTCTCCCTCCCTCCCTCTCTCTCTCGGGAAAAAAAAAGTTTTGGGGGGAACTGGGAGGCTCAGTTGGTTGGGCATCTGACTTCAACCCAGGTCACGATCTCGCGGCTGGTGACTTTCAGCCCCATATCTTCCGACTCTCCCCTTCTCTCTGCCCCTCCTCTACTTTCTCTCTCTCTCTCTCTCTCACACACATACGCACACAAATAAAAACGAACAAATTGCTTGCAGAAAAACTGGTACCGCCTTAGGACTAGCATTATTTGGAGACTGCCTGTTTCGCTACCAACCAGCCAACCTGAGCTTTATTAAACTTACGTTGAAAATGCCAGTTGGTGAAAAAATTGCTGTTTTATTTTTAACTTATTCTATTTATTTAGAGAGAGAGAATCCCAAGCAGGCTGCACACTGTCAGCACAGGGCCCAAGGTGGGGCTCAAACCCACCAACCATGAGATCATTACCTGAGCCGAAATCAAGAATCAGACGCTTAACCCACGGAGCCACCCAGGTGACCCTGTAACTGTCTTAATGTACATGTCTCCTCGAAGTTTTTTGTGTTCCTATCTTTTACTTTGGTTTCTACAAGCACTCTCCAAGTTAGAGAAATTATCTTACATAATTCTTATATTATGTATCTTACATAGTTCATCTTGTTCATTTTGTCTTCGGATCTCAAATATATTTTGCTTTAATCAGTGATGTTTAATTAAAGGCAACTTAGCAGATTCCTTTAAACTACCTTACCCTCAGGTGTTCTGGGCACTTTGAAATGAGAGAAAGGAATAATTTGCTTGTGAATGACCTCTTTATGAAGTAAGATCTCTTTCAGCATATCACCTAGAATCAACATCTTACCCGTTTTGGCTTGTTAAGTACTAAGGCCCCTAGGGGAGCTGAAGTCTTAACAGACGGGCTGATTTTAGCTTTCTTCTTGGTTGTTGGGGCTGACTTTTGAAAGCCTTTTAACAGTAGAATGAATGTTTTCTGGTTGATTTTCTTACATGTGTTTATTAATACTGGACCAAGAGGAAGCAGTGTTGTAGGGGTTTGGTGTGCTTCCTTTACTTTGCCCTTAAGTTTCCCAATAAAGTTTAAAAAAAAAAATCTAAAAGGGGGGTGGAGGATGATGCAGTGACCACATGTACATCCAAGTATTGTGTTGGCTTGTTTTTAGAATAGAAACTATAACGTGAAGTTAGTGGAGAGCCAACAAAGATGTTAATTTTGAAGCACGTTGAAATCTTCTGTAATTTTCTGTACTCTTTCTAATGATGTGAGATAATGGGTACAACTATTTGAAACTGGTGTAAAGATTATGTCACCATTTCAAAGACGGTTTTTAACGGATGAAATGAAATCCTATTTGTTACTGATTATGCTATTTAAATCTTGGTATTAGATGTAAAAGAATAGTCACTTTAGGGTGGCTCAATTGGTTGTGGCCAACTCTTGATTTCTGTTCAGGTCATGATCTCATGGTTTGTATGTTAAGAGCCCTGCATGGGGCTCTGTGGCTCCACTCTATGAGTGCTTGGAGACTGCTTGGGGTTCTCTGTCTCTCCCTCTCTCTGCTTCACGCCCCCATCCCAATGCACATGGTCTCTCTCAAAATAAATAAAACATCAAAAATCAATAAAAAATATTAATATTGCTGACTCAGCAACTCAGTCAACTTGAGATGTCTTTTTAAAAAATTTTACGTTTATTTATTTGAGAGAGCACAAGTAGGGGAGAGACAGAGAAGGAGACACAGAATCTGAAACAGGTTCCAGGCACTGAGCTGTCAGCACAGAGCCAGACGTGGGGCTTGAACTCAAACTGTGAGATCATGACCTGAGCCAAAGTTGGACGCTTAACCAACTGAGCCACCCAGGCGCCCCTTGAGATATCTTTTAAACGTACTTTTGAAATATTTTTTTATAACTAAGACTTGATACTAAGGTTCTACAATCCCATTTTGAAATTAGGTAAATAAAATTTTATGATATCCTATAATGTATAATGAATGCATACGTAATCGCTAGAGTTTTTAAAGTAAAGGGTGTTTTCTATTTGCGAATTTTTTAATATCACAGGACTTCATTGTAGCATTTTTTCCCACAGGATGCGGAGTTTGGAGGTGAAGTACTAAACGTTTGACATTTATTTCATTTGGTAATTGAAGTTTTCCTTGGTGATTAATGTAACATAAACTCCCACTTATATTGGTGAGGAATTAGTAATTTTAAAGTTACTTTTTAATTTGAGAGTATTGTCTCTGCAAACAAAACAAAAGTTTGTTTTTTGTTTTTTTTTTTTAACTTTAGTGGAATCAACTATGAAATTATAATCATAGATGATGGAAGCCCGGATGGAACAAGGGAAGTTGCTGAGCAGTTGGAGAAGATCTATGGGTCTGACACGATTGTGAGTCTTGTGAACATTTTTCTGTCACATCAGTTGTGTTTGTGTTGGGGAAAGATGAGACATGGCAGTGCTTGAAGTCAGTCTGTTTTTCTAGAAACTGAAACGAAAAAGAACATCTTGTTTGGGGTTTTACATGTCACTGATAAATTGGGTCAGTAGCAATTTTACAGCAAAATAGCCTTCAGGTAAACTCTGTTTTTACAACTAACACTGCAGATAAATTTTCTCGAAGGGCAAAATTAAAGCATGATACTGACAGGAACATTAATGGGACTAGATTGCAGTTAGTAACGTGTGTCTTGATCTTTCTTGCTCCCTTTTTTTGCAACTATAAAAGCCTGTAGCTGGGGAACGTGATTGTTTTCATGTGAAATTGGCATCTTTGTATTTTTTAGAGTACTTGGCATCTTTCATTTTATCTATAGGACAGTCTTCTGGGAGTAGATTGACACTCTGAGTCTTAAACTTTATAGTTTCCTACTGTACTTTCAAGGGTGTTCTTTATCTTTTCTTTTTTTTAATAGCTTATTGTCAAGTTGGTTTCCATATAACACCCAGTGCTCATCCCCACAAGTAAGGGTGTTGTTTTTCTACTGGAGTAACTTAGATGTAGAATTCATTTTTATAACAACTTTATAATTTTTATTACTTAAAAAATTTGTAATGTTAATTTTGGAGAGAGAGAAGTAGAGTGCAAGCAGGGGAGGGACAGAGGGAATCTGAAGCAGGCTCCAGGCTCCAAGCTGTCAGCACAGAGCCTGACGGGCAGGGCTCCAACTCAGGAACCTGGAGATCACGATCTGAGCCAAAGTCAGACGCTTAACTGACTGAGCCACCCAGGTGCCCTACAATTTTTATTTTTGATCACTGGTTTATTTCCATAATGGTTTTTATTCATAAATGTTTGAATATACTTGTGAGCTCTGCTTTGGGTAATTTTTGGGTCCAAGCAGACCGTTGAATCCAGATTTAAACACATTCTAAGCATTGGGTGTTTTAGAATTTGTATAGACCAAAGTTTCTCAGTCTTGGCACAGTTGACATTGGGACCTAATAATTCTCAGCTGTGGGGGGCTGTCCTGTATGTTATAGGACATTTAGCATCATCCCTGGACTCCATCCACTAGCAGCCCCTCTCCCCAGTGTGGCCACCAAAAATGTCTGTGGGTATCATCAGCTGACCTCTTGTGGGCAAAACTATCTGCTCTCCCAAAGGAGAACCATTGGTATAGATATAAAGGAAGAAGTCTCTTGGAGAACCTTTATTGACGGTGTCATCTTAAGAAATAGCAATTAAGCATTATAAACAAGTGTCACAGGGTGCATACGTTGGAGGAGATGGTGGTTGATGGGAAGCGTTAGGAGAACGTGTTACTTTTTTTTTTTTTTAATGTTTTTTATTTATTTCTAGGAGAGAGAGAGAGAGACAGCGTGAGCAGGGGAGGGTCAGAGAGAGAGGGAGTCACAGACTGAAACAGGCTCCAGGCTCTGAGCTGGCAGCCAGCACAGAGCCCGACGCGGGGCTCGAACCCACGAACCGCGAGATCATGACCTAAGCGAAAGTCGGACGCTTAACCGACTAAGCCACCCAGGCGCCCCAGAACGTGTTACTCTTATACGTACAGGAAATCTTTTCTAGACTAGTCATTTTTTCCATGTCCTGCATGGGCAACTCAGAGGTCTGTCACATCTCCAGTCCTCCCTCTGATGTACAGGCGTACAGGGAGAAATTAAAAGTTGACAGATTTCCAGCCTTCTACTAGTGACTTCTGATGATGCTGGCTTTATTGTTTTGGCCACAGTTCCCAGTTTTCTTTTACAAGTGCTGGGCCAAGGCCACTAAATCACGTTTGTTATATGTAGAATACTGAGGTAGGCAATTCTATTTAAGCCAAGAATATCAACCTGACAATATTTTGAATACTTTTGTCATAGAACTTCAGCCTTGAGGTATAATGGTATGATAATCTTAGGGTATGTACTAAATTGACCTTCTCAAATTCTAAAACGATATGGCCCTCAAAGAGTTCCATTTTTCCCATTAACCAATAAAATTCAAAATAATGAGAAAAAAACTGCATTTATCATTATGATTTTCTTGTAGTACCAGGGAAATCCCATTCCTTGGTTATTTTATGACCTTCAAGTCATTTAAACTAAAAAAAATTGCCTTCCCCCCTCTCCCAAATAGTATCAGGCCATGCCAGAGGCGGCCCTTCTTGCTTTCAAGTGACACGTTTGTTCACTTGGGAGAGAAGATGGAGAAAGATTATTCTTGATGCTATCTTAAAATATCTCAAAGTATTAAGCACCAGATGCTTTGTTTGGTGGTCTTTTCAAAGTAGCTGGAATGAATGTTTCAGAAAATGAAGGAAGTTTTTTTTTTTAAACTGTGTATGTGAGGAAACCGAAATAAGAGGTTAAGTCACTTTCAATGTCATATAGCTAATAAATAGCAGAGGTGGGACCGTACAAAAGCTGGAGGCACATATCCTGAACTGTTAATAATGGTTATAGGTCAGGGAGATCTGAGATTATGGAGGGCTTCAGCCTTTCTCTGTTGAGTACTTACATAACGTTTCATTTACGTTATCTGTTTCAGTCTCCAACTTGAGGTCAGATTACATCACCTATATTCTATAGTATTTTTACAAATTGTTCTGATAATGTAATGCATGTTCATTACTTTTAAAACCTCAAATACATAGGATCGAGAAGTTTGACTACTTAAAAATACCAAAATATAATTTCTGATAAAAATCAGTGTTGTAATCGGATGTACAAAAACATAATTCATAAGAACTATAAATTGCCAAAAATGAAAACAATAAAATGAAAAAATGGGAGCCTTACTGATAGTGAGGAATTGCAAAACAGGAGGAAAGTACAATTTTAGCCTTTTTTTTTTTTCATGTTTGTTTATTTTGAGAGAGTGAGACAGGGTGCAAGTGTGGAAGGGGCAGAGAGAGAGGGAGACAACAGAATCCAAAGCAGGCTCCGGGCTCTGTGCTGTTGGGGCTGGAACTAAAACCGTGAGATCGTGACCTAAGCCGAAGTTGGACACTTAACCAACTAAGCCACCCAGGCGCCCCTACAATTAGCATTTCTTAGCTAAAGATTTATTTTCATTATGGTAAAAAAAATGATCCTAGTTTTTCTAAAATGTCATCAAGGTTTTTCTATGATAAAAATTTTTTAGAAAATGAGTTCCCAAATCATAGCAACACAGGAAGTCTCTTATAAGCAGTTGTGGTAAGCATTCATCAGAGTATGTGGCTGGCACTCTTGCACGTACACTGGTCCTGATGGCTGTGAGATGAGCTCTGTCGTGCCCTTCGCTGCTGTAAGCCATCATTGATGTGAGCGGGCCGAAAAGGGAGGAGGGGGAATTAAGGATTTGAAAGTAAAGCACACTAAATGAAACCACGTGAGCTTTTATTACATAAGAAATGAAAAACTACATTATTGTTGTCAAATGAAAAAGTTAGTGATGAAACTGAAGTTGCCATTGATGAGCCTCCTGGGCCCTTCTCCAGGGGAGAGACCTCTGTCAGCAGTTGGATGTGGGTGGCCCCAAACCTTCGTGCATGTATGTGTATGGGTCTACGTTTGGAGAACTGGGTAAGGTGGTGGTTTTGTTTTTTTAATGTGAATGTAATCTTCTGCTTCATTCTGTTGGTTTGTAATTATAACTTGAAGATCTTTTATCACTAAGTTCTCTCATTTTTCTAACTGTACCACAGCATTCTTTCATGTGCAGCATGGTTTATGTTTTATAAACACTACTTTTCCAGCAGAAACATAGGATTATAAAAGATCTAAGGTGAACTGTATTTTAATGTTCACTTATTTTTGAGAGACAGAGAGTGAGTGGGGGAGGGGCAAAGAGAGAGGGAGACACAGATTCGGAAGCAGGCTCCAGTCTCTGTGAGCTGTCAGCACAGAGCCCGACACGGGGCTCAAACTCCTGAACGGGGAGATTATGACCTGAGCTGAAGTCAGATGTCTAACTGACTAAGCCCCCCAGGTGACTTTAAAGAATTTGTATTTTTTCAGGGCAGATACCAGGTCAGTATTTTGTCAGTAACTGTCAATTATGAAGTCAAAGAAAACCTGACATATCTTGTTTGATTTTGTTCAGTAAATTTAATCACTATATGTGATTGAATGTCTAGATCTTTAAGAGCTCATCAGGCAGAAGTGTATTTTATCTTTGTCCATCCCCCCCCCCCCCCACACACACCCCCACCCCAGACCTGCCTGCACTTTGCATGTAGTAAAGTGTGTTACAGTCTGTTCTGGTTGAATTGAGCTGAAAATACTTGAGTTAGAGATTTGCAGTCTGAGGCAGCCTGCTTATGGACTGGCATATGCAGAAGCGGACAAGATAGGCTCGGTAGTGAGTCTGTTTGAGCCCTGTAAGAAACAATAAGAAAAGAAAGAATTTATTTTGTTAGGAATATAACCCGAGGGGCATGTGGGTGGCCCAGTTGATTAAGCGTCCAACTCTGGGTTTTGGCTCGGGTCATGATCTTGCGGTTTGTGAGTTTGAGCCTCACAGCAGGCTCTCTTCCTGTCAGCACAGAGCCCATTCTGGATCCTCCTTCGCCCTTTCAGTCTGCCCCTTCCCCACATATGCTCTGTCTCTTAAAAATAAACATTAAATATATACGTGTGTATATATAGTATAAAGGAATATAATCTTAAAGTCATGTAACCGCACCAGTAGAGAATGTAATGAGGTCATCCAAGGATAAAGTCAGGTAAGTTGATGGAGTTCCCACGTCAGCATTTAAGATCCTAAAAGGAGTTCAAAGAAAGAAGTATGAATACACTTTCAGCCAGTGATTCAACTTCTAGAATGTTAAGTACAGAAGTAACCGCACCTTGGGGCAGCTGGGTGGCTCAGTCAGTTAAGCATCTGACTCTTGATCTCCTCTCAGGTCATGATCTCATGGTTCCTGAGATCAAGTCCCATGTCAGGCTCAGTGCTGATGGCATGGAGCCTGCTTGGGATTCTCTCTGCCCCTTCCCCATGCATTCTTGCTCTGGTGTGCTCTCTTAAATAAACAAACAAGCTTTATATTAATAAAAGACAGGACCTGTAAAAAAGGATGTATGTGCAAATATCTTTAATGTTTGTAACGGCAGATACCTGGGACCGACCTGAGTACTGTTAAATAATGAATGACCGTATATTGTCTAATTTGTTATCTTAAGCCTGTATTTGTAATTGAAAAAAATAAAAATGAAAAAATCAAGAACTAAAAACTAAATCCTAAAAATCACAAAAGGAATTGGGAAAACAAATGTGGTTATTCAAGTATTCCAGGAAGAAATGGAGTAAGTGAGTTAAATCCTCAGTTTTCCTAGGCGAAGGAATCAGTAGATGTTCAAAATGATCAAACAAGTAATAGACATAACATTGTTTACGTACTGTTTTCTGGTGGAAAAAAAATGTGTTACACTTGGCCTGTAGCGTTCGGGTGAAATTTTCCAAGCTGTTAAGCTATTTGATTTGTTACTAAATGCTAAACACTTTTTCACTTTGGCAAAAACTGTTAAGTATGCTCTGCTTTTAAGGTCTAATATAGGGAACTATGTTTCTGTTAAAAAGGGTTAAGTACCTATAAAAAATAATTTTTTTTAAAAATATTTTTATTTATTTCTAGGAGAGAGAGAGAGAGAGAGACAGCGTGAGCAGGGGAGGGTCAGAGAGAGAGGGAGTCACAGACTGAAACAGGCCCCAGGCTCCGAGCTGGCAGTCAGCACAGAGCCCGACGCGGGGCTCGAACCCACGAACGGCGAGATCATGACCTAAGCGAAAGTCGGACGCTTAACCGACTAAGCCACCCAGGCGCCCCAAGTACCTATAAAAAATTTTTAATAGTCAGGGTTTTTTATTATTTGTGTTAAAATGCCGTTTCTAATTCTTGCAGCTTCTAAGACCACGGGAGAAAAAGTTAGGACTGGGTAAGTATAACCTCTCACCCCTCATACCTGCTCCTTGCCATGTAAGGTGATCCAGTGTGTATTTTCCCAGTTTGGAACAGGGCCAAAACACCGTGTCCTCCTGTGATGGCTTTTCATGATCTTAATGACATTTAAATGGTTTAACCTGCATTGCCTGTAGCCGTCCAGGCCCACTTGGGAAAACAGAAACCACCGTCAGTCTTTCAATATAGGGAATTTAATACAAAGACTCCGGTTACACAGGTGAAGGAATGCTGAGAAGCCAAATGGAGCAGGGAAGCTACCAGACTAGTAATAGCTAGTGGTTGCTACCACCCCTCGAATGAAGCGACAATAGGACATGGTGCTTTTGGAGCCCAGGAACCCCAGGTTACTCAGAAGGGGTTAGAATAATGGAGTGGGGGATACCCAGTCAGTGCTGCGATGTGGAGCAAGAGTGGGGACACAGACGGTTCCTTTTCTCTCTCTTGGCAACTCGCCCCTGGTGTCTCCCAAAGCTGTTTGGCTGCCAGTTGACGAGAGCACTTGGGAGCTGTAGTTCCATGCAGTGTAGGACAGAGAAGGGATCCCAGAGCAGATGTGTTGGACCAGCACACCCCCTTAGCTCTCAGTCTTTGGATATTTATTTGTAAGTTGTAAACAGTTACTCTTTTTTTTTTTTTTTTTTAAAGTTTTCCAGCTTTTAATTACAGGAGGTCATAGAAAATCTCAGATGAACTTCGTCCTTCCGAGATGAATATCTGAATGCCTTTATTTCTTTTCTTTTGGTTACAGTTGCTTAGTTGCTTATATTGAGAAATAATAATTTTATTAAAAAATCAAGGGAGCATGGAGGAAACACAGTTCTTTTTTTGTTGTTTTTTAATGTTTATTTATATTAGAGAACGAGAGAGAGAACACAAGCAGGGGAGGGGCAGAAAGAGAGGGAGACACTGAATCCAAAGCAGGCTCCAGGCTCTGAGCTATCAGCACAGATCCCTCAGGACTCAAACTCACGAACTGTGACCTGAAGTCGGATGCCTAACCAACTGAGCCCCCCAAGGATCTTGGAAGCAGTTCTTAAAAATTAAGTATTTGCTGTCTTGAAGACCGTCAGTTCTCTGGCATCATCAAGTATCTGAATATCTGAACCCAGAAGTTCTTTGAGAAACTGGAATAATCTGGAAAGTGCCATGAAAGCAACCAGGAATTACTCACCAGTCAGTAGACATCCAAAAAGCTGTGTGAGCATCACTTTCTAGCAAAAGAAGTTAGAACTGAGTTCAGCCTTGGGGCATCTGGGTGGCTTAGTTGGTTAAACATCTGGCTTCAGCTCAGGTCGTGATCTCAGGGTTCATGAGTTGCAGCCCTGCATTGGGCTCTGCTATCGGTGCAGAGCCTGCTTCAAATCCTTTGTCTCACTCCCTCTCTGTCCCTCCCTGACTCATGCGAGCGCTTTCTCAAACAAATATTTAGAAGCATTTGGCCTTGCTAATAAAGTATTGTGGTGGTTTGAACCTAGAGAATGCAGGAATCCTCAGATCCCAGTTTACCCTTACTTGCCAGGTCTGTAAGGGAACTTTCAGGCATAATTGCAGGCTGTGCCTTTGTCCCCACATACCAGACCAGGGCTCTAGTGTATCAGGCTTACAGTGTAGAAAACACTTGGTAGGTTTTGTGGAGATGGGCCAGGAGTGAGGACGCCAGGAGAGGTGGGCAAGAGTGGAAGCAGGCAGTACTCACGTAGGGACCCAGGCATTGGAAGATGCTGCCTGGGACCAAGGTGAAGTTGGAGAGGAAAGAATGGAATCGAGAGATGTTTTTTATTTTGAATAAATAGGATTTAACGATAGCTTAGTTTTACCTTTGGAGGACTGATGTGTGCTTTTCAGATGCTTGATTTAATTTCTTGCCTGTTCACAAGTTTGCTTAAGCATTTCTGGTGATTAATGGGTGTATTTTCATATTTAGGAACTGCATATATTCATGGAATGAAACATGCCACAGGAAACTACATAATAATTATGGATGCTGATCTCTCACACCATGTAAGTGGTATCTTTTTTTTTATTAGCTATTCATGATAGTTTAAGCCTATTTTACTGACTTAATGTTTATTTTTTCTAAATTTCAGCCAAAATTTATTCCTGAATTCATTAGGTAGGTATTTCTAATCTTTGAAAAAATTATAATTCAAATGATTTATCTTATGCTGATTTTGGAATTGTTTTTACTTTTTTCATTCTTTACTAATTAAAACTACACATGCTATTTTAAGTTTGCTGTCAGAATTGATAACAACATATAGATCTGAGGCGCATGACTATAGATAAGTGACTAAGTGATATACTTTAGGAACTGATCAGCAGATAATTCCTTCGTTATCTAAATCCTTCCAGAATATGGGAAAAGATGGAAAGTGACTTTGTTTGTTAAATGGAATTAAGCTCTGCATCCTAAGGGTAAAACACCATGAGCAAACAGGGATTATTCCAAGAATGCCAGAATAGTTCATCCTTAGGAATTATCAACATAATTTCTCACATTAACAAAGCATGATTAAGTCTATAGAAGCTGAAAGGTACTTGTTAAACTGCCCCAGCCATTCATTTTCTAATGAAAACTTAAAAGTAGAAATAAAAGGAAACCCCTTGAACTTGGTAAAGAAAACCCAGTCCTAACACTTACATCTTACTAAATGGTGAAATGTTGAATCCTTAATAAATGCATCAAGATAGGCATACCAGCTGTCATTAACGTGGACATTTCAAGTGATATATTAACAAGTATGTAGTATAAGTATTAATAAAGGATACAAAGTTGTGCTTATTTGCAGGCAGTATAGTTGCATTTTTTAGAAAATCCAAGACAACATGATACCCCTCAGAATAAGAACGTGGAAGCTGTTCTCAGTGTAAGCCAAATGTACTAAAGCAAAATTAGGTAATGTTTCTCCCGTTGAGATCGCTTCAGGAAGTTCCCATTAACACATGAGAGGAAACTGATCTTTTCTTTGCCCTTTAGATTGCTGTGTGATGTGGCCCCTGTCCCGTCTCCTTTGCCTAAAATGCTCTCTCCCTTCTCCTTAATAGTGAACTACTTCTCATCCTTTGATCTCTGCATAAAGTCAGTTCAGAGATACCTTCTCTGTGGTTGTATCTAATACCCCAAAGCCCCTTTGACCTGAGAAGGAAATGAAACCAGGGGACTAGAAAGTTTGTGAAAGACAGAAATAGGCCATCTGTAGAAGAAAGCCCAAAGGCTAATAGACCCAAGAGAAGATACCCTGGGATGTTGTCAGGGAAATGCAAGTGAAATAACTGTGGAAGTATTTTATGACCCATTAGTTCGTCATAATTACAAGCTTAAAGAGCAGCACATCTAGCACCAGTAAGATGGTGGGAGGTGGACACAAATATCGCTGGAGGAAATGTGAGTTGCTACAACCTTTTTGGAGAGTAATTCCTGGTGATATCTGTTAAAAATACTCATAAGCTTTGTTTTAGCATATCTGTTATGTTCCCATTTATAAGAATGTTGCTACACTTCATTGTGGTTGTGTTGTTGGGGGTGGGGAAGCCCATCATGAAAACAACCGTGTAAGTATGTGGGTTCAGTGTTCTGTGGGACATTTTTGCAGCTATTGGAAAGAATGGGGAAATTCTCCGGTGACCTGCAGGGATGTCCGTGGTTCCATTGTATATATTGTTAATTGACACAATTAACAAAAAGTTGCAAAATGTACTTTTTTGGGTTCCAATTTTGTTAAAGCAACCAGAAAGCCTGGAGTTCGTGTGTCTTATCTTTCTGCAAAGAGAAAGGTCTGGAGGGTTACCAGACTGTTTTAGCACTGTTTACTTCATGGGACCAAGAACAGAATGAAGGAAGATTACATTTTAGTATGGTTTCACCTGGTCCAATCAGCAAGTACAATTGTTGTTTTAGTTTTAGAAGTTAACAGAGGGGAAAAAATCAGAATTGAAAATATTACATTGAAAGATTTCATTATTTTTCCTAAGTTCTTTTCGTGTAACTCATGAAAATAGTTACTGAAAGCTCAATAGCTTTTTGTAACTGACAGCTAACTTTCTTTTCTGTAGGAAGCAGAAGGAGGGTAATTTTGACATTGTCTCCGGAACTCGCTACAAAGGAAATGGAGGTGTATATGGCTGGGATTTGAAAAGAAAAATAATCAGGTATGGACACGTGCAGTGGTTTGTCTCATTTTTAGTGTAACTGGACATGTGTTTGTAACAGGTATTTGGATTAAATCACCATGCTGCCTTGGTATTTCTGGGACTAGATAGTTACCTAACACACACACACACACACACTCCCTCTCTCTCTGCCTCTTTCAGACAGAGAGGGAAATTTCTGTATATACATATATACGTATATGTATGTATATATTTTTATGTATGTGTGTATATATATATATTGGCAGGGGGTCGTGTAAACTATGTCCTGGAATTTTTTTGCTGTCCATTACATATATATGTAATCATTTTAAATAAATACAGACACTTCATGATTCAGCTATTACTAAGCAGCAAAAGTAGTAAGGCTTTGGAGTCAGACCTGGGTTAAAATCCTGATGTGTCATTTAATCCCTTTGTCACCTAGATACTGTACTTTTTCTAGCCTTACTTCCCTCATCATAAAATGGAAACAGAACACTGTTTCAGTTTTCTGGTACTATATAACAAACTGTGTCAAAGCTTAGTGACTTCAAACAACTTATTTCTCCTGATTCTGTGACTTGGCTGATGGTTCCTCTGCTGGCTTCACCTGGGCTCATTCTTGCAGCTGCTTCGGCTGGAGGGTCAACTAGGCTGAAAGATCCAAGGTGGCTGCATTCACGTATACAGTAGTTGGGGCTGGTTGTTGGCTGGGGCATCTCACTTGGCACCTTCTGGAAAGCTTGACCAGTATCTTCACATGGCATCCTGAGGGCAGCATCCACGAGTCCCAAGGCTGCAGCAGCAAGGCCTCCTGAGTCCTAGGCTCTGGAGCGAACAGCATGCTCTTTTGGTCAAAGCAAGCCCATAATCAAGGGGTGAGGAAGGAGAATCCACTTCTTGCTGGTCTTCACCCACAAGGAATTTGTGACCATATTTAGTCTACACCTTTTTGTGGTGGTTGGGAAGATGAGATCTGTTTCATCTGTAAAGGATCTGTATAGCTTACTGTGTCGTACGTGACAACATAACTATAGAAATTCTTACTAACACTAGTATTCTTCGTCACCCTTTCCATTCCTATTGAAGATTCTGTTAGGTTAATCTTCATTCCTCCTCTTAATTGTGCAACCTTGGGCAAGTTATTTAAGACCCGTAAGACCTCAGCCTTCGGTGAAAGAAGGGGTTGGATAAAGCAGAGAGAAAATCCTGCACTGCTCTCCCCTGTTTGTTCTCCCTTTCTCTGTGTGTGTGTGTGCGTGCACACACACTGCAGACCATTTGAATGGATCTCCACAGGTGGGACAAAACCATCAGTAGTTTTCACAGGCTTTCCAGATGAGTCTGTTGTGCAGCCAACATTAAGAACAACAGATGAGCGATCTCTCAGGCCTGTCTGAATTTGGTCATCACAGCTCTTGTTTAAAATCAGGGAGTCCCGATCAGAAACGGTGCACAGCTTTTAGTTGGATCATTAAGTTACATGGAGTTGTAGTGTCATTACTTGTGAATATCTGCACTGGCTGAGTGTTTAAACTCCAGAAAAAGATTATGTAATCACTTGCCTGAGGTCTCATCTGTATGATCCAGAATTAGAATTTGAATCCAAGTCTGTCTCATTCTTGCTGCATATTTTAAAATCCTCATTAAAAAATCTATTATCTCGAGGGACACCCTGGTGGCTCGGTCAGTCAAGCGGCGACTCTTGATTTTGGCTCAGATCTTGACTTCACAGTTTGGGAGTTCAGGTCCTGGGTCAGGCTCTGCGCTGACAACACAGAACCTGCTTGGGATTCTCTGTCTCCCTCTCTCTCTGCCTTCCTCCACTTGCGCACTCGCTCTTGCATGTGCGCGCTCTCAAAAATAAACATTAAAGGGGCGCCTGAGTGGCTTAGTCGTTTAAGCGTCCAACTTTCGCTTAGGTCGTCTTGAGGTTCGTGGGTTCGAGCCCCGCGTCGGCCTCTGTGCTGACTGCCATCTCAGAGCCTGGAGCCTGTTTTAGTCTGTGACTCCCTCTCTCTCTGACCCACCCCTGCTCACGCTGTCTCTCTCTCCTAGGAATAAATTTAAAAAAATAAATAAAAAAATAAACATTAAAAAACACATTGGCTTGAATAGAGGTACGATACACATGTACATACACATACATACATATATTCATGCTTTCCTTTGATTAAATCCATCTTGGGGGAGTAAACTATGGCCTAGAATTTTTTTGTTACCTATTAGAAGCAACTTGAAAGGGAAAATGGTTTTGAAATTAGCCATTATCCCATCCATATCCCTAACCATGTTATTTGTATAAAAATAATCTTTCCTAGGCAGGGCCTTGGTAATTACCTTGACTTTGGAGAGAAACTCTTCTTTCCAGTTTACCCCAGAAAACTTTTTTTTTGAATTGGCGTTCAGTAAAATAGCTGCAATAGAAAAGTCACTTTCCAAGAGCACTTTAGATCTTTTTGAAATGTTAATAGCAGCTATTAGTAATAGCTTGAAATTGATACTTAGTTGTGTTTGAAGCACACACCCTGTCACTGTTGTGTCTCTGCTAAAATTCATGTGTTAAAGTACCTTACCCCCAAAGTGTTGGTATTTGGAGGTGGGGCCTTTGGGAGGTAATTAACTATAGTGACCATGGGGCACTCATGGTGGGATCAGGGTCCTCTCAAGAGGAGACCAGAGAGCCTGGCTTCTCTTGCCGTCCTCCCCTCAGCACACAACATGAAGGCAGCCCTCTGTAAGCCAGGAAGAGGATTTTCTCCAGGAACCAAGTCTGCGGCACCTTGATCTTGGACTTCCCAGCTTTCAGAACTGTGAGAATAAACCTGTTTACGCCAGCCAGTCTGCGGTATTTAGTTATAGTGGCCCAAGTTGACTGACACAGTCTCGGAATGAACCTTTGTTCTATTTTGACAGATTGCCAAAAACCAAAACCCTTTCCTACTTGTATACCTTCTTTAAAAAAAACCCAAAAGGTGCCACATTTATGCACACTGACCTGTTACCTGATTGAAACCCACGATCCCTTGTTGCTGCTTAGAATCTGAAAAGGATACTCCAAATCCCTAATCCCTTTTGCTGTCTGAGAGATGTTCATAATTCTAAATAATGACTGTTGGTAAATATGCAAGTTGAATTTAAAATACTACCTTTCTCACCTAAAATTTATTTACTATTTTTTTTTTAGTGTTTATTTTTTGAGAGAGATAGAGTGTGAGTTGGGGGGTGCGGGCGGGTACAGAGAGAGAGGGAGACACAGAATCTGAAGCAGGCTCCAGGCCCCAAGCTTTCAGCACAGAGCCCAGTGCGAGGCTCAAACCCACAAACTGTTGTAAGATCATGACTGGAGCTGAAGTTGGCTGCTTAACTGACTTAGCCACCCAGGCGCCTCCTTACCTAAAATTTAAAAGAATGATTGTTTTCTAGATTCCCCTCTAAATGTCACATTCAAGGATAAAAGTCCCCATTTTCTGAAAAATGTGAATGTCAAATCTTTAACTGACTAAACTTTTTATAAAATTAACTTTTTTTTTTAATGTTTATTTTTGAAAGAAGACGGGTGGGGGGAGAGAGAGAGCGTGGAGAGCCCCATGTGGGGCTCGAACTCACGAACCATGAGATCATGACCTGAGCTGAAGTCCGATGCTTAACTGACTAAGCCACCCAGGCACCCCTATAAAATGGACATTTTTGTGAAATAGGGTTGTATTTATGAAATTTGTTTATCGGTTTTAGCACTCTAATCTTGATGTGTTTCTCTTATTTAGAAAATGTATTTTATAAAGAAAACCTGATTGTTTTATTTAACAGCCGTGGGGCCAATTTTATAACTCAGATTTTGCTCAGACCAGGAGCATCTGATTTAACAGGAAGTTTCAGGTACAGTAAAAGCTTTTAATTTTATATTTTCTATATAAAATTTCTTGCAATACAATGGTTTATTTAGGAAACGCTTTTCATTTCTAACCCATTTTTGTTCTGGAACACACAAAGGCCGACTGAAGTTCTTCAAAGTTACTAATGAGGCCTGAGCATCTTCTTACAGAAAAGTGTGTACTTTCGAAAGAGCATCCAGGGCAGGGCTTAGGGGCGTGCTTGTGCTCCAGTGGGGCGCCAGGGGGCCAGGGTGGCTACTCACTGCTGCTTCAGTGAACATTGATATCACTGGTGATGCACTCCAATAGCACCTCTTCCAGCAATTCTCTGCAACCTACATGAGTATTTATAGCACAGTCCACAGAAAAGTTTAAAGTCTTCAATATTCAGGTAGAGTGTTTTCAGTTACCTTGTTCTCCATATGCTTTCAGTTAAAAAAGAAGTCTCGTTTAAATACAGCCTCCTGCCAGGTTGGGGGGCGGGTAGTGTTTGTTTCTGGGGGGGTGTGTTGTGTGTTTAATTTTAGACCTGCAGTCGTAGATGGACTGTCTTGTATGACCATCACATGGCTAAAGACTGCCACTTCTTCTGTCTCTGAAGCTAGATCTCTTTACTTTAGGGCCCAAACCTCATGCATTAGTTGATAATTTATATTACTTGATATTTGCTCCCTTCCATTAAATGTTGATTCTTTGGTTTTTTGTTAGAATTGACACACTAGGTTAAACCAGGTTAAGACAGGAACTTAGGCATCACACGATTGAGGCAGTCCTGGTTAAGATACAGCTATTACCGAGTAAGGTCACAGTTAGATATGTATAATGGGCCGAAGTGCAGCCCAACTTTAGATAGGCTGCAGGCCAAACGCATATCCCATCCGATGTATAAAGTTAAGACAGAGGAGCTGGGAAGTCCTGTGGGTGAACCCAGCCACTTTCTTCAGAAACTCTCCCGTAAGTCCCCTCAAGGGACTTCAGTTTATCCCAGGGAATTTATTTAGTGGATCTTGGGAAATAGAAACTGGTCATAGACACGTCTGAGGAAACATCTGTTAGTTACTGGGTTCATTCTTATCATCTGCTTTATATTGTGGATTCATCATCATCTGTCAACTCTATTGTTGTAATATTTGGAACAGTTTCTCTTTGTTCACCTTGAAAAATAAATTTTAAGAGAATTTGAAAACTAAAAATAGTGGGTGGTTCTGCTTCAAGTGATTCACTTTACCTTATTTTTGTAATTTCTGATAGTATGGTAGAAAAATAATTCCCTAAAAGAAACTGAGAACTCATTTTCAAAATTATCTTAAATTACTTACTGAATATTTCATGACCATTCTGGTTCAGGAAAGTCTATCATAATCATCAGCTGTGACTACTTTTCTGCATACAAATGGCTAGCGAAAGTCTTAGATTTTATAAATACCAGTAAACTTTCCAAAGATCAGGTTACACGTAGGCAAGTGTATTTACCTAGGTGTTCATGTATATTTTAATTTCTCACAGGTTATACCGAAAAGAAGTTCTACAGAAATTAGTAGAAAAATGTGTTTCTAAAGGCTATGTCTTCCAGATGGAGATGATCGTGCGGGCAAGACAGTTGAATTACACTATTGGCGAGGTAGGCAACCGATGGTAAATAGTCCGCTGTGTTCCTCACAAAGAAACAATGGGTTTAGACTTTTTATAATAAAAGTTTAACTTTCACAACTACTAAATAAATGTGGAAGGCTTCCAGTTGTTTGGAATGTCTGTGCACTAACGGATGAAAATTCATTTCACTTCCAAATTACATTTGACCTACTAAGATTTAAAACCTTAGTAGAAGGCAGCATTCTCTTTTAAAGAATGAAAAGTTACTGGTAACTTGTTCCTCGTGCCTTTTCTTCCAACCACTCAGCATTGTGGGATGAGTGTGTTTGCTCCTTTTCCTCTTGCTGTCGCCAAGAGCCACCCTAATGATGAATCCTTTTGCCGTTTCCTAGGAGTAAATGATGAGGACAGGAATATTTCCAGCTAGCTAGTGAGCTCTTAGGGAAGGCTCTCCTCATTTAACACTTAGGTTTTTATTCATAACAAGAAAATAGCTAACTAGAAGGCCATTTCTCCTGTGGAAGTTGGAAGATTTTTAACTTAACACTAAATTAGTGATAGATAAATGTAATGAACTACTGAAAAATTTTACTTTTGGAGTATAATTTTTTTTCTTGAAGTACAGGCTGAAACTTTGATAAAGCAGCTTAATATTCAGGATCAGTGCTTTCCAAAAAGTTGTAGAAATGGTTCATGTGAGCAATTTTTAGATAATGAAATGTTTAAAGATTTGGAGGTACACACAATTGCTATTAAGCATCCTCCACTTGTGAACTTACTTGAAGGACATTATCATAAGTTACATTTTATTTGTATTGTATTGTTGTATGCCTGCTATACTTCCTTTCTAATAGTTTTGAAGATGACTTAACATTTTTTTTTTTTTTTTTAACTAGGTTCCAATATCATTCGTGGATCGTGTTTACGGTGAATCCAAGTTGGGAGGAAATGAAATAGTATCTTTCTTGAAAGGATTATTGACTCTCTTTGCTACTACATAAAAGAGTTATTCATTATACTTATCATGTTGATTCATTTAAACATAAAGGAAGCCTGGTTGCTGAGTTTTATAAAATGTACTGTTAGAGCATAAATCATAAGGTAAGGTAAATTTCATACAAACCTTTTTTCTGAGGAAACTACGTTTTATATGTCAAATTAAATTAGAAAAACAAGCAGTGTTCTCAGTTTTCATTTGCATTTTGCTGTATTAAGACTTATAAATAAATGTATTTGGGTTTATTTTTTCCCAGAAAATATTGTTTTCCTTAGAGTATGTGAGTGCAGAATTTCTTACATGGGGAAGATTTTAAAATATACAAAAACTGGATTCATAGCTCTTTGTGATAGTGTCAGAAGTAAGAAAAATGTTAATTTTATTCATGAAATATATATGGCTGTTTCTGTATGAATGAACAAATAGACACCTCTGCCCCTTTTTAAACAATGTATCAAATTTCTTAAACTAGGTAAAACTATTTTCAGATCACAATTTTAGAATTTGGCTCTTTGTAGCTGTTGAATTGATGAAGCATTACATCTGTCAAAGCAAATCTATTTAAAATGCATACTGTGAATTGGAAACTTGACATCAGTTGATGGCTTAGCTTTTTTTTCCCTATCCTGAGCAATAGCTTCTATCAGTAAGAAAAAATACCGATGACATATTAAGGTATCGATATTTTAATGACTTTTAGGACTTAGCTGCTATAGTAATTTTTAAACATCTTACTAAGCTATAAGTGTTCTGCCAGTTAAATTGCAGATTAAGTTATACGCTAAAGCCAGCATGAATGTTCTGTGTACCTATCTTCTCTAAACTGGGTGTTACAAAAACGATAAATTTCTAACTGTAGCATAGCTTATGGAGCACATGGTAGGTATCTTTAATATTTGCAGGAAGGCAGACTTTGAGTGAATAAGCTCAGAAACAAGTCGACTTTCCAAATAAGAGACCTCTCTAAGTTTCTTAACGAATATGTTTATTGAATAGTATTCCTAATTACATTTTCCTGGCTTAATTTGGCTGCTAAAGAAATTTGAAATCTGATTTTTCCATTGCATTTCTAACAGATATTACCAGAAATTAATACCAGAACATAAAACCTTTGGTGTCATTTTGAACACTGCCTGTTCCCGTAGTTGAAACTATAGGACACATTCCAGTGGGGCCTCTGCTATTGCTTGTTTCCCTTTTACACAGAGCTGTGTAGGCAGCCTGCGTGCTACAGACCCACCTTCCTTGGGGAAGTGACCTCTCTTGTCATTAATAACAGCTAGAAAGTTCATCACCGTTTGAAGTAAACTTAGTTTTAAGCTAACGAAATAGAAATATAATACTCTTTTTTGTTGCTGAATATTTAGAATCTCTTCTGTTTTCATCTAACCCCCAAGTTTTATTGTCAACTATGCTGAGCAGAGATGGAGTAACTACTTCAGAGAACTCACTAGAGTCGATCGCTATCATTTTGCCTTTTTAATCTTTTTTGGTTCTTGCACCCCACAACCATTACAACATTGTCACTATTGGAATTTATAGTAAAGAAAGTATTTGAGCAATGAAGACTTTCATCACTTAGAAAATATTTAGAAAATCTGGACTATTTAGATCCATTTTTTTAGTAATTCTGATGACTTAAGCACTGAAGTATTCTCAAACATTTACATGTGAACCTAGCATCTCATTTTACTTTGTAAATTAGGCCAAGGATGAAATCCAGACCTTTTCCTTTTGTATTTGTATTGACACTGTATGAAATCTAAGTACAGCTAAGAAAAACTAAACTTGGCGATAAAATTATTTTGCCCTTCATGGAAGTTTTTGCTTGTCTTCTGCAACATGTAATTAGGTTTTTCATCTCTGTTCCTCTAAATCAAATGCTTTGGGGACAACCCCCCCTTTTTTTTTTAAATAACTTTTCTAGCTGTTGTTTTCCTTTGAAATACTGATTGGGCTCTCAGAAATTAATGGAATCCTGGGTTGGATGAAATGGCTTGTTTAACCCTGCTAACTGAAGTCTTAGACATTGAGCTATATGTAGCCGCAATTTGTACTACTCTCAATTAAGTCAGGATCTTTGGGGGATGTTAAGTATGGTTTGAAACTATTTTAACTTGAAATCTAGAGAAACGGCCAAAGACCAGCGTACTTAGCCGACCTTAAGGACACAGGCCTGGTTACACCTTCCTGATGGGTGTAGCCATTACTCTTAGGCGTGTTTACCAGGGACAGATTCTCAGCTGCACCTGCTCTAAAAGGTGGGTTCCAAACTGGTGAGATGATGTGTTGGTTGGGGTTGGCCTAAATTGAGAAGCAAACTGCCCGTGTGCTCCCCAGACTGTGGGGACCCTGAAACTACCGTTGGCGTGGTTATTGAGCATCTTGGGGCGGCCCATCGCCAACACCGTTTCTCACGTTTGGGCGTCACCGGTCCGGTGGCCTCGAAACGCAGGGACCCCGTTGGTTTTCTTAAGGCCGGAGAGACCAGTCCGCCCATCGCCACCAGGGAAGGACGTCCAGCCCCAGGGCGGCAGCGCCGTCCCGCGTGGGCCTGTGTCCTCTGCACTCGAGTGTGAAGCACGAGGCCCTCACACCTCATTTAAGGCAGGAAGCATCGCGCACGCCCGGCCAGGTGCCCCTGCCCTGCCCGCCGCCGCCGGCCCGGAGAGCGCAGGCCTCCCAGCACGTGGGGCCGCCGGGCGGCCCGCGCGCCCCCTCCCGCCAGATGTAGTCCAGGCCCAGCTGGGCCCGCGCAGGGATCCCCAGCGCGGCCACCTGACTGAGTGCAGGGCGTGCTGCGGCCCGCTGCTTGTGCCTCCGCCGCGGGCGCTGCGGCCGGAGGAAGGCGCCCGCCGTGCACACGGGCCCTGGAAAGCGCACTGCGGCCATTATTCGCGGCGCCTCCTAGTGGGTCAATGGCAAATCCTCTTGGTTCTCGCGAGAGCTCCCCCCCTCAGAGGGGATTATATAATTTCTTTGAGGTGGGGGTGCTGGGGCCACCCACACTCCAAAAAAGTTAGGTGCAAGCACAGGTGAGAGTGAGAGAGTTGTCCTTGGGGGGGCAAAGGGGGGAATGGGTAAAGTCCCCCCATGCCCCCCCTACTTAGCTGGACAATGAGTCCTCTTATGCTAATGAGGCATTTACGTCACTTCCGCTCTTTCTCGGCCGCCATTTTGGCTAGGGCAGGTTCGGGGACTCGCTCCGAGGCGCTTGTATTGTCTGCTGAGGGGAGACGCGGGATCAGGCCCA
>NW_027532250.1:6709419-6743412 GCF_008692635.1 Crocuta crocuta
CCTCCCACCCTTAGCTGGGGGAGGGGGGACAGATTGGGGGGCGGGGAGCATGCATGGCACGGGAGTGGGGAAAGTCTTTGCCTCCGCCGTGCAACCCTTCCTCCCTAACGTGCCAGCCCCCTCGTACCCTAACCACGGAGTCCACCAACACCACCCCCTTTTCTCTCGGTCGCAGCTGCCTGGTCAGCACGACCTCTTCCGAGCGTTCGGCGCCCCAACTTTGTGATAAGGTGGTGGAAAAAAAAAAAAAAAAAAAAATTNGAAAAGATTTGTCATTTATTTTAATGCAATGAATGGGGAGGAGTTCTTTGAGCACCCTTTTTATTCACCTCTTTCCTCTGGGCTGCCTGCCTGCCCTCCCCTCCCCCCCAACCTGGATGCCTGTCTGCTGGAAAAGGCGCGATTGCTTCTCTTCCTCTTCTGCGCGAGATCAGGCACTAAGGTCCTAATACCCCTTTTAGCTGCACATGTATTCGCTCGAAGTCTTCTTGGTGTTCTTGCATTCACCAGTTCCTCTGGACAGTTCTTGCCATAACCCCATTTCTCAGACAAAGGCTTAGGAGGTAAAAAGAACCAAACTGTTTCCTGTGTTTGCCATTTTGATGTCCATTCTCACACACCCAGTTCCCATCCCTGATGTTTCTCGTGCCAGTGTCTTGAACCTTCAGAATGAAGAAAAAAAAAAGATCTCCTGGGTAGCTTGCTACAGTTTCTTTATAAATCTGCATTGTTGCTTCTGGTTTATGGCCACGAAGAAAATACCAGCCCCCACCCAAAATGCACCGCAGCCAAGTCGGCTAAAGGCGATGAGTGTTGGAGTCAGTAGGGGGCGCATTCCCTGCACTGGGTAAGGCTGCAGAGGGGGGAAGGGCCCCAGAACTAGAACAGGATGTGCTTCACAGCGCCTTCTACAGACCATGGGAAAATGGACCCAGCAAGACGCACTCTCGCACTCTTAGTTGGTGAGCTGACAGCAACATGGCGAAGGACTAAGTGAGTCAAGAGCGGTGATTTTATTTCCTTTTAAGAATCCACCCTGCATTTGAGAAGTTCTTTTTACTTGTTCAAAACTGTTGACCCTGACAATCCACATTTGTTCTTGGCACTTCCTTGGTGCACAGATTTCCTGTTCTCTGGAGTTCTTCCACCTTAAGCTTTGAATGCGTCACCATGCCTTTCCAAGGTCAGATGGTAAAGGGGAAAGTTTAAAACCTGAGAGTAATGGGTTTGGGAGTATTGCCGATTACCTCCTTTCTTCGTGGCCCAAATCTTTCCAAGTCTTTGAGAGTTAAAAATCTTTCTTGAAAGATGTTAGACTTCAGTGGGGGGCAGTACTTTTCATAAGCAGGTAGATGGGTGTCATGATTTGCAAAGCCTTGTTGGTAAACATCGAGCCCATGTTGAGTTCTTCATTGTCCAACTCAACAGAGTTGATTGCAAAATTTTGTTGCCTTCCAGCTTTGGACTTGTAATTGCCATTCATGATCTTCGGCAGCCAACCACCTTTGCAAAAAGTGTTGACACCGGTCTTCTGTGAGCACCCAGCTTTTTAGGGTGTGTTGATTTCTATAGATTTTACTCCTCTTGTTATTTCCATAGGTGTGAGATGCACAATGCGAAACCTAGGCCCCAGCTTTTGCACCATGATGCACAGGGTTGTACTTTTTGTACTGAACTGATAGGTGGCCTAGTGGTTATGCCCTGTACTACCATTTTGAGGATCTGGACTCCGTTCCTGCCTTGCTCTTTGGACCACATTGTCAATTCACACCGGTGGGTATATTCATTTTGGAGGGTGGGAACTGCAGCCACAGGGAGGCCACAGACTTCTTCCTCCTTGGTCACCACCAAAGCCAGCACTTCCAAAATTTCAGCCTAGCCACATTCCTCAAGGAACCTGTTAGAGCTGGTTGCAGTCCTGGGTTCTGAACAGAGAAATGACTTAATGGCTTGTTTAAGAGAAAATTTTTAAGTTGCTATTATTGTTTTAATCATTTGCATTCTGCGCTCTTGTGTATAATCTATGTTCTCAATTACTGTTATTTCGATGACCAGTCTCAAGAGTTGCTAAGCTTCTATGAACCTTACAGATTCTCTGATCAGAACAGACCTTTCCATGAACGTGTACTTGCTACCAGTGACTGACAGGTGTTGTCCATATTCTGAGGGTACTTTAAGACTTTGTTGCAATTATTTTATATAGATACACCAAGGTAAATTTATGGGGAAATGAATGGATGCATTCTTCGATACATAGTTAATCACACAGTTAGGTGGGGCTTAAGGGAGAATTTTCCTTGAACATTTGCTACCAAGTAACATTTTGGTGAGTGAAAAGGAGGCACTTTGGTTCAGATATTCCATTCGGAGACTTACTTATATATTGTTTTTGCAATTTTTTAGTGACTTCAAGAATCAGATACTAAGTCTAAGTGGTATTACTTATCATTTTAAAAACTGCTCAGTATTTGTTAAACAGATATAACTCTGACCTGTACTTGGTCTTTGGTATATATTTATATGAGTTTTTTAAATGAGTAATTTGAAAACAACTTATTTGAGTGCATGTTTGAGGTGAAGTTTGTGAAGGTGCTTTTGTTTGCTTTGGCAAATTATACATAAGATACAATGTTAACTGATGTCCTTAGTGGTAAATAGGCATTTTCCCCCTACAGGAAAACTTGCTGTGATCTCTTGGAAAGCATGTATTTTGCAGTTTCAAGGTTTCCTGGTTTTAGTAGTCAAATAAATAAAAGGTGAAACAATTGGGCTTGAGAGCTGGAATTTAGGTAAACTATGAGGGTTTGTTAAAAGTACAGAAAAAAGAGCCTCCATAAACCAGAGGGTGGGGATGGGCATTCTGTTTCATTGAACTTGTAATAGAAATTCCTTCTTTATCTTGGCCCTTGTTGAAAATTTCCTGAAATTACCTTATTAGAGGCTGCTGTACATTAAACTGACTAAACCTTTGATTCTGGTTCTTAAAGTCTCTGTATGGAAAATTTAGGAGATTGGGCTTTGAATCTCTAAAGACTTCTGGCCCTGCCTATCTTGGAAGTCACTGGTTGTAAACATACCCACTGTGAATTTGTTTTGCTTAAATTTCTCTTTTTTTTCCTTAAACCAGAGTGCAGGAAAAGTTCTAATACTATTTATATTAAAATAAAACGTCACCATGTTGAACAGATTAAGTGTCAAGTAAGTTCACAATTATGTTTTTTTTTTTTTTGATGACCCAATCTCAAGAGTTGCTAAGCTTTTAAAAACTTGAAATATTCTCTGAATAGAATGGGCCTTTCCATGAACATGTAGTTGCTACCAAATAACCAGCTAATAGGCTTTTATCAAGTAAAAATGGCTTTTGATTTTTGTTATAAAGTAAATGCACATGTTTATTGTATTTGATTACTAAAAGTTAAATAAGGTCACTTTCCTTGTAACTATTCACAAAATTTGAAAAATAGCTACTATATAGAATTTTTAGAATTTTAAAAATGTAGCGCTCTAGCAGTCTGTTGGTTCCTACCTTTAAGATGATGTACACAACGCTGGCTGCGTGTTTCATTGTGGAATTACTTTAATGAAGAAGATATAGCTGACCTGTTAAAAAGGAGCAAGTAGGGATCGATACTTGGGTAGAGAGAGACGAAATGAAAACCTCAGAATTTCAGTAGTATTTTTTGTCTTTTGGGAACTATATATAAGTCACAAAGATTGCATTAGTTGTAATAGACCTTGGCAGGATGAGTCCGTTAATTGGTGTGTGTGTACACATACACACAAAATACAACCTTTTTGAAAGTCGAAAATGACTGTCCTATTATTAAATACAAAGTCCATACATTAGAGATGTGGTTGGGAAACCGTACATTAACTAAGAAACAAATGAATTAGACATTGTATGGTTTTTAGATAAACTTTTAAGAAATGTGAAAAGTACCAAAAAATGAAAAATTTTATAAGATTAGAAGCGAATTTATAGTTTTTTACCAAGATGCTCAATATTGTGTAATAATCTGCGTGTCCATCCTGGGCTTCTAAAGGACTTTCACTTTAAATTCTGTTAGGTCTTCCAGAAGATAAAATACTTTCCATTGGGGGGTTTAACTTTCATTTATTTGCCTAAGAGGCATGAACATTAAAGTGTTGCTCCCCTACGTAAATAATTTAATTATGTTAGATTCACAGAGCCTGACATGTTCTGACTGTCATGCAAACTTACAAAGTTTTTCTTCCCCTTGTTTTCTAAGAGCTCCTGGCCTTAGGTCTGGAACAAATGCCTTGTTTTGCTGCTGTGGATCAGTGTCAGTCATAAAAAGCTACATTTTATGTCATTAGTTTGGAAGGCGTTTTAAAACGGGTGAGAAACAGCCCCACACTAACTGAATTGATAATTTTGAATGTAGAAGCCATTTCTTGTTTACTCATTGCCACTTTTCTGCCTTAATTGTTAAGATACTTTATGAAAGAAGCCATCCGTGTTTGGCCCAGCATGAGTGGCCACAATTCCATTGTGACTTTGTGATTTTTATATTATTTGCCTCATCCTGTTAATTACAAAGTGAGGGGAAGGATGATGGTGCTCCCTCAGTCTCTCAGGGTCTTAGTACCCCTTAGATTTGTGTTTTGCTTGTGACCTACCTTTGATATCTGGCAGTTTAGTAGGAGTCTGCTTAAATGAGAATCCATATTCTGCTTCACTGGAAGAAGGCTCTCCTCACGTGTTAATCAAGCGTCTCAAATTGGGATACATATGTATCAACTTGATTGTATTGTGGTATGTATCTATCTCAGGAAGTCACGGATAAAATGTGAGCCAGCTGTGCAAAGGAACCATTTTGATTGAGGGTGCACATTTTCTCATCAGTGTAAAATGCTAAGTTCTTTTCATTCTTTTACTTCTGGATTCTCTTCTCTCTGTGTACACATTCACTGTCCTCTGCCTGTAGTTTTTTGAAGTGCGCTCACAAGCTTCCTTACCTGTATTGATCCCTAGCTTAGTTCTAACACACCAGCTAGAGATATATCTCCATAATTTCAGCAGTGTTTCAGAAATGAATTATGAGAGCATAAATACTTTAGAGTTTACTAAGGGAAGACTGCCCTGAACATATACTGCAGTTTTAAGAGTCAAGTTTAAGGTTTAACTTAGAAGCGTGCACCTGATCTGTAGGAGACTCATGCATTGTTTGACTCTCCCTTAGAATTAAAAATAAATCCCTACACATCCTAACTCCCTCTCCAGTAGGGGTATAGATTGATAACTGAGTCACTTGGCTGCGGCTTGTTGCTGTTTATGTGTCACTTTTCACATGATGCGGTTGATGATTGTATTTTAGTAAGGGTGAGCTGTGAGTGTAAAGGCCTCTTTGCTGGCCTTCGTGGTATTAGAGTATTAATGGTCTGCCTGTTTCATTTGCCAGACACTGTGTGAAACCATTCTGAATTCTCTTGGGATTGTCTTTGTTTCACAAGTGGGGAAATCAAGGCACTGCGACATGTACTGATGAATGGGTTTGTGCCAGGCCTGTGCCTTGAACACAGGCTTTTCGAGGGGTCCCACGTGCTGTCTGGCTGATGGGGGCACACACCACTGCTTCATCACTTGGGAATGATGTCTTGTGCTTCTGTGTCCGTGAATAACCAAGGATCCTAAGTGGGCTTCACCAAGAGGCTGGCAAGAGCAGACCGGCGAAAATTGTGCCGGGGGGCCTGTGATTAATTGAAGTAGCCTGTGTCTGGTTTGGAGTTGCCTGTCCAAGGGTCTAAAAAGAGTTTGTTTGTGGTCCTGTTGTTTTTTCCAGTGTTTTGGTTTAGGGCAGTCTTATTCCTTCTCTCCTCTGGGCAGTTATTTTTGCTTAGACAGATAATTGCTGGCTTTTGCCCTTCTGTCTTTCCTTTTTCTGAACCCTCTGTGCTCCGTTGAAGACTTTGTGGAAACCTGTGCTTCCCTGGAAAATCTGCATCTTTTTCTGGTAGGAACTGGCAACAGTTGAAAACCTGTATATAAGTGGTTTCTTTTTAAACCTGGTATATCTGAAAAAACTTCTATCTGGTGGAAATATAGAAAATTCATTAAAATTTTAAGTTAGGGTTGTAAACACAAGTCAGCAGTTAGAATTCTTGCTCTTGTGAAAGGGGTGAACTGAGACTGGGAGTGTCTTATCCAGTGGGCTCAAAGTCCTGGTTCAGAATCAGGCTTAAAAACAACACCAAGGTAAAACTTCTCTGCAGAAAGTGTAAGGGTTGAGCCAGCAAGTGGCAAAGCCTGCTATGAGAATAATGCTTCTGCTACAAAGAAGGCTTTGCCTAAACATTGAGTCTCAGATAGCTTAGAAACACTTAAGGTGATTCAAGTAAATTATTCTTTTATTTGTGAATGAGGAGAAAACTACCTTTCCCTTACTCTGGGAAAATTAGAGAGTAGTTTTGATAGACCATGGAAATGTTACCATTAAGGGATTAAAAGTAACTGATTGTCTTATGCCATTTAGTTGAGAAGACCAGGACATGTTACTGGAATGATTAAAAGTAGATGTACCTGGATGTCGTCTCAGGCCCACTTGTGAATTGAATTCCCTTGTTCACGCATCTCTTAAGCCAGGTTGTCCACCTACCTCGACAGCAGCAGTTCTAAGCTGTGGGTTTCTTATGTAGGCACCCCAGCGTCGGAGTCATTCCCCATGGTGCGTCCCTGCCTGCTGGGCTGCCTGTTTAAAACCCAGTAAATGGGGAAATCCACCCCGTCTCATACTCTTTAAAGTTAGATTAGGGTGTGAGAGATGGTCTCAATCCTTTGTGGTGGGAGGTAAGCCGTGAGGCATCTTTCTTGCTCCCTTTCAAACAAGATTGCGTGTATTCACTCCAGTGTGTAGTATCGGTACAGGGTTAGGGCCCACACCTCCCTCCAGTTGCTCAGCTGTCATCTTGTCCCTCTGGTGTCATCTTCCCTTCCGGCCATGCGTGTAGCTTACAGTCTCAGCACACTCTCAGAAGTACACTCTGAGAGCCTTTGGTTCCACTGGTGTTCTGTAGGTTCTGGTGGTTACAGCTAGGCATCTCACCTGAAATCTAAATACGCCCAAGTAACAGGGTAAACAGCAACATCATAGCTTCCAGTTGTAGGCACTAGTTTTGTAGTCCAAAAGTCTTCTTAGAAAGACCCACATGCTTTTTAAAAAATAAATACGCAAAATCTAGATCATACACTGTTAAGTCACCTAGGTTTGTTGACGGTACTTGCAGATACTCGATTGCATAAGAGTTTAAAGTGCCACAGAGTTTGTAAAGTTAGGAATATGCTAAACTCTTTAACATGAGTAGCTCCCATAAATATATTTTGTGAAAGCACTATTAGGTGTATGAACGCACATTGTAGTGTGTATAGGAACAGGTATGTGACAGCCGCCTCTGATGCTCAGGAATAATAGTCCACATTTTTTTAAAAGATTATTACTGGGGTGTGAGCTCATAATTTTCAAAGTGACTATTCCAGTATCTGATCTGCCTTAAGATGATAATGATAACTGTTCTAAGTATTAACTGGTATCATCTCATTTAATCTTTCTGGCACTTGAACAATGGCGATAGTGTCCTTCTGGCTATACCATAAGGAAACAGACCTCCAGAGACTGAGTAACATTTTCAAGTTCACAAAGTGAGAAAGTGCCAAGAGTAAGGATTTGAACACAGATCTGTCCAGCTCTGGGGCTGTGTTCTTAATCACTACATTGTACCATCTTTCTTTTGAGCAGAGGAAAACTCTATTGTGTTGTGTCCCTATTTGTTACAGAAGTTTGAAGCTCTGAGGTAAAAATTTTACATGTGGCTGATAGGTCAGCTAAATTTTTTTTCATAAAAACAATTTAGTCTTACTGGAAAACAGATTTTGGTGTAGGCTATAGGCTTCAACCTTGAACTTCACCTTATGCCACCCCTTCAATATCTTATATTACCTTTCTTTTTTTTTTTTTTAAATGTTTTATTTTATTTCGAGGGGGGAGAGAGAGAGAGCGTGAGCAGAGGAGGGTCAGAGAGAGAGGGAGTCACAGACTGAAACAGGCTCCAGGCTCCGAGCTAGCAGTCAGTACAGAGCCCGACGCGGGGCTCGAACCCACGAACCGCGAGATCATGACCTAAGCGAAAGTCGGACGCTTAACCGACTAAGCCACCCAGGTACCCCTATATTACCTTTCCTTATACCTAAAGACCTTCCAGATTGCATAGGTCTGAAATGGGTGTAAGCTCCCTCAGGTGATCCTGACAGTCGCCTAGGTCTGGTACTCCACTCTTCATACACTTCCTTTAGGCCTTGTTTTTAAAGGAACCTGCTGAACATGGCCAGATTAGTTCCCTTAAAGTGCAAGTAGAGCTGTATCATTTCTCTGCTTCCACGTCTGCAGCATCTCCTCAGGGCCTATCAGGCACAGGAGCAGACTCTAGCCTCACACTAAGGCTGCTTTCCTGTCCCCAGACTATCTTTCCAACCTTGTCATTCGTTATCATACAGAAGCTTGATGTAGGAGCCATTCTGGCCTCTCTGTACAGCACTTCCTAAAACTTCTTGCTTTCCCACCTCTAAACTGTGTGCCAGCAAGGAGTTTGTTTGTTTTGTTTTGTTTTGTTTTTGCAGTGAATGCAGATTCCCAGCTAACTTCGTGGCCCCAGCTTAGCATCTGTTTCCACGTTCTCCTGAGCTCCCCTGCTGGGAATGAATTCTCCCTTTTATGAAACCTCAGTTCATTTAGTTTGTCACACATCTGACACTTTGCTTCTTTTCCTGTAGATATTTTTGGGGTGTCATCCCTGTAAGTCCTTTCTAGGCAGGGACTGTTCATTCAGTCTACATTTTTTGAGTGCCTACTTGCTGTGTGTCAGCCCCCGCTGAAGATGCTCGAGCTCTTAACGGGAAAAAACAAGCAGGATCTTTTTAATAGATTTTCTTTGCTCTGGATAGTGAGATGGCATCCTTGTCCTGCATATTTTAAGGGTTCCTGAGTCCATCACTTGAGAGCAGGAAAATCAGTCTCTGTTGAAAAATGATTCATGGTGATTGTAATTTACAGCCATGAATACCTCTTTACCACACTGTGTCAACTGTAATTTCAGGTAATACTTTACTAAATCTGAACTCACCTGTGATGAGTATTTAAAATAAAACATTTGAGCAACAATGTAATTGTAATTTTGAAAATAAAGTAAATGGGGCAATTTATTTCTCCCTGGATTCTTGGTTTGATGTTAAGGAGCCACACCACATGAAGAAAACAAAACTTGCTAAAATTAAATTTTCATTGTTGTGTTACCTTTGAAAAGGCTACCTAATTTACTTTTCTTAGGACCTCTCCCTTTTTGCAGTTCTAACTTTATAACCATTTGAAAGAAACTTATGATCATTTAAAAATTTAACACATGGAAGGAAAGTCTTTGAAAACCTTTTCTGTACTGCTGCATGTTTTTAGGTTTATTTATTTTGAGAAAGAGTGCATGTGCACAAGCAGGGGAAGGGCAGAGAGGGAGAGAGGATCCCAGGCAGGCCTGCACTGCCCGTGGAGAGCCAGATGTAGGACTCAGTCCCACTAACCTGTGAGATCATGACCTGAGCCGAAATCAGGAGTCGGATGCTTAAACCAACTGAGCCACCCAGGTACCCTTTACTGAGATTTTTTTAAGTACTCAGCAATTTGGAGACCGTTAATATGTTACCATAGAGTCATTCATTTAATACTGTCCAAAATGGTCCAGGATATTACAAAGGCCTTCAAAGTTCCTGTACATCCGGGGCCTGCTCTAGAGGATCTGTCCTGTTCAAAGAAATCCTAACAGATGCTTCGTATTTTCATAAAAATACTCGTATTTTTGGCAGAGACTCATCAATGATAAATGCCTCTAATTTTGAACCAGACTATCCATGCTGATCAAATCATTAGCAAACCTTATTTGGTTCCATATTCAGTGCTGTTGTCTTAAATTTTCCAGTAGCGACATTTAGTGTCTCATAGGAGTAGAATCACACTATTTGTTTGTCCTTTTGTGACCAGCTTATTTCAGTTAGCCTGATGTCTTCAGGGTTCATCTGTGTTTTCAGTAGCCATATTTTAACTTGTAGTTTCATTTAATGTTAACATTTAATTTAAAAATGAAATTGACTTTAATGCATTTTTAATCTGGTACATCCAAAGTACTGTCATTTCAACAGGTCAGTGTTTTTGAAGAGGTACTTATGAGATATTTTTCATTTTTTAATTCTAAGCTTTGGAAATCCCAAGTATATTTTACATGTGAAAGCATATCTCAAATGGGCAAAAGACTTGAATAAACCTTTCTCCAAAGAAGACATACAAGTGGCTAAGAAGCACATGAAGATGCTCAGTATCCTTCATCATCATTAAGGAAACGCACATCACACCTACAGTGAAATCCTACTTCCTATGCTTTAGGATGGCTGTTATAAAAAAATTAACAAATGTTGGTGACGATGGGGAGACACTGGAAGCATTGTGTGCTGTTGATGGGAATGTAAATGGTAGAACCACTGCAGAGACAGAATTACCGTGTGAAAAGAGATGTGTATGCCCACGTTCACAGCAGTATTCACAATAGCTAAACGGGGGAAGAAATGCAAGTGTCCCATCTAACTGCAAAATGTGGTGTATACCTAGCATGGGTATTATTCAGGCTTAGAATAACAAGATAAGCAAAATATGGTGTGTGTGTGTATAGCATTGGATATTATTAAGCATTTAAAAGGACATTTTGGGGGGCCCCGGGCGGCTCAGTCAGTTGAGCGTCTGACTGACTCTGGTCATGATTTTGCAGTCAGTGGGTTCAAGCCCCGTATTGAGCTCTGTGCTGACAGCTCAGAGCCTGGAGCCTGCTCCAGATTCTGTGTCTTCCTCTCTTCCCTCCCCCTCCCTTGCTCATGCTCTGTGTCTCACAAATGAATTAACGTAAAAAAAAAAAAAAAAAAGGTTTCTTTAAAGGAAGGAAATTCTGACACAGAATGACCTGTATAAACCTTAAAGATACTGTGCTAAAGTAAAATAAGCCAGTCACAAAAAGACTTAGTGATTCCACTTACGTGACATACTTAGTCAGAATCATGGAGACTGGAGGATTGTGGTTGCCCAGTGCAGAAGGGAAGTCAGAAATGGGGAGTTGTCTAATGTATAGAGTTTTGCACCATGAAAAGAGTTTGGAGATGGGTGGTGGTGATGGTCGCCATGATATTACGACTACTTAATACCACTGAATTGTACACTTAAAAATGGTTAAGATGGTAAATTTTTTTAATGTGTATTTTTACACCGTATAAATTGATTTAAAAGCATATCTCCAGGGTTGCCTGGCTGGCTCAGTTGGTGGAGCATGCAACTCTAGAACTCAGGTTGTGAGATCCATGGAGCTCCATGTTGGGTGTAGACATTACTTAAGATAAAACTTTTTAAATAAAAAAATGAAAGCATACCTCCATTCACTTTAGACTAGCTACGTTTTATGTGAAGGGTAGCCATTTGTGCTAGCATTTACCTTGTTGGAAGGAAAGTACAGTTCTTAGAATAAAAATTAAAAATTTTCAGCCAGCATTGTTTTTCTTGCTGCATGACTAAAATGCTTGAGGTCCATAGATTCATTTCCTTTTAAAAGAAAAATTTCATGTGCATAAAAGTCCGGAAGGATAAATATACCCAGTGTTAACTCTTTGGATATGATTACTTGTGTTCCATGCCTTATCTGTATTTTGTTATATTCGATACAGTTGCCTTTTTCTGACTTTGTAACAGTTTTGCTGCAATATAATTCATATATCCTACGATGCACCCCTGTAAAGTATGACTTTTTTTTTTGTATATTCAAAGAGTTGTGCAGCTATCACCCCACGAAAGAATCAGGTTCCCACTAGCAGTCACCCTCGGCTTCCACTCAGCTCCTCTAGCTTTTGGCAGCTTTACCCTCTCTGTCTCTGTAGATTGGCCAGTTCTGTACCTTTTGTGTAAATGGACTCATATAACAAGTGGTCTCTGGTGGCTGACTTCTTTCACGTTATATTTCCTATAATGTTTTCAGGTTTCAGCCATGTTGGAGTATGTATCAGTACTTCATTTTTTTAAATGGCTGAATCATTTCATTATATGGATATACCACATTTTATTTCTCGATCTAATAGTTAATGGAGATTTGAGTTGTTTTTCCTTGGGTGTTCATGATTACTGTGAGAACATTCATGTACCAGTTTTTATGTGGATGTATGTTTATTTCTCAATTCCTTTTGTAACAAAAATGAATGGAACTTTTTTTGCAAAAAGGAGCCTAAGAGGCAGTTGAAAGCAGACTAGACTCCAGAGAAAAAGGATCACCAAAAGCCTCTACTTTCCCCAGCATTTCTGGAATAGCATGGCTCGAGTATTGATAATGGGAAGGTGGTAAAAGAGAGACATAGGATACATGTTTTTGAAAAGCTGCTTTATTTAGAGATACAAAGGTTGTGCTTTTCATTTTGCAAGGTATTGTTACAGTTTAGATATCCTTCCGGTGTGACTGTCCAGTGAGTTGGCATCCATGGTGATGGTAAGACCACTTTAGAGCAAGTGGTCTCAGAGCTAATAAGTTGTTTCAATTCTCTGGATCTGATGGGGCTGTCTGACCTGAGCTATGTGTGTATTCCTAATCACCATTTCACCTCTTGAGCTAGTTTGGACTTGTATAAGGTCATTTCAATCTTGAGTGTTGAAGTTTAGGCACTTTGAGATGTGTATATGTATTTAACATGCTCTTGTTGTTTACCTTTAATGTCAGAAATCAGTGCTTCACCCAAGTTGGGTAATGGGAGGAGGGCTGCGTCCTAGATCTGAAGATGACCTTGAGACCCAGCTCAGTCACCGACAAGCTGATCACCCTTGGGTCAGTTGCTTCACCTCAGTTGCTAATCTGTAAAATGAGAAGAGTTTAGATTAGGCAACGCTGAGGCTCTGTCAGTGATTCACAGTGTTCCACTTTAGTATCAGAATGCTCTTGCCCCTTCACTTGAGAAGATACTTAAAGACTTGATAATTACTTCCCTTCTAACCAGACATGGATTCAGTACAGATTTTTTTTTCTCACCAACTGAAGCACCTAATACTGAAGCACGCAGCACATATTAAAAAAAAAAAAATCTTAATTGTTGTCGTATGTAAAGTGGCTGCCACCAACACAAATGCACCTTCCAGGAGCATTAATTAAACAATAATATCCAGGGCACGCCTGGCTGGCTCAGTCAGTGGAACATGCCAGTCTTGATCTCAGGGTCGTGAATTTGAGCCCCATGTTGGGCAGAGGGATTACTTTTTAGAAAGTAATACAGGTTTAAAAAATAGTAATATCCAGAACTAAAGAAGTGTTGTCCATTTGATCTTCTAATTGTAACACATCTGGAATAAGTTTATTCAAGGCATCAAAGACATTGACAGACTAGAGCCTGTCTGCTGGAGATTGGCTTCTATGATCGCAGGAGCAGTGCTGAAGAGAGCTGAGCGTGGGTGACTTGGAGCAGGAGGGAGACTTGGGAGGAGAAAGGGTCAGAGAAGCGTGGAAGGCTGTTCTGTGGCTAGATGATTAAAGGTTTCTGTAGCTGGACTGAGAGATCTGGGCCTGTGGACTGAGCTTCCCCGCCTGGGACCGGCTGCCTGGCAGGGTCTGTGCTCTGCTCGCTCGGGTGATCAGGCAGAGAGACGATCTCCGAGCAGGGCTGCTTGTGGGAGGGATTCACCTGTTGTTCGTCGGCAGTGGCCAGAAGTTCCTGTGACCAGACCGTTGTACAGGATGCTGTGTTTGCATAAATATCCTCGTCTGGCCTCGAGTAAATAACCCTCTACTTCCCAAAAAAGTAGTATGAAAGCTTAAGGAATTTAATCATTGATTTGGGCAAGACTTGAAGAACATCAAGATGTCTTTTTCTGGAGGCAGTTTTGTATTTGACACAATTAACTCCATTGAGATTCGTTATCAGAGAGTAAAAGTGCAGTTCGTGGGGGGCGCCTGGGTGGCTTAGTGGGTTAAGCGTCCGACTTTCGCTTAGGTCATGATCTCGCGGTTCGTGGGTTCAAGCCCCGCGTCGGGCTCTGTGCTGACTGCCAGCTCAGAGCCTGGAGCCTATTTCAGTCTGTGACTCCCTCTCTCTCTGACCCTCCCCTGCTCACGCTGTCTCTCTCTCTCTCCCTCCTAGAAATAAATAAAACATTAAAAAAAAAAAATTAAAAAAAAAAAGTGCAGTTCGTGGATGAGAATAGGAGAAAACAAGTTGGTTATGTTCTTGCCTGCTTCTTGTCTTTATTAACAGTGTTCTAATCTGGTTATCCTGAGCAAAATAATTCATTCAGATTGAGTTTTTGGTACAGGTGTGTCATTTGCAAAGTAATTTCTCCTCATCCTCCTGGGCTTTCCTAATAAGCCCCTTCTTTGGCCTCAACGCTACTTCACAATTTCTGTTACTTAAGGAGAAGGGAGCCTAACCTTTGTTTTCTTACCTCTTATGCTGCACAGTTTTATCTGCTAATCCAGATGAGCGTTCTGCCCCTGGATTGTCAGGCGCTTACTTGCTCTGTGGTACTTGGGATTGAGAAGAGAGGTGACAACGACAGCTAGAGCTGCCTTTCTGTGAAGAGCCTCTGGAATCTGCAAGGTCTTTTGCCCAAGCTTATAGGAAATTGAAAGATTAGCTGCTTCTGTTCAGAACTCTGACTTTTAAAAAAAAAAAAAAAAAAAGATTGAGTAGGGTGATTGCTTCCAGACTAAATGTTAGGCCCTAGGCTCTGGGCTCTCAATGCCCTCACTCGTTGGAAAGTTGTTCTAGAAAGGCTTTACAGGGTTTATTTTTTCAAAGTACAAACATACAGAGGCGCCTGGGTGGCTCAGTCGGTTAAGCATCCGACTTCAGCTCAGGTCATGATCTCACGGTTCGTGGGTTCGAGCCCCACATCAGGCTCTGTGCTGACAGCTCAGAGCCTGGAACCTGCTTCAAATTCTGTGTCTCCCTCTCTCTGACCCTCTCCTGCTTACGCTTAGTGACATCATTAAAAGCAAATAAGAGGTCTCTGTTCCCTGCTTCTGATCCCAGTATTGTCAGGAAAGATAAGCACTTAATTGATTATAAAAGAAACTGTGTTTTACGATAACCACATTTGTGCTCTGTGATATTGACAGGGTATTAAATACGTTGCTGAGGAGGTGGTAAGAGGAAGAGTGAGTGCATAAATAGGCAAATGATGTTTTCTTTCTGCCTAGTTTTTATTTTAATGGGTCCTAAATCTTTTGACAGAGACATCACAAAAGCTGTTTTTTTAAAAAGTACATCACAGGTAGCATGAGGATTCATGAGAAATTTCTTAAAATGTCTGTGCGTCTTAAAAAATAACAAAGCTTAGTATTTTTCAGTTAGTGATTTAAACTTCAAACATATCTGACCCTTAAAACCCAGTGTGGGTTATAAGATCTTTATATAAATAGTTGAATACTTAGAACATTGGAATACTTTGTTTTTTTAATATCAAGGACCTGAATTTGTTCTTACGTGTTAATTTGGATTGAGGATATTACCAAAAATGAAATTGTTTATATTGTAGTAGTTTGAATGTCTTCCTAATTTTTTATTAATTTAGAAAATACAGTTGCTACTTTTCTTCACTAGTAATGGCATAATTTCCAGCCTTTGATCCAACCCCCAACATCCCCCCCAGGAAAAGATTTTCCCAGATGTGTATTTTCCTTTACAGCTTAATGTAGACATGTTTAAAAGACAACATCAAAGTATAAACTGTACTCTAATCCTTAGGCTTATTGTGGACCTAAGGACTCTGATAACCATCCTCTGATCAGACTGTAATTTTACTTAGGAGAGATTTTCAGTAAACTGTTGGAATTCTGCTGTAGCCATCAAACTTCTTGCTTTGGGTGACTGCCCACCAGGTCCCGATTCTACATTTCAGTCAGCTGCCACCTTGGCATAAATTTGCCTTAGAAGCTTAGGTTAGGCAAGTAACTTATTTCAAGGAGATACCTCGGNTAGACGAAGCAGCTTATGTTTAGGTGTTACCAGGAAGAAGTCACCATTCCTGGCTAGCTCTCAAAGCATTGTTAGAAACATTTGCTCAAGATAATCACAAAGTATACTCACTGACATAACTGATGCATTAGTTGTCACTCCTGTATGCTCAGATTTTGGTTCCCAGATATGTGAAAGTTGCACTTAAACTTGGGAGTGATGGAAACTAGGACATGCTAGCATATTTACTTCTGTATTTTCTGGCATGTTAAATTAGCACCATATGTTCTTATTAGGAACTGAGGAAGCATAAGAATGCGCATAAAAATATGAGGAATTACAATACTGAAAAATGCCATGTTATATCCACACTTGGAGTAGCTTAAAATATCCAGAAAAGTTTGATCTGGCTTCTTTGATTATCTGTGCCTGGTCAAAGGTTTAAGGTGGGGTTTTATGGGGTTTTTTGTTTTTGATTTTTCTGTGGGCACAGTTGCAAATGTTTTTCTGCTTTTCTTGTACCCCTCATCTAAAAACAGAGACTGAATAATGCCATGCTTGATCTGGTGGCTTTGCATGGGACCTTATCAGGCATAGACAAGCCTCATTGACTTGGTACATCAGGTCCTGCAAACCTTGCCTTGAGCTGGCTAAATCAGCACCGTTTGCTGGATTCCTGTTTGTCTTCCTAACTCAGAAGAACCGGAGTACAACACTTGACTTGATCCAAGCCTTTTGGCAGAGCTTTTGTTTCCTAAATGATTATAATTCTTTCTCTCAGGTAATGACTTCTTTGCTTAAGTTCACAGTCAGTGAGGTGGTATCATCTTTTCCCTGTACAGATTCAGCCTGTAGATGACATGTCCTCATGGGACACGCTCACTCCGCCTCATTTACTCTTGGTATATGGAGTAGAGGAATATTTTTGCTTTTGGTATATGGAGGGGAAGGAGGGATATGTAGTTGATGAATCTTCGATACGTGTTTTCAGTTCATCTCTAGCTTAGGGCTACAGATCTCAGATTTTCATTTGTGCCTTCTGACTCTTGCTTTCTAAGAGAGTGCGTGAGTAGGAGTTTAGCCAGGATTATTACTAAAACTTTAATGTTTTGGCCCCAATCAGTAGGTATGGATATAATCCTCAAAGATCAATAGGAAGGAGTGTGACTGAATCATTCCACAGCAGTGAATTTAAATCATTCTCAAAAATTGATATTTTAAGTCTAGTTATCAGATGGCATATGCTTACTCAAACTCTACTTATTTTCAGTTGTTACTCAAACACTTGCAAGTGTTAACTCTGTTATTAATAGGTCATTTAGGGGCTCCTGGGTGGCTCAGTCAGTTAAGCGTCCAGCTCTTGATTTTGGCTCAGGTCATGATCTCAACGGTTCTTAAGTTCAAGCTCCACATCAGGCTCTGCACTGACACTGCAGAGCCTCCTTGAGAGTCTGTCTGTCTGTCTCTCTCTCTCTCTCTCTCTCTCTGCCCCTCCCTCCCTCCCTCATGCTCTCTCTCACAAAATCAGTATCAGGGAAAAAAAATAGGTCATTGAGCTTTCCCCCAAATCTTTTAGCATTTAGAAAGTGACTCTTTTAATACAGTGTTTGTTTTGATTAATGAAACCACGGGCCATATCATCTTTCAGAATAACTGTCTTCCTGGCAAACTCTTATTCTTCCTACTAGACCTAATTCACAGGTGTAATTACTTGGCATAAAGTTCTCCCATCTTTTCTCTTGCTCACTTCACTTCTGTGTCCCACTGCCCAGTGGGTCTATGAAGACTTTTGGTTGGAAGGGACATGAACCAAAGCTTAAGCAGAAATCGTCATGTACTTGCTCTTGTTTAGGAAAAGCCAAACAGGTGTCCTTCGCTCCCTCTCTGCTTTCTGCATTTGTAGTCGTAGGTCCTAAGTCCTTTTCCGCATCATTAGCATTCCGTCTGGGGCGCGTGTCCAACTCTACCGGTCAGTGTCTGTAGAGATAGATTACTCTAATTGGTGGACCTGAGTCACGTACACTCGGCTCTCATGGAGGAAGGGCCTTCGAACAGCACATCGTTTGTACCAAGGGTGGCTTCAAAAGGAACTCTAGCAGGCAAAACCAACCATCTTTTTTACTACAGTGCCATAGTGCCTGCCGTTTGCTCTAGGTCCTGTCCCTTAGACATGATAGACTTTTGAAGGGAAGAACTAGGTCCTATTCATCTATCTTCTCTGAGCACAAAGTGTAGGTTCTCCAGAAATGACTGATAAACAGGTGAACAGTGGTTCCATTCTGTTAAATTGGATGTTTTCCCCTTTTTTGCCATGAGCTGAAGGGATTACGGTTTGACTGAAGGGAGCTCTCCTTGGTATTGAGATAATGGTGCTGACCTGGTGAAATGGCCATCCTCACAGCTAAGGAGGTTCAAGATAAAGAACTAGCCACCTGGGGACAAATCTGGAGAGAAAGACTATCCTTCTGCATTCCTTTGAATCCATCACCAGACAATTTTGACATTATTGTAAGGCATCTTCCTCCCTCAGAGTAACTATTGTAAATATTTTGTTTTTAGCTAAGTGAGGAAACAGCCCTTAATCCCAGTCTATTTCTTATTTACTCTGTTCCTGCCCCTCAGTCACTTAAGGTATGGGCCCTTTGTCCATGTTGCTAATTGAGAGGGCTTTTAAGGGGTGCAGAGGAGACCAAGAGTTATTTTCATAAAAGTTTTTTAAGTTTGAACCAAGTAGATAACATGGTTGAACCCTAAAGCCAGCAGTTGATTTGAAGGGTTTTGTTTTGTTTTATTTTTGAGACAAAGAGCATGGGTGGGGGAGGAAGACATAGAATTCAAAGCAGGTTCCAGGGTCTGAACAGTCAGCCCAGAGCCCAATGTGGGGCTGGAACCCATGAACCGTGAGATCATGTCCTGAGCCAAAGTCGACACTTAGCCAATTGAGCCTCCCAGGCGCCCTGAAGTTGTTTCTTAACAAGCGATAGGCTTGGGAAAACAACGGAGGGTCCTTGAGTTCTTTTTCTTATTGCCCATGCTAATCCTAACGTTCACAGATCAGAGTGTATTGGAGATGTTCTTTCAAGGAACCTTTGGCTTGTAGAAAAGCTTGACATAACAGTGGCCCCTCTAGAAAGGGGGAGAGCTCCATTGCTGGAGGGCAGGAGGAGCAGGGAGCCTTCTTTGCTTATATTCTTAGACTGTGTGCCTGTTTTGTACAGAGTGTTTTACTTACAAAAACAAGAGTCTTTGTAAATGCTTTTTGATGGTGCTAACATATGAATTACTCTAGCTCCAGATGGACAAAATCTTGTAAGTGATCTCCATAAGTAGATACATGGAGGGTACCTCCATCTAAAGAAGGGGGAAGAAAGAATTCCTCATATTTAAAAAAAAAAAACCTGGCATTTTTAAAGTTTATTTATTTAGAGAGAGCATGAGCACGACTGGGAGGAGGGGCGAGAAAGTCCCAAGCAGGCTCTGCGCTTGTGCTGAGCCCAACATGGGGCTCAGTCCCACAACCTGTGAGATCATGACCTAAACCAAATCAAGAGCCAAAGGTTTAACTGACTGAGCCCACCCAGGTGCCCCCCCCCCATGTCAGTTATCTTAACTCTGAGTATTCTACATCTTTCAGTGTAAACTTAGGTTCTTCCTAGTTGCTAATCATAAAGAACCATTTTTGTAAAACATTTTTTGGTAAGCAGTGTTCACTATTTATATGCCTGTTTAGTTCAGTCTAAGTAAACTTGAGATTTACTCTATGGCTGAAATACCAAATTTTATAAATTATGAGTTTCTTGTAGCTAAGCTCCGTTATGAGCATACTCACTCTTTCAGACCTATAGGTTTGTAAATTGGGTACCTACCATTTAGTGAGGTGCCTCCCTAGGAGGTCTTTAAACAACTTTGCTTGTTCTGAATGGTGGGCACTTAGAATGCCTGATACATTGTCCACAGAGAATGAGTTTCCCTTTATCCCCTGCAGCAGTTCAACGCCCCCTGGACGTTTTCTGTATAGACCGGTGGCAACATTTCCAAATCATTGTGTATTTGTTTTGCTGAGATGTTGAGCTGCTGCTCTCCAGGAGGCATGGGAGATGAGTAAGGGCTGCTGCTGGGCCCATCTCCTCTGAAGTAAAGCAGGACTAACTTGGGAAGTTCGGAGAGAACTGCCGGGTTTGGGCCCACAGAGAAAGCTTATGAAATGAATAAACAAAAATGTCTCTTCTCAGACTTGGGTGCTTATGGGCATCTGTTTGATGCCTGGTCTCTTCAGAATTAGCCTGCAACATTTTCTCTTATTTCTGAAACATTTCTTCTATGAGGTGGCTTTCTCTAGATGACCTAGTTTGGGGGAATGGTTTTATTAAATAGCACATGATTAAAAAGTTTCAAAAAGATGGTTTAAAAACAATTTAGCAATAAAATTTCCACAAGGAATAATGGATTTGGCCTTGAATGCACATTAATTTGTATCCAGAGTGACTTCTGAGTCCCCTGTTAACTACTGTGCTGATTATTGGAGGGCAGAGAATGCGGAGGACACGATAGTCGTGCTTCTTAGCTGATAGAGCAGGTCGGTGTTGAGGATGGGAAGGCGGATATATATTTTTTTTTTTTCTTTTTTAATTTTTTTTAAGTGAAGTACTTTTCTTTTTTGGCCTCAATTACACTTCAGTACTTCATGTAGAATATTTTGAAACTTCTCAGTGCTGGTAACATATCCAAATTCAGAATTTCTAGGAGTGAGTTTGCTTTGGTGTAGGCTTTGCTCTTTTCCATTTTTCATAGTCCACAATATTGATTTTTGATTAGAATAATAAATGAGGTAACAGGATATAGTATTACCTTTGGATTAGTGGATTATGGTTGTGCTTACAATGGTAGTGGTATGAAAGAGTATCTGCCTTTATTAATTAGAAAACTTGATTTGCGTGTATGAAACTAATTCCCGATACTTTGGCTTTTAGGTTTGCCTCTAGTTTTGGTTTTTGGAAGTCTTTTATATCCTTTAGTATTTGGATGGTTAGAGAAGTTCCTAACTATATTTTATAGGGAAACAAATGATCCTGTTGGAAGCCATACAAGTACTAATTTTTATTTTCTTAACTTTTGCTTTTTAAGGAACTTGGGAAATGGATCTAAATTTCTGTTTTAATGTATTAGGTCATTTAAGTAATTTTTCAGTTCCTTCACACAGATAGAGGCTTTTCATTTTTCAAAAGGATTCCCTAAAATCTAACACAGGTAGCACTTGCTCTGATGCTGAGTGCCTAGATTTCCCCGTCACCATAAGTGAGTGCCTTTGTCCAGGTGTGGTGCTGGCTGGGGGGCAGGCTTCACAACCATTAGTGTCTGCAGTTGGGGTAGTATATGGAAACACTTAAGGATATCTCTTTAAGAATACCCTAGCAGTGTGCGGGATGGCTCCCAGAAAACAGACACTTCTTTTCCCTGGCACTCAAAATTACGTGGCAATGATGCTGGAATGGCGAACATCTTTCTATTTTCAGAGGCTCAGCATCACAAGGAGAAAAGCACTCACACTCATTTTTAAAATAATTGGTTGGTATGCTTAACCTAATTCTCAACTTAAAAAAAAAAAAAGTTTGGTGATGAAGTTAAACTCTCATTAGAATTGTGCCAGATTAGTCTCATAGCCCCCCTATGACATAAACTGTCCTGTTAGAAACAGAAGGTCAGAGAGCACTTACTTTGCCTGCCTGCTCTAAGTGTCAGAACAGACTAGGTCAGAGGGTCTGCGCACCTCCTCTGTCAGCGGGCCAGGCTTTGTGGTCCTGCCGTCAGTGGAACTAGGAAATATTACAAGTTGTACGTGTTTTGACTTGACTTAAATTTTTTTTTCCAATAGAAACTATGTTCCAACTTCCTGTCAACAATCTTGGCAGTTTAAGAAAAGCCCGGAAAACTGTGAAAAAAATACTTAGTGACATTGGGTTGGAATACTGTAAAGAACACATAGAAGTAAGTAGCATGCCGTTTTTTAATTTTAACATGACTCAGCTTCTGATCCATTACTTTGTGTCAGCAGCCGGGATGGTTAATTCTTAGCTGTGATTCTGAATTTTAACTGCAGCATTAGCTTCACCAGAGCTTTCTCAGTTGGCTAAACTTGTTCCCTTCTCCCTAAAATGGGCTCTTTCATCTTTGCATCATGAAGCAAAAGCAGTTCTACCATTGAGGACGTACACATGTCAGACACTTTACTAGGTGCTTGAAAATGGTCTCTAAGTTCAGATCCTTAGAACAACCCCTGGGGGGGAATGTAGGAATTCTTATCCAATTTACAGATGAAGAACCAGTAAAGAAATAGGTTCACCTCACAGCTGAGCATATGGCAGGGTCTGTCTGTGGGACTCCAGAGCCTGTTCTCATTCTGATATGCCTGAATGTTCTGGTTGACCTTCTGATTGTTGAGGCGTGGTGGTTTGGGTGCTTGTTGTCTCTTTCCTTAGGATTTGAGCGGTTGTTGGCCCTTTTGACCCATCATAGACTATTATCTTCCCCTTGTGTAACAGTTTGGACTTTTGCAAACTGTTTTTCTAACCTTTTTATCCTATGAGCTTTATAACAGCCCTGTGGGATAACCAGTGCACTGGTCTCCTTTTCCAGATCTCATTGCTCCAGGTCTTGCTGCTGTTTAGTTGGTCAGAGCCTCTGGTTGAAATATTTAAAGCTGTTTTCCCCTCTAGCCTTTAAGTTCCAGCTGGCCAGGGACCATAACTGCCTTGTCCATCCACGTATAACCAGCACCTAGCACAGTGCTGGGTACATAATAGGCACTCAGTAAACGTTTGGATGGAATATGAAAGTTAAAAAGTGATTTCCTTCATGCAACAGGTGTTCCTTTCCTGATTCCCATGAGTAATACTCTAGAGGTGTATGAGGAAGACTGAAGCTTCACAAAAGTGGGCTTCTCTAGTTACATTGTCCCCAGCATGGAAGTTCACTGCTTCTCCAGCCCCTCAAATTCAGGTAGATCTGCCCAGTGAAACAGTCCATCCACTTCCACTTTACACTCAGTTGGGTAATCTGCAGAAGAATAAATGCAAATGTGAAGGTACCTTTTCTGTCCTGCATTTGACGTGTTCTTCCTGTTACTACACCCGTTACATCCTCTGGAATTTAGATATACTTGATTTTCCCACAGTGAACTATGAACCTTTTAGGAGCCAAAGGGAATTTTCTCCTAAGACTGTATCTTCCTGGCCTGGGGGGGAAATGGCCATTAAATTTTTATATAATAGTATAAATTTAACAATACTGCTTACTTTCTTCGAATAGCTTTCTTTCTTCCTTTTACGGGTTCAGAAATCCTGAGTTTTCTTCCCCATCCATTTCTAACCTCCCACCCTCCTTTTGGTCTACAGAAACAAGAGTGTCACATCCATGGTGCTTTAGGCAAACATTGCTAGTTTATATTCCATTTTGCTACTACAGCTGATGAGTTACAGTACTCTAATGAAAGGGGCTTTGGTATTTTTTACTTAATTAGAACTTCCATTGGTTTCCTTGGAAACCTGTCTGACCATTAGGAGAGTGTTTGGTTGTTCGAAAATTTTGAATGCAACTTCCATATGCCTTTTCTATTTCCTAATAGCCTTATCGTTCCTAAGTTTAGTTCTTGCTGGGGTTGGTTTATTGTGGGTCTCCCCAGCTGTAGCTAAGAGATGGGATTTGTAAGTCAGGTTGGGCTAGAGTTGGTATCATGATGTTTTTGTAAACTTCTTTCACTGTTTTCTAGGATTTTAAACAGTTTGAACCTAATGACTTTTATTTGAAAAACACTACATGGGAGGATGTAGGACTATGGGACCCTTCACTTACTAAAAATCAGGTAAGTGGCAGAGGGGACTTAATGACAGCATCCTTGGTGCATCCCCTGTTCAGCTCTAGGCTTTTCATAGGGACACATTGTTTTGTAGGCAGCAACCTAGTGTGGAAAGTGTCCATTTCCTAAGTGGCAGGGAAGACCAGGAAGAATTTGTCTTTGTCATTGGATAGAAACTTCAAGTGTAAGAAGAATAGGAAATTTTGTTACTTAAATGTTCTGAAGCCCAGTATGTATCAACGTTCCCTCACAGAAGTACTTTGGCTTTTTTATTTCTCGGTGTCTAAAATGTTCCCTCCAACATTCTGTTTATCTGCGGTCATCCATCATTATTTTTGTGTCTGTCACAATTCTTGGTGTGTGGTTTGTTTTTTGCTTTTTGTTTTCTTTTTGGAGAGGGTATTTTTTCTCTGTTGCTATCCTCCACCTGGTGTGGGGCAGGGTGGCTCTGTCAGGATGGCATTGACAGGTGTTAAATTTTTACAAATTAGAATTATAAACACTGCTAGGTAGTTAAAGGGGACGATGTGACAGTGAAGGTGGTCTGTAGGTGGTAGTTCTGTCCCGTAGGGAGAAACGATATGGTCACTGCAGATTTTACTTTTCCCTATTTCAGTAGTGATTAGAACTCTAATTATTGATCTGTTTATCCATTGGAATATACTTAGCAGGGAATTAGTGCTTTTAAACTCTGTCAGTAGTTACCTGATTTTTTCTTCTAAACATATTAACCAGAACTCTTAGAATGGAAGAGCTTTCCAGTGGGACAGATCACTTAATTTGGTTTTATGAATCCCAGAGCTTCCCGTTCTAATACTAAACAAGGGTTGAGCTTTACGGAAAAGCAGAGTGTTTTATACTGGAGCAAACCAGTGTCCGAAACCTTAAGTTTCTAGGAAGGAAAGGGAATCTCTTGCCCAGCTTGTGTTTCACTGGTCTTCAAAGGACAAACTGCACAGGTGCTAATGAGCATAATTCTGGAAGTTGCTCTTTGAAATCAGTATATTCTGCAATACTTTGTTGGCTTTTTAACACCATGCACTCCTCACAGTCTATAGGAAATTTTTATTTAACTTCTTAATTTGAATCAAAGCAGCTGTCACTTCATTACTTCTTTTGAAGCTGCTCTTGCTTGAGAAGAGAGAGTATGGCTTCTAGAAGAAAGCAGACTCTTCAAATCAGTAGCTTTTTGATCAGCAATGAAATCTGAATACTACACTGTACTTCAATCAGAGGAAAAAATGTTCTGAGATTTTTGAAGATTCTCCATGATGGGAAGGATAAAAGGTGTATCTTTATGTCTTACTGCCTAATTGCAGACAGCACTCTGGGCCCGGAGTTGTACTGAATAGTAAGTCTGAACCCTTTAGCAGTTTACTGATTCAGGGAGTGAAAGTGATTTCACAGGGTTTATTCTTGTCGTTTTCTAACTGTAAAATGTTTATCTTTGAAGCCATTTGTCTTCGGCTTCTCTAACCAGTCAACAAATAGGACTTTGATCTTTCCTAAACATTAAGGGAAAACTTAGAATGGAGTTTTTTATTTATACTCTGGGAACCAAATAATTTTATTTGGTTTAAAACTGCTTTTCCATCTGGGTTTATATTTTGTACATTCATTTTGCAAAAGGAAAAAAATGCATTACAGAATTTCAGTTCTAAAAATAGCATTATGTCTATATCTGTTAAAAACCGAGGCCGTCTGGGGAGAAGACCTGGAGCCTGTTGTTCCCTCTCTGGGGTGGCGTTGCCTTCTGATTCCAGTTTTTGTCTTTTCTTTAGGACTACCGGACAAAACCTTTTTGCTGCAGTGCTTGTCCATTTTCTTCAAAATTTTTTTCTGCCTACAAAAGTCATTTCCGGAATGTCCATAGTGAAGATTTTGAAAATAGGATTCTCCTTAATTGCCCCTACTGTACCTTCAATGCAGACAAAAAGACTTTGGAAACACACATTAAGATATTTCATGCTCCAAACGCCAGCGCACCAAGTAGCAGCCTCAGCACTTTCAAAGATAAAAGCAAAAATGATGGCCTTAAACCTAAGCAGGCTGACAGTGTAGAACAAGCTGTTTATTACTGTAAGAAGTGCACTTACCGAGATCCTCTTTACGAAATAGTTAGGAAGCACATTTACAGGGAACATTTTCAGCATGTGGCAGCACCTTACATAGCAAAGGCAGGTGAAAAATCACTCAACGGTGCAGTCCCTTTAGGTTCAAATGCCCGAGAAGAGAGTAGTATTCACTGCAAGCGATGCCTTTTCATGCCAAAGTCCTATGAAGCTTTGGTACAACACGTCATCGAAGACCATGAACGCATAGGCTACCAGGTCACTGCCATGATTGGGCACACAAATGTGGTGGTTCCCCGATCCAAACCTCTGATGCTAATTGCTCCCAAACCTCAAGAGAAGAAGGGCATGGGACTCCAATCGAGAATTGGTTCCCTTGCTTCTGGAAATGTCCGGTCTTTGCCATCACAGCAGATGGTAAATCGACTCTCAATACCAAAGCCTAACTTAAATTCTACAGGAGTCAACATGATGTCTAATGTTCACCTACAGCAGAATAACTATGGAGTCAAATCTGTAGGTCAGGGCTATGGCGTTGGTCAGTCAATGAGACTGGGTCTAGGTGGCAACGCACCAGTTTCCATCCCTCAGCAGTCTCAGTCTGTGAAGCAGTTACTTCCGAGCGGAAATGGAAGATCTTATGGGCTTGGGTCAGAGCAGAGGTCCCAGGCACCAGCAAGATACTCCCTGCAATCTGCTAATGCCTCTTCTCTCTCATCAGGCCAGTTAAAGTCTCCCTCCCTCTCCCAGTCACAGGCATCCAGAGTATTAGGTCAGTCCAGTTCCAAACCTACTGCAGCTGCCACGGGCCCTCCCCCAGCCAATACTTCCTCAACTCAAAAGTGGAAAATATGTACAATCTGTAATGAGCTTTTTCCTGAAAATGTCTATAGTGTGCACTTCGAAAAAGAACATAAAGCTGAGAAAGTCCCAGCAGTAGCCAACTACATTATGAAAATACACAATTTTACTAGCAAATGCCTCTACTGTAATCGCTATTTGCCCACAGATACCCTACTCAACCATATGTTAATTCATGGTCTGTCTTGTCCATATTGCCGTTCAACTTTCAATGATGTGGAAAAGATGGCGGCACACATGCGGATGGTTCACATTGATGAAGAGATGGGACCTAAAACAGATTCTACTTTGAGTTTTGATTTGACATTGCAGCAGGGTAGTCACACTAACATCCATCTCCTTGTAACCACATACAACCTGAGGGATGCCCCAGCTGAATCGGTTGCTTACCATGCCCAGAATAACCCTCCAGTCCCTCCAAAGCCACAGCCAAAAGTTCAGGAAAAGGCAGATATCCCTGTTAAAAGTTCACCTCAAGCGGCAGTGCCCTATAAAAAAGATGTTGGGAAAACCCTTTGCCCTCTTTGCTTTTCAATCCTAAAAGGACCCATATCTGATGCACTTGCACATCACCTGCGAGAGAGGCACCAAGTCATCCAGACGGTCCATCCCGTGGAAAAAAAGCTCACCTACAAGTGCATCCATTGCCTTGGTGTGTATACCAGCAACATGACCGCCTCGACTATCACTCTGCATCTAGTTCACTGCAGGGGTGTTGGAAAGACCCAGAATGGCCAGGATAAGACAAATGCACCCTCTCGGCTTAATCAGTCACCGGGCCTAGCACCTGTGAAGCGCACTTATGAGCAAGTGGAATTTCCCTTGCTGAAAAAGCGAAAGTTAGACGAGGACAGCGACTCGCCCGGCTTCTTCGAGGAGAAGCCTGAGGAGCCGGTTGTGTTAGCTTTAGACCCCAAGGGTCACGAGGATGACTCCTACGAAGCCAGGAAAAGCTTCCTAACGAAGTATTTCAACAAACAGCCCTATCCCACCCGGAGAGAAATTGAGAAGCTGGCCGCCAGTTTATGGTTGTGGAAGAGTGACATTGCCTCCCATTTTAGCAACAAGAGGAAGAAATGTGTCCGAGACTGTGAAAAGTACAAGCCCGGCGTGTTACTGGGCTTCAACATGAAAGAACTAAACAAAGTCAAGCACGAGATGGATTTTGACGCTGAGTGGCTGTTTGAGAATCACGATGAGAAGGATTCCAGAGTGAATGCCAGTAAAACTGCCGACAAAAAGCTCAGCCTCGGGAAGGAAGAGGACAGCTCCTCAGACAGTTTTGAAAATTTGGAAGAAGAGTCCAATGGAAGCGGTAGCCCCTTTGACCCGGTGTTTGAAGTTGAGCCTAAAATCCCTAATGATAACCCAGAGGAGCACATACCGAAGGCCCTTTCTGAGGATGCTTTAGAATCAGAGAAGCTAGACCAAAACGAGGAGGATGGTTCAAAATACGGAACTGTTCATTTGACTGCGGAGCCAACCAAACTAATGCATGATGCTTCTGACAGTGAGATTGACCAGGATGATGCTGTCGAGTGGAAAGATGGCGCTTCTCCGTCGGAGAGTGGTCCTGGTTCCCAACAAGTGTCAGACTTTGAGGACAATGCATGTGAAATGAAACCGGGAACCTGGTCTGATGAGTCTTCCCAGAGTGAAGACGCAAGAAGCAGTAAGCCAGCTGCCAAAAAAAAGGCTACCGTGCAAGGTGACAGAGAGCAGTTGAAATGGAAGAATAGTTCCTATGGAAAAGTTGAAGGGTTTTGGTCCAAGGACCAGTCACAGTGGAAGAATGCATCTGAAAATGATGAGCGCTTATCTAACCCACAGATTGAGTGGCAGAATAGCACAATTGACAGTGAGGATGGGGAGCAGTTTGACAACATGACCGATGGGGTCGCTGAGCCGATGCATGGCAGCCTGGCCGGAGTCAAACTGAGCAGCCAGCAGGCGTAAGGGCCAGGCTCTCTGTGGCAGCGGGGACGCGCTGCAGCCTGGAACTCTGCTCTCCTGGCGGCAGGACTGCACAGCTGGACTCTTAACTGGCACTGCCTTGTGAGCGCCGGGTCATCGGGCTGTGGGAATGCGTGGCCACTGCAACCCGGTGGTTATTTCTAAGTCTGTGACACACGATTGGCTGATCTTGCATTGGAACCTGCTGTGACAGACACAGTAAATAAATGTGAAAAACCAATAAGCTGGTGGCTCACGAGCGCACATGAGGAAAAGCAGAGGTTTATTTTATCTGCCTTCTCGACATTTCTTTCCCTCTGTGAAATGTTTGGTTGGATGTTCTTGGGAAGCGTTCTCCCAATTCACGCGGTAGTGTAGGGCCAGCAGACAAGCTGCCAGTCCGATGTGTATAGTAGACTTTGGGGAAAAAAAAAATCAAATTTTTTTTCATGTATTCATTCTGAATAGTTGAAATGTATATTTGTACAGTCTTTTAGACCTATTCAAGTGATGCCTATGATATTGTTATTGTGTACCCATCATAGAGTTCTTTTTTTAGTGTTGCCCTTGCTGTGTAATAAACGCTATCTCTAGTTTACCTAGCAAAAGCTTGAAACTGCGCTAGTATGGACTTTTGGACAGACTTAGTTTTTGCACATAACCTTGTACAATCTTGCAACAGAGGCCAGCCACGTAAGATATATATCTGGACTCTCTTGTATTATAGAATTTTTCTCGTTCTGAATATCCTTGACATTACAGCTGACAGAAACAAAAACTGGTATTTCAGATCTGTTTTCTGAAATCTTTTAAGCTAAAATCACATGCAAGAATTGACTTTGCAGCTACTAATTTTGACACCTTTTAGATCTGTATGAAAGTGTGTTGTGTTGAAGCAGCAAACCAAGGAGTGCTGCCTTTTGGATATTTAGTTTTATCTTTAGTTAAACACCACCCTGGTGTATTCATTTATACCATCTAATATATGACACACTGTTGTAGTATGTATAATTTTGTGATCTTTATTTCCCTTTGTATTCATTTTAAGCATCTAAATAAATTGCTGTATTGTGCTTAATGTAAATATTTGCTTTATTACACATGACAGTCCTGTGTCCATTATGTCTTGTGCCAGTTGATGCCATGGCTCACTTTCATCAGAGACAGAAGCCACGGCCGCGGAGGAAACTTGTGAAAGACCGAGATGCGCCATTGGCATAAAGAATGCTTTCTCTCTAGGCACCTGTTACAAATTCTTTTGGTTTTGTTTTGTCATTTTCCTTTTTTAACAGCTAAAATAAACATCCTTGAGTTTTTCAGTTCCCCTTGTGTTAAGGAGCAGAGCCTGCTTGTATATGTAAATGTCTCCGTGATAAAAGGATGTAAACAAATTGGCATTAATGTTCAGGCAGAGTGTTAATGCCCTGCCTTCTTCTAAAGGAAACAAACGTTAGTTTTCACCTTATAACGGGAACAATTGTACTAAACAGGCAACTACTCTCAGCTTTTGTTGTAACGCTCTTCACCATCTTGCTATTAAAAAGGCTTTGGAGATCACACACTGGAGGGCTGTTAAGATGGAAGGAGCAGCCATATTTACTGTACAGATTCCCAGTAGCAACTTGGACTAAAGAGTGGAGGGTTACAAGGAGGCAGTGTTAGGCCACCTTTTCAGTAATTACAGCTATGATGGAAAGCTCCAGTCCGTGCAGTGGGCAGAAGCAGGGCAGGCACCTCTCGGGGACATTGGTCCAGAGAGTTCTTAAGTGGCTGGCTTCTGTAATTTCTAAGACTCCCTCCAATAGATAGGTGTAACGAAAGCATTAACAAGACCAAAGAAAGTTGAACAGCTTCCTTCTAAAATGTTAAGTCCTGCTTCTCGAAAAATTACAGGAGAAAGCGCAAGAATATACTAGAACCTTTAGGGCATTTGGGGCTGGCATGGGGTGTCTTTTAAATCTGTTATACAAGTAGATTATAAATTCTATAGACCCCAGCTAATACTTAGGACAGGATGTCCCCAAATTCAGAGGTCACAAACTACCAAATCAAAAACCGGCATTGAGAAGGCCGCTTTTCTCTTCCTTAAGGATAGTAATAGCAGCTGAATTGAAGCCATCTCCTACTTGGTTTGAAAGTCTGCTGAATAAGTTCCTAGGCGGGAAGGACAGCCTGGACTGGAGTCCTACTTGGAGGTCTACTGAGACTGGAGTTAGACTAGTGGAGGGGAAGGTATGTTCCTGGTGGGACATTTGAGCAGAGACAGATGCGCATGCTTCCTTGCTCAGGTGGTGGGAGTGGGCGTTGTTGGCTTTCGGAAAAGAATTGAGCCACCTAAGAATTGGAAATAAGGAAGATCCCCAACTAGAAATGTTGCAGAAGTCTGAACGTGTCTCAATAAAAGCCATTTTAAAAGAATGTTGCTGTTTGCTTTTGGAATAATCTGGAAGGAAAGTAAAAGCTTTGGAACAATCTGGAAGTAAAAGCTGCGGCAATCTGCACCTTCTAATTAGAGAATGAATGTCTATAACTGTAGACTGAACAATTCTGTAAATTTTCTTTCAAGGAAACTTTTCGCCCTTCAGATTTTCTAGTAGCCACGACTTCCAGAGTCAGACTGACTAGCAGCAGGACTTCGCTCCCTTTGCGGCGCTTCGAGACCTTTCTTGTGCCATCTTTGGTCTCTATTACAAAAACAGCTCTGTGTCCTTTCTCAAGAGTGAAGCAGGAAAGATCTACCCCTTTGAGTGCCCTATAGTTGTGTATCCAATCTGAGTGCCTGCTCTTTTGTAAAGATTAACACTTCAGAGGAAAAAAACAGGTCTCAGATTTGAAAAACGATCTGTCAGAGGTTGGGGGGACGCCCCATCTGAGACACCCCTGGAAGCCATTAAATGTGATTTTGTCAAGGGAGTACTGCCATATACAGGGGGTGGTTCCCCCACCTCGAGGTGAGGCTGCCAGCATCAGACTCAAGATGGAGGCCCCAAAATCCTTTCCGTTGGGTGGGAGAGTGCTCTGCCACTAAAGCTGGAGAATCACTTGTTTTGAGCGATGGAAAATACACTCTACTGGTGAGATTAAGTAGAATATATTAAACCTACGGCTTTCACAGAGCATCAGGTCAGCCTTCTTGCCCCTTCTCTTAGGCAGTGGTCTTTCCTGCCCATTGTGACCCTTACTTCTAACCTACCCTGTGGCTCCCTGGGTTGGCCACAACCGCAAGCGTTCTCACCAAAGTGTCATGGAGGAACAGCTCAAATTACTGAGCCCCCAGACGACTGGCAATAAAGACATTGTTTCCATGCATTCCAACATATCAGTGATCAGTTCGGCCTCTATGAGGTGGTCTGGAAGAAGACAAACTTGATGCATCAAGTTAGGAAATGAGGCATTTTCTATCAACTACTAGGTTACCTTGAAAATAGATCCAAATTTAACCAAAGGAAGGGTCACTGAGTAATCCTTTGCATCCTGCTACTTCCCATCAACATACTCCACTTAAAATAACTTTTAACATTGACTATAATTCAAGTCTAAATGGAACTGCAAATAAGGTAGGAGTTGTATTCAGAAATCAGCATAGGGTGAAAAGTTCCAGATCCTGAAAACCCTACAGTCAAGATTTCAAAGGGCTTCAAGGAAGAGAAGGACACAGGAAGGAGGGTCCATAGTCCTCTCCAGGGCAGATGATCTGTGGATGGAATAAAGGGCACAATCTTTCCTGTTTAAATGAGTTGTTGCAACTGTGCTGTGTGTTTTCAGAATACAGAGTTCTTGCGTCTGATGCAAACCAACTGCGACCGCCTGCCCAGGACACCTCAGCTGGTGTTGGCAGGAGTCTTGCTGGACTGTTAGTAAGGTCTTACTAAGTGAGGCAAAATGGATATCCTAATAAGCCAATCGCTCACCTTTTGGACGCTAAGAAAGCAAGCAACTAGAAGAGGGCTTTTCCAAAGTAGCTGTAAGCATTGTGCTGGCTGTGACCTGGACTAGAGAGGGACGTGACAGCTAGTTGTCCGGACAGTGTATGCGAAGCAGCCATACGTGAGAGGCTGTGGATGAACGGGAAAGGCTGCCTCCAGCAGCAAGTTTAGATACATGGGGTTCCCTGGGAAGAGGGAGCCAAGAGAGACTCAAACACAGCACTGTCCTCCAAGGACCCTTCTCCTCCAGGCCAGGGGCGTGACTCCACCTTCCCTAGCAGCTCAGCACACCTTGAGATTATTCGAGTACTTTCTGAACATCCCTGAAGGGTTCCTGGGACTAGTAATGGGGTACTAGAATTCAAGGTAATTTGAGTCCTCAGGATAGTCCTGTGCCAGTGCCTCAATACCCATCCACCCCCAAGCGCCACCCTAGACCCCATGGGATGGCGGGGGCGGGGGGGGGGGGACCTCTGGAGGCTAGCGCCAGATTTGAGAAGCTAGTTTGTCCTAAGAGCCCAACTGGCAGAGGACCGACATATGCTGACTTGGACCCAAGACATCTGAGTCCACACCCCCTGGCATTCCAACCACTCCACACAGCCTTAATTTGGGCTAAAGACCAGCCTCATAATAAAGTTTTTCCCTGCTATGAATGCAGGGACACAGGAGCCTGGTCTCTAAACCAGAACATCAACACAACATGCTTTCCCCGGCACGGCATCTCCCAAACTACCCATTCATACTGTATCTTTGTCATCTGCCTAACAACCGTTTTATGTACTTTGTATGTTTCAACTGCCCTTTTCATTTTTCTTTCAAGTTTGTTCATGGGGAGATGGAGCGGGGGAGGGAGAGGAGTGCAGAGCCTGACGGGGCTCGATCCCATGAACTGGGAGATCATGACCGGAGCTGAAACCAAGAGTCGAACATTTCACCAAGTGAGGCCCCCCAGGTGCCCCCCAACTGCCCTGGGAAAACTTTGCCTCTACGAGAAAGGATGACCAGCATAATGTGCCATTAATGAAGACATCCCTAAAAATAAATACAAGACAAAACATTATACTAAACTTTGTCGCCTGCTACCGCTTGCTGAGGGCTGTGAGCCTGAGGCTGGCTCTGCTTGTTAAAAAGGAAAATCAGAGGGAGTCAGGGCCCATTAACACCAAAATGAGACTGTCCTGGACCCAGGAAGGACTGAAAGAACCGGGGGAGCCTCGAGTCTCGGTGTGACTTCTGTTGCCTAATAGCAGGCCGTGTAGCACCAAGGAGCCAAAAGGTGGCTCTGGCTCAGAGTGTTCCCTGGCGGTG
>NW_027532250.1:6743439-6751525 GCF_008692635.1 Crocuta crocuta
TCCCCGGGTGGGGGGGGGGGGGGGGGACAGGGGCTCTGCCCATCAGTGACCACCTAACTCTCCTCTTCCAGCTTTAGACTCCGTTTTTATGAAACGGGAGCCTCACCGGCAGGTAACAGAAACCCCAACTCACTGTGGTTGACAAAGGGGACACGCAGGTGACCTACAGTGGTGTAGGCAAGGGCTCAGGCCCACTGTCCTGTCCTGCCACCCATATGGTCGCCTTCATCCTAGGCAGGTGTCCGGAGGGTGCTTCCCATTCACCTTGCCTGGGAGAGGGTTTCCCTTCCCTCCCTAATGAGCAAGAATCCCGACATGGGAGCCAGTGGGACCATTCCAGAACTAGTTCTATGGCTGGTGGCCTTAGATCAGAGCTATCTCCGGGAGCCTCTGGGAGCTAGGATGACCTTGACTGGCTTAGAGCAGTCAGTACCCATCTCAAAGCTGGGGTGGAATCAGTTCAACACACACCAGAAGCCAATTCAAACCCAATTCCGCATTACACGCAGGAAGGCGGGAGGCAGAGGTCAGGGCCCCTGCGCTCTTCAAATGAAACCTTGTAAAACAAGAGGTGTGGTCGCTGCCACCCAGGTAGCCGATCGCTGAAAATCCCCTGCCTGCTCTTCTCCCAGAGCGCAGATGCCTGGCTGCGGATGAAAATCCCCTGGGGGCTCGAACTCGGCCCCTCCCCGGGGGCTTCTCATGTAGTTGGGCCCGGGCTGGCCCAGCCAATTCCCCTGTGCAACCAAGACTTGGAAGCTCTGTTTAAAAGACCTACACGTGAACATGGCCTAGAGCACGAGCCTTCCCCTTGCTGCCTGTGGCTTTCCTATGTAAGAAGAAAATTTATTCCATTTCTCCCCATTCAATAAACATGAGTTAGACAGCTTAAGAACCCCCATCTCTACACTCAAAAAGGCGACCTGTGTGTAGAAACCAATTTTTTTTAATGTTTATTTTTGAAAGAGAACGCGCGTGTGAGCAGGGGGGAGGAGGACGGGAGGAGGGAGCCAGAGGATCAGTAGCAGACTCTGTGCTGATAGCAGAGAGCCTGACATGGGGCTCGAACTCAAACCGTGAGATCATGACCTGAGCTAAAGTCAGACGCTTAACTGAGCCACCCATGCACCCAAATCCAATTTTTAAAATTTTTTTACATTTATTTATTTCTGAGAGAGAGAAAGAGAGAGAGAGAGAGAGAGAGTGTGAGCAGGGGAGGGTCAGAGAGAGAGGGAGACACAGAATCCAAAACAGGCTCCAGGCTCTGAGCTGTCAGCACAGAGCCTGATGCTGGGCTCAAACCCACGAACCGTGGGATCATAACCTGAGCCGAAGTCGGACACTTAACCGACACAGCCACCCAGGCGACCCGGAATCCAATGATTTAAAGATTTTTTTTTTAAAGTAATCTCTACACCCAATGCAGGGCTCGAACTCACAACCCCGAGGCCAGAAGCTAAAAGTTCCACCAACTGAGCCAGCCAGGCGCCCCTACAGAAACCGATTTTTCACGTGCAAGTGAACACCCAGGCATCTCCTGGGCTCACGAGAGACAACGAAGAGATCATGGGCCTAAAGGGACAGCCCCGCACTCCCAGGTGGGGTCACCGCCTCACCCACCCTCGGCTCTCTCCCGGACAAGCCAACAAGCCGATGGAAGAAAGGCACAAACCTTGTTCCCCAGGCGCTCCGCCGGCTCTGCCTGCTCTCCTCCGCCGTGGGCCCAGGTCCCCAGAAGACAGGTGAGGACGGAACGCCGTGCTCCACGTCCAGAGCGTCCCTGGGGAAGCCCACAAGCAAGTCCTTCCCGAGGGAGGGCCCGCGGCCAGCCTGGCCCTCTCCACGTGGCCCTGCGGCAGGGCCGGGCGCCTGTCCTGCCCAACGACCCGTGTACCCCGCAGTCCTCTCCTCCACGCCTTCCTCAGACCCAGCCCCGGGTGCGGCCGGGAAAGCACGAGGCCACGAGTCGCAGCCAGGAAGGCAGACGCAGGCCGCGGAGCCACTGCCAACCCCCGCGAGCCTGAAGTGCCTGCAGCTGACAATCACGGATAAGAATCTGGAAGCTTTATGAGCCCGCAGCCGGCCCCCAGGCCTCGCAGAGGAAATTCTGTGAAAGGTGCCCAGAGTCAGAATTGCTTCGAATTCCTACAAACCCGAAGACGGGGTGTGCTCCTGACCAGGAGACAACGTGGGTCAAGCATGTCTAGGGGCCTCCCAGAGCCCAGTGGCCTTTGAGGGCCCCTCTGTCACCTCCTGGTATCAGAGCTTCTGCGTGAGCCTCTCTTGGCCGCCACGAGGCAGCTTGTTGTTGCTGTTGCTATTGTTGTTAAGTAAGCTCTACACCCAACATAGGACTCGAACTCCAGACCCCAAGATCAAGAGAGGAGTTGCATCCTCTCCCAACTGAGCCAGCCCAGCGCTCTCACCAGGCAGCTTTTTAACCGGCTTTTATAGCCCTTCCTCGAGCTGTGGCCCAACTGGAAACAATAAACTTTTCTGCAGCAGAGGAGGGGAAAAAAAAAAAAGATTAAGTGGGATTTTGCTTTAAGATGGGGAGGAAAAATGCCTTGCTGCCTCCAGCTGCCTGAGCCAACAAATCATCCCCAGAGAGTTGGTGACCCTATCAGTAGACGCCTCTGGGGGTGTCTACCCAGCCTATAACTCTGCTCTCTGAGAGCCCCCCCTCACACCCCAAGCAGGAGAGGTTTTGTCATGAGTGGATGTTAGATTTTGGCAGATGCTTTTCTCCCCATCGCTGGAGATGATCGCGTGCGTTTTGACTTGTATTAATACAGGCTGTTACACTGATAGATGTTCAGATGTTAAACCAACCTTGCATTCCTAGGAGAGATCGCGCTCGGTCAGGGTGTATCATCCATTGTATAGGTTGCTGGATTCGGTCTGCTAAAATTTGGTTCCGAACTTCTGCATCTATATTCGTGAGGGATATTGGTCTATAGTTTTCTTATGATGTCTCTGTCGGGCCTGGTATCAGTCACTTCCGTAAGGAGGGCCATGGAAAGCACACACGTCTAGAGTAAGAGCACACCCTCTGATCCCAGGGAATTCGGAACTGGGGCACAGAGATGCTTGGTGGCCTGCCAGTTGCTTGAATTGCAATGGCCACGCAGCTGTTGCTTCTCCCCAGCTGCATTTCTTCACAGACCCCACATCCTAATAAATTCTCCATGGTCTGAGGGCCTCGGGTTCTAAGGCTCTTACATGCAAGTGCCCGCAGAGGCCAGCAGATCAAAGAAATTAGTGAAACAATTTGGATACAAGAGAAACCTGGAGAGCATGAGCCCCTCTAAAGCGACGCAGCTTTAGCTCATTGTTTCCCCGCAACAGTGTGAGCCCAGTATTGCCAGAGATTCCGTTTTTTTGTTTGTTTTTTTTTAAATTTTGAGAGACAGTGAGAATGGGGGAGGGGCAGAGAGAGGGAGACAGAACGCCAAGCAGGCTCCGCACTGTCAGCACGGAGTCCGATGCAGGGCTCGAACTCACAAAAGCCAGAACTCATGACCTGAGCCTAAACCGGCTCGGTGGGACGCTTTAACCGACTGAGCCACCCAGGCGCCCCAGATATTCCAGTTTTTGAAGAGAAGATGGAAATCCAGTTCTTTAATGTGGACCATCCTAAGTTTTAATTGCTGGCAACTGATTTTAGTTAAAAATTTCTGAATCGGTAGGGGCGCCTGGGTGGCTTAGTCGGTTTAAGCGTCCGACTTGCGCTTAGGTCATGATCCTGTGGTTCGTGGGTTCGAGCCCCGCATCGGGCTCTGTGCTGACTGCCAGCTCAGAGCCTGGAGCCTGTTTCAGTCTGTGACTCCCTCTCTCTGACCCTCCCCTGCTCACGCTGTCTCTCTCTCTTTCCTAGAAAAGAAAACAAAAAAAAAATTAAAAAAATTTTTTTTGAATCGGTAAACACCAAAAAAGTATATAAAGAAAACTGAAACAGGAAAAAGGCCACTTCCTACCCCAAAAAGATATTCACTGTTCTCAAACGTTTGTTTATCCTTCCAACGAATGTTAATGCCTTTCTCACACAGATGGTGAGCATATCACACACATTCTCCTGTACCTTGGCTTGCGTATCTTGGTGACATTTCCATACCAACTCATAGAGGACTCCTTTTTGTTCTCAGATTATTTATTTATTTTGAGAAAGAGAGACAGGAAAGTCTCAAGTAGATTCCACGCTCACAGCACGGAGCACGACTTGGGGCTCGATCTCACGGCCCTGCGATTATGACCTGAACCAAAATCAAGAGTCCAACACTTAATGGCCTGAGCCACCCAGGTGCACCTCATAGAAAACTAATCCAGTTTTACAGTTTCAAAGGATTCCAGCCATCCGTGTGGACGTGGGCATCGTGTGGGCGTGGGCGTACTAACGGACACTTAGGTTTCTTCCCGCCTTGTGTTATTTCAACATGTGGAGAATAACCTTTCGCATTTATCATTTCTCTGCTGTGTGCGTATATTGGCAGGCGAGATCCCTAGAGGTGAAATTACTAGGTCCAAGGGCATCTATATTTGTAATTCCGATAGGCACGGCCCAGGGACCTCCCCCGGAATGGGGTCTCACGGCCACTGCAGGAGAACACTTCCTTCTTCAAAATTTCACTAACGAGCAGCGTCATCAAATGCATTCATGTTTGCCAGACTGAAATAGCAAAAACTGAGGAATTTCAATATTCTCTCCTACCTCCTGGTACAGATCGAATCTCTCTTCATATGATTGTCTTTCACATTCTCTTTCCTGTGAAATGCCTGTTCATACCCTTTGCCCATTTCTCTACTTTTTCTCTTATTTATTTGGAGGAGCTGTTTATATGTTAGGGAGACTATCCCTTTGTAATACGTGCTGCACATATTAGTTTCCCAATTTGTCATTTTGGGTCATTCATCTTTCAAATTTGCTTAGGATTTATTGTATTATATGGGATTTTTTTTGGGGGGCGGGGTTGAATTTTTGGTTTGTTTTTGCCGTGCAGAGGATTTAACTTTTTTATATGTAATCAAATCTAGCTTTAAGGCTTCTGGATTTTGAATGCTTCTCCAATGTTTCTGCCTCCCTGTATAAATTCGTTTTATACATCTAACTCATCCTTAATCCATGTGGAATTTTGGAAATGTTCCTGTACAGAGTGAGGTATGGAACTCACTTTATTTTTTCCAGATGGTTACCCAGTTGTGTCAACATGAAAACATTTTTAAACAGTTCAGGGCAAACCACACATTTCTGCCAACCCGTAAGCCACCTTCTTGAAATCTCTTGCTTTGACAGACATGAGGTTCACGCCGACTGGGAAAGTGGGGAGGCGGCTGACCAAAGAGCCTTGCTCCTATGAAGACCTGCAGTGCCTTTCAAACTAGCGGTCCACAGGAGAACCCCTTCCCAGGCTGCAAAATGACCCTTGCAGGGCCCGTGGGGCCTCCTCAAGCTGGTCGTCGAGGCCTTCCTGTACGTGCAAGACATCGGGTCACCTCTCACAAGGACACTGCCTCCAGCAGCTCAAAAGCACTGAGGTCAGAATCGCTGGCAGGCTCTGTGTCCTGGCTTTCCCTCCCCCGAGGTATCCCCAAGTGTCCCTGAATTTCCAGGTTTGGCACTACAACTCCCAGAAAACTCGGACCGGCCAGTCCTGGGTCATTAGTCAGCTTCCTTCACAGATGCTCTCCTGCAACCTCTCCCTTCGTCGCTGACTTGGGGGGAAAGGGGGCGTCCCTAAAAGAAGCCAGGACAGCAAAACGCAGAGCGGCCTAGCTGGGCTTGCGGCAGCTCCCACTCTTCCACGGCCAGTCCTTACTCTGCAATTTAAGGGCAGTCCCTGAGGCGCTGGCTGTGGATGCTCCTGGATGCCAGTGATCTGCTGAGAAGGAACACACAGTCAGCCTTTTCCCCACGGCGCCAATCACCACAACACCGTCACCCATTACGGTGCTCGTGGCCGGCCCTGAGTCAAGCGCTCGCACACTTCTTTTCATCCTCCGCAACACCCAGTGGGCAGGTGCCCTCATTCTCCGCATTCTTGGGGAGGAGGAAGCTGAGCTCAGAGAGGGTGAGCAACGAACCGAGGGCCACACAGCTGAGGTGTGCAGGAGATGATGGTGCCACCCAGGCAGGCTGACCTCAGAGCCTATAAGCTCCTGGCCACAGTCCTGTGGGTCTCTATTTTAGGACACTCAAGATGCTGTGGCTTGATCACATGACATCCCCGTCACCTCTCTCTGGCCCCTGCTCCAGGCTCTGAAAGGGAAAAGCAGCCTGGGCATCCCCAGCAATCAACGTCTGCTCGGGCTGCTGGAAATCGGTGTCCTCGCCCCTTGCCTGAAAAATTAACTTCCCGTCGAATCTCTGCTCTCCCTGAGCAGACACAGTGGGGCACACTGAGCATCTGGGCTTCGCTAAAAACAGTGCCGATCAGTAACAGCCACGGGAGCGACCTGTCTGCAGCTACGTCTCAGCCACGGAGCCACGGACACCACCATCCACTCGCCCTCCGGCCACAGGAAGTGCAGACGCCAGCAGCACCCGTCTACACTGACAGGTGTCAGGATGCCGTTAGCCCGGGGTGGGGTTTGTGAAAATTCAGTGGACCTTACACCTAGGCGAATCGTTCTGTGTACAAACTATACCTCAGTAATTTAAAATAAGACATACAAGTTTTCACACACACAAAAAAAAAGTAACTTCCATGGACAAATGCTGGCTTTTCTTGGGGCACCTGGGCAGCTTAGTCCGTTGAGCTTCTGGCTTCGGCTCAGGTCAGGGTTCATGAGTTCGAGACCCACATCGGGCTCTCTGCTGTCAGCGCACAGCCTGCTTTGGCTCCTGTCTCTGCCCCCACCCCCGCTTATGCTCTCTCTCAAAAACAAACAAATATTAAAAAAGAAAAGGAAAGGAAGAAAACGAAAAAACGCTGGCTCTTCTTGAAATAAGGTGTCTGCCTGTAGCTTTATTTCCAAGAAACTGTCCTAAAATTGTCAAGATGCAGCTTTTCCCTTGCTTTTCTACTGCTCAGTCTCCTGATTCATTAGGTTAGGTTTCCTTGAAATTCTAATGCCGGTATGCTGTTCAGTTAGGCGTGTGTATGTGTTTTTTTGGCTCTGTGAGGAATTCCTGAAAAACCAGAATTCTCCATCACCAAACAGAAATCGGGAATTTCAGGACAAAGCAGGAACTTCAATCGCATGAGAAGAGATTAAGGCAAACCTACCTTTGAAGACCCCAGGAAATCCTTATGACCTCTGCATTTTTTTTTTTTTTTGCTTTTAAGTTTATTTTGAGTAAGAGAGAGAGAGAAAGGGAGCAGGAGCAAGGGGTGGGCAGACGGAAGGAGAGAGAGAATCCCAAGAAGACTCCTCAATCAGCAAAGAGCCGGATGTGGGGTTTGATCTCACGAACATGACCTGAGCCGAAATCAAGAGTCCCTCGCTTCACCGACTGAGCCACCCAGGCGCCCCATGACCTCTCCCTTCTTGCTGGGACTCTGAAGGCCAGAGGCGCCCCCTCCCCTCAGGCGAGGTGCTCCCTAATGAGCAGAGTGGGAGGTGCAGGCTTGCCTGGTGGCAGGAGCTCCCTTCCAGAGGACATCTGCACCCGGACCACACACGAGCTCTTGACACCTTTATTGAGATGATTCACAGGCCAGTGGGCACTGCGCTTGGCGGCCAAACCAGCCGCAGAGATGGACCTGGAGCCATGCACCCCGGTGCCCGAGCGCCGCCCCCCAACCCCCCCATGATTTCCACGCAAAGCCCGGCACAGAGAGACGGTCTCGCTGAGACCCGCGCGCCCGGCCCCAGGACACCAGGCGGGCCCGACGCTGGTGGGAACCGTCTCTCTGACTCGGCGCTGCACGCGTGGGNGTGAGCCATTGCAGTTCCTGGGTTCTGGGACCCGGGAAGTCCAGTTGGGGGACTGGACGCATCCTGCAGGGACGTGGCCCGAAGGGACAAGGACCCCAGGATCCTTGGGCGGCAGTGCCCCTGAGAGCCAACGCCACCCACACGGACAGGCAGGGCCAGGCTGTGACAGAGAATAACGGAGAAGGCATGTGTCCCGCGTGCGAGGTGGGGG
>NW_027532250.1:6751600-6754141 GCF_008692635.1 Crocuta crocuta
CTCGCTTATTTCTGGTGCGGAGTTTTGCTGAGAAGGGTGGGGAGGAGACACTTCCGCCAAGCAGCCCTCCCCAAGCTCTGGTTGGTGAGACCCTTTCTCAGGGAGAAACCAGATTCACCGAGGACCGAGGACCGAGTCAAACAGCGCTTCTCAAACGTGGCCGCAGGCCGAACCCCCCGGGGGAGCTTCTGCCTGGGCCGCCTCCCCTCCCCCCCACCCCCGGCCCTGAATCTGAGGACTCTGGTCCGGGGTGTGGACCTGCAGAGCCGGGCGATCCCAATGCCTGCGACCCCTCGGGAGGAGGGGGGTCAGGCTCTGCTGTCAGACGGGCCGGTAGTGGGGCTCGGGGGTGCAGAGGGCGGAGCAGATCCTTCCGAAGGCCTGCATCTGGGGTCCCCGTTTCCCCCCCCATCCGCCCCCAGCTGCGACCCGGCTGGGACGGTGTGCAGGTGCCGCGCCGGGGGGTGGGGGCTCTGGCTGCCCGCCAGCAACAGTGCTCCCAGAGCGGCCTGCGCGTGCCCCGTGCCAGGCTGGTGCATACGCCGCCTCCGTGCACGCTTGTTCCCACAGAGACGCCCTGACCACCATCCCCGTCGTGGAGGCGGGGAAACCAAGGCTGGGGCGGGGGGGGCGCTTACCCATGTCCCACGTTCTCCATGCGTCCGCCCAACTCCACCACCATGTCCTGAGCGCCTGCACTGCCCGGCCTACCCGGCACCCACGGAAGGCGACTGCCACGGGATGGCTAACGGTGGGCAGACACAGGGACCTGCAGGACCCAGGGGTGGCCCAACTCCTCCTCGGGGGTGGGGCTCAGGGGGGTCTCCAGAGGCTTGAGCCATCCAGGGCCCCCAGCCCTGAGCAGGCAGGGTGGGAAGAGCACTCACACACTGTGTGCAGGGTGGGGGTGGGCACGGACTTGGGGACTCCAGTGGCTCAGTGTGGAAGGGGGCCACAGGGTATGGGCAGAGATGGGCCCTTGGAAGCCACGCTAAGAACTTCATCCCAAGAGACCAGAGAGCCACTGAAGTCACTAATCGGGAATGTGTGTGTGATTCGGTAGGTGTTTCAGAAAGAGCAGAAATGAGGGGAAAGAGGGGATCAGGGAGGAGGCTGTGGCCAGAGTCCCCTAAAGGTGAGCAGCCAGGCTTAGGGCGGGAGTGGACAGATTCTAATGTCCGAGCCCCAAAGCCCTGAACTTTCCGCCACACCAAACCCTCTTTCTCTGCAGAAGGAAACCATCAACGTATTTCAAATAAGACCGCACGTGCTCAGGTGTCTTACTTCCCGCCCTGTGCCATCACCCCTGCCGGGAAAACGAGAGTAACTTAGTTCACCTTGGCCAAGGGCCAGCCGCACGGAAGGGCAACGGAACACTCTGTCCATCCGCCCTGGGTCCGCCACCCTTGGCTCGGCCTCCTTGGGGGTACTTGGGGCCCAGGCCTACCCCCTGGCTCCTTTCTCTAGCACCTTCCTGGGCTGTCCCCTGCACCCCTGGACAGGATGCAAGTCCTCTGAGAGCTCCATGACCAGAGCGCAGCTGGGAAATGGACCCCAAGATACACGTCACAGCCTGAGGGATGCAATCCGTGGCTAGCCCCCAGGCTTCGAGTCTCTTCACCCCATTTCTCCTGAGAACTGGCCATTGTAGTATCTGGGAAATGAGCAAACAACGAAAGCTGGAAGACTCGCTCCCTCGCCTGACACATGGGGGCCAAAGAGCATTCTGTGATCATGAAAAGACAGGTCCCTTCTCCTGACCCTCAGGTCCCAGGCAAGGGAAGGGCCATGAAGGGCGAGTGGCCAAGCCAGAGCTAGCGTCCTGGCCCAGGCACGTGGCCTTATCCTGACCCCCTATTCTCTTTGAATAGTCCTACCGTTCAAAGGCCGGGGGGTGAGGGGGGGGGTGGAGGTTCTGAATGGGTGTGAGAGACGGGGCTTCTGTCTCCTCCTCCGAGGATAGAGACTTCCAAAGCGGGGAGAAAATCAATATAATTAAGACAGGATCAAGGAGAAGGCATCGTAAGAGCCTCCCAGCAGCCCTGGACCAACCCCCTGCCGAGCTCTCGGGGCACGTGGGGAAGTGCAGGCTGGTGACTCATTGCCGCTTGCAGAACTGAGCCTGAAGTCAGCCTATGATGAGCTGGGGGCCCAGCGTGGCTCAGGGCGCAACTCTCGGAGAGCGGGTGGGCATGGAGTGGGCACGGGCCCCTCTAATCTCCACTGCCCACTGGTATCAGCCTCTTGATCTACAGATCACTTGTGCCTGTGCCCACCCAATGGCGCAGGTGGGACCCGGGAGCCGGGGTCCACTAAGTCTGTCTAGTTCTAAGCCCAGCCTTTGCCCGTCACCAGAAACAACCCAAGTCTTCAGGGACAGCAGCAAACCCAAACCCTTGAGAATCTCAGCCCTCAGAGCTCTCCACCTCCCACCCCTCCTTCTATGGCTTTCAGGTGAGCAAGGAGGAGTGTCCACCTCTCGGCTCCCCAGCTCGCAGCAGGAATGTTCCACCAGCCTGGGACGGGCGGGGAGATGCCGAA
>NW_027532250.1:6754338-6773768 GCF_008692635.1 Crocuta crocuta
CTGGCCTAAGGCCCTGGGCCTGGCCTGCTCTCCACAGTCTGCCCACATTCCTGCATCCTTGCTTCTACCCTGGACACCCAAATTCTCAAACCTGGGGCCCACACACCAGAGGGATGTGTGCTTGGTCTGCTTCATGATTTAAAAAAAAAAATGGAATTAATTGCAAACATGTAACAAATCAGGAGATTTCTCATGAAAACCAGACGGCCAACTTCTCCTGGAAAATCAGATGATCTGGCAGCTCTGGGCCCGCAGCTCGTCGTGGCTCGGGGTGGCTGAACGGGGTGGCTGGACAGAGGAGCGGGGGGTATACTTCCCTGGGCCCCAGATGGCTCCTGGCCACTTCACCACTTCTATATCCTGCAGCTTCCGGCAGAAACCCCAAAGCTGGCCACTCCGGCGGTCCGCCATCAGGCCGCTTTTCTAACAACCCCCCACCCCCACCCCAGTGGCTGTTGCAGCACTGGGTTCAAGGCAGATCACCGTCTTCTAAAGCTAAGCTCTCCCACCTCAGGGCCTTGACTCGCCCTGTACCACCTGCCCCCTTGTTTCCAGAAATCTCCACAGGCCCTTGGAAGTCCTGGCCCGCCTTGTATCTCCCTCTCGGGAAGCCCTGACTGAACATTCCTCATCCTGGTCTGGTTTCTGCTCAGGCCAGGGTCTGCAGACTTGCTCTGTGAAGGGCCAGACAGAAAATATTTTAGGCTTTGCAAGCCACGCAATCTCTGTTGCAACTGCTCAACTCTGCCCTCATAGCACAGCGGCCGCCGCAGAGGATGGGTAAACTAACAGCATGGCTGCGTGCCAATAAAACTTTATTTGCAAAAATGGAGGCAGGTCAGATGTGGACCCCCAGCCATGGTTTGCCCCCGAATCAGTAGATCAGGACAACAAATCCTTCCCTGTATCTCCCATTCAGTGCGAACTGAGGCACCAGACACGGGCTGTAGGACTCGGGGCCAGGCCCTCCCAGCCCCAAGGACCTCGGGAGAGGTTCTCTCACTGAGAAAACAATCTTTATACCTACTGTGCCCCAGGCTACACACATTATCTGTGCCACTGACAGTCCTCTTTAAGGTAGGGCTTCTTCCTCCCCTTGAGCCTCACTTTCCTCTGGTAAAATGGGGGTAATGCTGTCAATTTCACAGAGTCCCGTCTGGAGCACAACAGTGATGCTGGAGGTGCTGCAGCCACTTTGGGACCATGAGGGTAAGAGACACATGCTAAGGGCAGTCCAGCAGCCGGGAAGAGCCTGGATCCCCAGTAGCTTCCCTGAGAAGCCCCATCAGCATCACTGGCCACTCAGGACTTCTTGTCACATGAGGCAAAAACACAAATCCTATTTTGGTTAAACCACTTTGCTCAGGCTTCTGTTATGCAGCTGAACACAGCCTGACTGACACATGCTAGATTGTTCTCATCATCACCCCGATTTGACAGCGAGTCACTCGAGGTCAAGCAGAGAGTTAAATGGGTGGAGCCAAGACTTAAGTTGTTTAGACAATGAAATACAATGATCTCAAGAAAAGAAAAACAGTGAAAACTGCTAGATGGAAAGACAAGCAGACACAAGAGAGACACAAATCTCAAAATAATCCCACATGGTACAGAAGATTTCCCACTGGCTTCTATATGTATCACGCCCCTCCGGGAGCTCGAGCTGAGCTGGCCCTTGACGGGGCTGCACGCGGCAATTTGCTTCCAAAGAGTAGAAAGGAGGAAAAGTGCTCAGGAAAAACCTGGCAAACACTCCCTCAGTCAGGTGGTCAAGGTCAACACTATCAGTGATACATCTTGTTGACAGCACGTGCCCCTGGATGTGACACGGTGAGAAGGCACTTCAGCTCTGCGATCTTCCTCACCAAACCCATAACGCCAACTGAACCACAAGAAAAACACCAGATCGGCCCTAACAGAGGGATATTGTACAAAGTACTTAACCGATATTCCTCAAAACTGTCAAGGTCATCAAAAACAAGGAAAGCGGGAGAAGGTGTCATAGACCAAAGGCGGCTAAGGAGGCACGGTGACTAAATAGGATACGGCTTGTACGTTGGATGCAATCCTGGAACAGAACACTAGCAAAATCCAAATAAACTGTGGAGTTTAGTTATTAACAATCCATCGAGGTCGGTCCCCAGGCTGTGACAATGCAGTAAAATGAGATATTAATAATGAGGGAAGCTGGGCGAGGGGTACGTGGGAACTTGGTACTATCACAGAAACCTGTCTCTAATTCTAAGATTAAGGAATGTATTTGGGGGCTGGGGGAAGCAACAGACGAAAGAAACAGCTCTATCTGTGCAGACCAAGCCCCTGGCCTTGAGTACTGAGCACTTTCTGGGCACCCAGCCCGTGACGGGCCCTCCAGATTCACAGCCTATCTGTTCTCACAGCTGCTGAGAAAGACAGGTATCCCTGATCCCATTTTGCAGAAGAGGAAACCGAGGGTCAGAGAGGTACTTGCCCAGATACTCAGCTGGGAACTGGCAGAGATGGATTTGAACCCAGGACCACACAGCCAGGACACTGGACGTCCAGGGGCTGAGTGGGGCCGGGGATGAGCTCTGAGTGCAGGACTCAGGAGGTCCCTTTATCACCTGCTTTCCAACCCTAGCACCTCCGGGAGGCCCCTCCCTTCAGCCTCCTCGGGGATTGCAACCTGGTGGCCTTCGGTGAGCATTTGGCCCCCAGACACGACTGGTTTGGCTCCTGCAAGTTTAGAAACGAGTTAGCCGCCAGCATGGAAGAATGGGGATGTTTCAAATAAATACTGGGTTCCGATTTCTCTTGAAAGGAGCGATCTGGCCACCCTGAGCCCACATTCCTGTGGGGGGCGGGGAGCTGGCTCCCCCCCACAGGGCATGTGCTGTCTGGTCCACCGCTGCCCCCACCGGGCCTGACTCACGCGTCCGCAGGACCCGCCAAGTGCTGTGGGCAGCTGAGCTGGCTCGGGGGTCCCGCCACATCTCTGCGACACGGGGCTGTCGAGGAGCCGGACGGAGAAGGGGCCCGGTGGGCTGGGAACCGCCAGCGCCCACTGCCCTCCCACCATCTCCCCAGATGCTCGCGAAAGCCCGTGCGGCGGCAACTGCGACGGTGCCTGTACTGCGGTGCGAAGGGCAGGTGTGGACAGGACAGGGTAGGTCACATCCAGGTGACACAGCTGGTGAAGGGCCGAGCTAGGAATCCGAGCGGGCTCTCCTGACCCTCAGGCACCGCCCCCTGCCCCAGCCAGCCCACAGGACCGTCCCCCTGGGTCCCAGCCTCCCTCCTGTGCACCTCAGGCCACTCCTGGCTACTCTGCCTGCGAAGTTCTGTGTTTGCTCCAGGGCCCCCAGTCTTCCAGAATGCTCTGACAGCTGTGAGCAGAGCTCCGCCCATTTCTCTGTAAGCAGCCCCTGCCTGTCGGATCCTGCCTGCAGCGCTGGACTGGCCCGGCTCACAACGCCCGCGAGCCGACGGTGGGACCCTCCCACCCACCTGGGCCACCAGCCCCGATCTCTGCCAACGCAGTGACCCAGAGCAGTCACTCTGGGCAGGAGGAGGCAGCAGAGGAGCCAGGCTGGAGACGCCCCATGGTGTGTGTCCCCTGCCCAGAAGGACTCGAGCAGCAGGGACAGGCTGGTAAAAATCTCGCTATAGGTGACGCTGACCCCCACGCAGCGGCTCTAGAAGGTTCGTGGATCCCCGTGGATTCTGCTTGTAGTTGGAGGAAAAGCGTTAACATGGAAACTAGCAGAGGAGGAGGCCCTAGAAGTCCTGCCAAGATACCGGCTCCTAAATCCAAACTCACACACGGTCTGGGAGGGGAGACGGACAGCCGGGCGGGAGGAGCCGTGTCATGGTCTCTTCCAGAACCAGGCCCTACGGGGTGGGGGGCCCAACTCCTGACCCAGAGTCCGGTCTGTCTCCACTCTTGGCCAGGGCTCTGCTGTTGCATTCTCCCCCCTCCGGCCCCTCCCCCCTCTGCGCCCCTCTTCCTGGAGCCCCGCCCCCCCTTCACGGTTTGCATCGGAGTCATCCTGTTTGGACACCAAGTCACTTGGCCTTTGCTTCTCATCACACGGCCACCGACAGAACTGGCCGATAACCATCTACTTGCACGTGTATTGCTAACTGAGCACCTGCTCTGCTCGGGTATCATGAAGCCCTTCTACAGAGGAGGAAACTGAGGCTTTCAGCAGTTACGAGGCTCACTGTGGGGCCCACCCGCTGCCCAGACCGGAGGCCCACAACCCACCCGCCCGCAATCCCTCTGCTAATTCCTCGCAGATCCCTGTCCCCATCACCACTGGGGCCCTGTCTGTGCCGCCTCCCCGCGCTGCTCATGTCCTTAAGCCATTCTGCACACAGCAGCCTGAGGGAACGTCTTAAGGAACAAATCTGATCGGGGTGCCTGGGGGGCTCAGTCGGTTAAGCGTCAGACCCTTGATTTTGGCTCAGGTCCATGATCTCACGGTTCCTGAGATCGAGACCCATGTTGGGCTCTGCGCTGACAGTGCAGAGCCTGCCTGGGATTCTCTCTCTCTCCATCTCTGCCCCTCCCCAGCTTGTGCTCTCTCTCAAAATAAATAAGTAAAAATGGAAAAATAAAGACATTTTTTAAAAAAAGAAACAAACCTGATCCTCCAGTAAGTACCCTGTGTCGGCGAGAATAAAATGGGGCTCTTCACTGCTGTCTTCAGGCCCTGCCACGAAGGTCACCAACGGGCACTCCTCTGGCACAAGTCAGACCCACAGGTATGTCCTGCTTGGCCTCCACTGGGCTGAGTATCTTTTGCTGATTTTTGTTTGTCTGGTTGTGCTCTCATATTTTTGAATGGAATGCCTCTTCTCTTTAAAAGACGGATTTCAAGCTTCTCAGGTAAAAAATGGAAAGCTAGGGGCGCCTGGTGGCTCAGTGGGTTAAGCGTCTGACTTCGGCTCAGGTCATGATTTTGTGGTTCGTGGGTTCGAGCGTCGGGCTCTGCGCTGACAGCTGGGAGCCCGGAGCTGCTTCGGATTCAGTGTCCCAATCTCTGCTCCTCCCCCACTCACATCCTCCTATGTGTGTCTCATTCTTTATCTCAAAAATAATAAACGTTAAAAAAAGTTTTTTAAAAATGCAAAGCTCTGGCGCACTGAGGGGTGATGACAGCTGGCTCTGAGCTGTGGCCACCACCCCTTAGAGGGGACACGTCACCTGTCCAGTCCTACCAGCCACGTCACTCACTTCTGCCACCTGCCTGGCCCCTTAGAGCTGGGGTTTTCAACAGCCCAGAACCAAAGGATCCGGTCTGACTCTGAATTGGGTCAGTCACCGCCCATCACTTGTATCCTCCAGCCCGGAGCTCTGTCCCTGGGCGTCCCCAGGGTCGGTCCCGACTGAGACCTTTGCACCTGCTGTTCCCCCTCAAGGCTTTTCTACTGGGTCTTCTCGTGCCGGTTTCTTCCTCCAGACCCTCCTAAGGGACCCCCAATTTCACCGGCCACCTTCCCTGCTCTGCTGCACCACTGTGGGGTGCGTCCTGTCTACCTCTTTCCTCAGCACCCCCTCCAGACTGAGCGCGACAGGCACGGGGCCCATGTCAGAGTTCGGGGCCACCGCCCCCACGGCAGCCAGAGCTGGCACACAGGAGACACGGGCGGCAAGAAATGAACGAACTCAAATGTGCTCCACACCCAAGGCAGAGGGCAGGGAGGGCAGCCTCTTCCACGCCAGGGCTCAGAAGCCCGCGACCAGCAATGACCAGCCCCGTGTCCAGACGGGGACACCTGAAGGGGTGCTGTTCTGGAGCCCCTGGGTGGCTCAAGGCGCCATCCCTGCCCCGCCAGGTCTGGGACCCACTCCTGGAGGCACGAGATCACGTGAAAAAGAAAACACTCTCAAAGCGATGTGCTCCCCTGGATGGGCGCCTGGAACAGAAAACGGTTGTGCACCAACAATCTGGTGGAATCCCAACAAAGCCTGAACTCAGCGAACAGCACTGGGCCAACGCTGGTGTCCCGGTTCTGACAACAGTGACCCGGTGATGTGACAGGACAGTGAAGGGAACGGATTAAGGGACGCACGGGAACTCTGGATTGCCTCTACGCGTTCTCTGCAAATCTAAATTATCTGAAATATATAGGCCAATTAAAAATAAATAAACAAGGGCGCCAGGGAGGGGGGCTCAGTCGGTTGAGCGTCCGACTTCAGCTCAGGTCATGATCTCACGGTTCATGGGTTCGAGTCCCACGTCGGGCTCTGTGCTGACAGCTCGGAGCCTGGAGCTGCTTCAGATCCTGTGTCTCCCTCTCTCTCTGCCCCTCCCCTGCTCGTGTGCACGCGTTCTGTCTCTCAAAAATAAACAAACATTAAAATATTTTAAATAAATAAATGAAGCGCTCTGTGGCAGCAGATGCAAAATACTGAGGGAGCAACACGGATATGAGCTGCTAAATAATAATATTGATGTCACCGGGGCGCCTGGGTGGCTTAGTCGGTTAAGCGTCCGACTTTCGCTTAGGTCATGATCTCGCGGTTCGTGGGTTCGAGCCCCGCGTCGGGCTCTGTGCTGACTGCCAGCTCAGAGCCTGGAGCCTGTTTCAGAGTCTGTGACTCCCTCTCTATCGAACCCTCCCCTACTCACGCTCTCTCTCTCTCCTAGAAATAAAATAAAAACATTAAAAAATAATAATAATATTGATGTCACCAGTCATAGTAACAGCCACTGAACCTTATTACATTCTCTGAACTACTGCTCATGACAATCCTGTGCAGAGGATATAACTGTAAATCCCGCTACCCAGATGTGGAGACTGAGACTCAGCAGGCTTAAGACCTTGCTCAAGGAGTGACACTTGTAGGTGACAGACAAGGCCAGGCCCACGGGCGTGCCGTCCACACAGTCACACAGGCCCCGTGCTTGTTTGATGCTCTATCACTGGCCTGAAATTCTTAATAAGCCTGGACAAAGGGGCCTGCAAGTGCTGTAGCTGATCCCAGGGTCTCTGGGTTCCCAAGGTAGCTTTTCTCCATGTCTCAGAAAGGTCACTCGTGGGAGAAATCTGCAAGTGACAAATCAGATGAAGGTTTAGTATCCAAACTCTATAAAGAATGTACCAAATTCAACACCAAAAAAACCCAAAAAATCCAATGAAGACATGGGCAAAAGACATGAACAGACACTTCTCCAAAGAAGACATCCAGATGGCCAACAGACACATGAAAAAATGCTCAACATCACTCTTCATCAGGGAAACACAAATCAAAACCACACCAAGATACCACCTCACACCTGTCAGAATGGCTAACAACTCAGACAACAGATGTTGGTGAGGATGTGGAGAAAGAAGATCTCTTCTGCACTGCTGCTGGGAATGCAAACTGGTGCGGCCACTCTGGAAAACAGTGTGGAGGTGCCTCAAAAAATTAAAAATAGAACTACTCTACGATGCAGCAATTGCACTCTAGGTATTTCTCCGAGGGACACAGGTGTGCTGATTTGAAGGGGTACAGGCTCCCCAATGTTTTGACATTAGCCAAAGTATGGAAAGAGCCCAAATTACCATCAACAGATGAATGGATAAAGAAGATGTGGTGTATATATACACAATGGAGTATTACTTGGCAATCAAAAAGGATGAAATCTTGCCATTTGCAACTACGTGGATGAAACTAGAGGGTATTATGCTAAGTGAAATTAGTCAGAGAAAGGCAAATATCGCAGGACTTCACTCATATGTGGAATTTAAGATACAAAGCAGATGAACATTAAGAGAAGAGAATCAAAAGGGTGCCTTGGTGGCTCAGTCGGTTAAGCATCCAACTTCAGTTTAGGTCATGATCTCACGGTTTGTGGCTCTGAGCCCCGCATCAGGCTGATCGCTCAGAGCCTGGAGCCCGTTTCGGATTCTGTGTCTCCCTCTCCTGCCCATTCCCATTCACGCTCTGTATCTCTCTCTCAAAAATAAATAAACCTTACAAAATTTAAAAAAAAGAGAGAGAGAAGAGAAGCAAAAACAATATAAAAACAAGGAGGGGGACAAAGCATAAGAGACTCTTAAGTACAGAAAACAAACAGGGTTGCTGGAGGGGAGGCGGTGGGGGATGGGCTAGATGGGGGAGGGGCATCGAGGAGGCACTTGTTGGGACGAGCACTGGGTGTTATACGTAGGGGACGAGTCACTGGAATCTACTCCTGAAATCATCATTGCGCTAGACGCTAACTAACTTGGGTGTAAATAAATAAACAAATGTTAACAAAAAAGCCACCAGGGCACTGGTGGATGGCTTCATGGGCAGCACGGGGCCAGCATTCCCGGCGGAGAAGACGCCGTGGAGCAAAGGGTACAGTAGAGCAATGGCGCCTTTGAGGGGGACATCTGTGGACGGATTTGGCTGGAGCCAAGACTGGCCCACTCNTGACCCACTCTTGACGCAGAGCAGCGAAAGGAAGATTGTTTCCCAGCCCAGAGCATCACACCAGCTTCCTATTCCCTGGGGTCTGCTCAGCTCAGCAGCACAACCCCCCCCCCCACCGTCAGACGGATTCTCCCCCTCCCCACAGGAGGCGTGGTCGTGTCCGGATTCGGGCCATTGGTGGTCCGCCTCCACGCCAGTGTCCACGGCCTAGACCGACAGCTGGCTAAGGCTCCCCAGTGGGCTCCTGTCCTGCGGGAGCTACACATTCCTCACTCTGATGCTGGTTAGCAATCGAATCCTCGGGGGTTTTGCTGGCTGGCAGGGGCCCGGAGCCAGTGGGTGCCAGAAGCCGCCTGCCCCCTGCCCAGCCCTCCCCCGGGGCTGAGCAGTCGCCTCCGGAGAGCAGAGGGCATCTGCTTCACGAGCCAGGCCCAGCCTGTCACCTGTGCTTATTCTCCCCCGTCCCGGGCATCCAGGCAGCCTCGGGGGCCTGTCTCCTCTCAGTTCACCCGTTCAGACCCCGGTGCTCTGGCAGCTCCGGTCTGGGCCCACGAACCCCTCCAGCGGGCGGCCCGGGGCCGCGGCCACCACACTGGTGTCACCCGGCCCTGGCCCCGGGAAGCCCTGTAACAGGAGCTCGCCTGCCCTGGTCTGATTTAGACATTCTATCCGCTGGGCCCCCCTGAGGGGGACTACGGGTGATTTTCAAGTCTGGAAAAATAATATGTGAGAGTGAGAGCAAGAAAAGGCGCCTGAGATGAAGAGAGCGGGGCCGGGAGATAGCAGGACGGAGCCAGCGACGGGGAAGGAGACGCGGACAAGGGGAAACACAGAAGAGGGACAGACACACACAAACGGGAGAGAAAGAAAGAAAATGCGGAAACAGGATGGGGGAGGGACTCAGGAAAAGTAAAATAGGTGGAAAGGAGGAGGGAACAGAAAGGGACGGTGAAGAGGGAGAGAGTGAGGAGATACGACAGAGAAGGAGAGGGAAGCGCGGGGCCCAGGAGAAAAGTGAGGCCCGCCCCGAAACGCGGTGGCAGGAGTGGGGGCACTTTGGGGACAGGGACCCAGGGGGGAGGAGATGGCCGGCGACAGGAGTGCGCGAGCTGGTCCGTGCGTTCAGGACCTCTCCAACCCCAGGCCGGGCTGCTGCACCAGGTACGGGAGAAAACAGCCGCCCACCACACCCCCCACCTGCCGGCCCCATCCCTGTGTCAAAGAAATCACATTCTCCCAAAGGACGGAGGCCGTCTCAGGAGACAGGTCAGTCTTGTTGAAGGGACTCCATGTCACCTTAGGGGCAACGCTTTGCTCTTTTCCCATTTCATTCAGAGCCCTGGAAGCCCTGGTCTCAACCCTGCAGCCCAGAGCCCAGCCAGCGGCCTCAACTGGGGCCCAGCCCTCCAGCTGCAAAGAGAGAAAGGGGAGGAAGGGAGAGATGGTGAGTGAGCTCCCTCCCCCACGCCCACTCCAGACACCCAGCCCCGAGGCAGCCTCACCCCATCCACAGGGACATCTTCTGTCTCCTTCACGGGCTGGCCACGCCCCTGTGCCCGGTGCACCGAGAGGCTTAATCAACTCGCAATCGGTCACCGACCTAGAGCCCCTCTGCCTCCTGGGGTGATCTCATTCGGCTTCCGGCTCCATGCTGGCCCCCCTCCAGCCCTGAACCCCACACTCGTTCTCCAACTGGGGCTCCCCCTGCAAACACATCCAGACATCCTCTGAGTCCCACAGCCACTTGGATGTGTCTCCAGGGAATAATGCTGAGCGAAAAAAGCCAATCCTGAAAGGTTACATGGTGTAGGATTCCACTTCTAGAACATTTCTGAAATAGCAGAATTTTAGAAACAGAGGGCAGAGTGGTAGCTGCTGGGGACTGAGCAGGGGTGAGTGAGATCCCTGTGGCATGGGAAGTGTTCAGTGGGGGGGCGCGGAGTGGTGGGGTGCGGAGCCTAACTAATGTAAATGTGTGTAGAATTTATACAAATGCCTAGAACCTAAAACACCTGTGAGCACAATGGGGCGACCTAAGAGCAGCTGATTGTATCAATGTCCACACCTGGTCGTGATATTATTATACTACAGTTTTGCAAAACGTTACCACTGGGGGAAAATGGGCTAAGCTTGAAGGGATTTCCCTGTATTCTTTCTTTTCTTTGACGTGCTTATTTATTTTTGAGAGAATGAGAATCGGGAGTAGGCTCCAGGCTCTGAGCTGTCAGCACAGAGCCTGACACAGGGCTCGAACCTATGAACTGCGAGATCATGACCTGAGCCAAAGAGGGATGCTCAACCGACTGAGCCACTCAGGCGCCCCTCTCTGTATTATTTCTTAACCAGATGTGAATCTACAATTTTTGCCAAAAGAATTTCAATTAAATACCCTGTGCACACATGAGGAATAGACCCTGTTTCCCCAGCTCCGCCCTGACCGTGTCCCCCCGGTCTAGGCCAACCGCATCTCTCCCTGGACCATCGCGGCGGCTCGGACCTCCCAGCCTCGGCTCTGGCCCCGTGCAGGCCGATCCCGCCTCACACCTTCTAGAGCTGAGTCCTGGCGCTGGCTCCCCACCATCCACCCCGTCCACCTCCGGCTCCGAGAGGCTGCCTGCTCAGCTCTCACTGCCCCCACAGCCGCCCAGGACAGCCGCACGCGCCCTTCCACCTCCTTCAGGGCGCCGGCCGCCTCCCTGCCCACCTCCCGTCCTCACACACCCACCTCCCGGCACTTCCTCGCTTTTCCGTACCCCCCGGGACATATTATATATTACACTAGACTCTCAGCTGCCGGACGGCAGGAATATTTTCTGTCTTCCACGGGTTCCAAGGATCCGAAACAGCAAACGGCTCAGACAGATCTGTGGATATGTATTTGCTGAATGAATGAACGAGTATGTGAACGTATGAATGACCAAAGGACTAGAGGGGAGGTCCGTGGCGATCTGGCATCAAAGGAGTTAAGCCTGGCCCAGGGACTGGGGTCCTGGAGCAGCCAAGGAGGACTTACAGGGGAATGTGGGGGAGGAAGAGGCCAGGGTGGGCCTCACTCGGCACAGGGGGGATGGGCGGAGCTGTCTTCAGGAGCCAGAGCCTGAGGTACAAGGGAAAGCAGCCTAGGAGAACACCTTGCAGGCTGTCCACGCTGGCCAACCGCCGACCACGCCCCAAATGCGTTCAGGAAAACCAGAAACGGGTTGGGTGGAGGCTAAGCTCACTTTCTGGGGCCTCCTGGAGACCCAGGGGCCAAGCCCAAGGGGCTTCCTACTATCTGCCCATTTCCTCCAAAGTGGCTCATGCTGCCTGGGAGGCGAGGGTGTGAGTGGGGGGTCACAGAGGGCCTTGGATTTGCACTGTGACATGCCTACATCCCTCAGAGGGCAGTGGTCCCCCCTCCCTAGCTGTGTGATCTTAGCCAAGTTACTCAACCTCTCTGTGCCTCAGTTTTCCCACCTGGTGAACAGGGCTAACAGTTTCTACTTCAGACGGTGTTATGCTGCTCACACGACTGCAAAGTGCTCAGAAAACACTAAGTGCTCAAGGAATGCCGGCTAATTTCATTATTAGTATGGCTTCCTGAATTCATATTCTTTTTAAATACCGTCAGCAGCTTATAAAGAGCCCTGGCGGACAATTTCATAACTTTGCATTTTTAATATTAAATGCTTAAATGTTCAAAACATGAACATTTAAACCAAATCACAGTTGCGGGAGCCAATTCTGGTACTGTTTGATTTTTAATAACAGGGAGCCTCANCTGAAGTTCCAGGTTAATTATTAGGACTCTCCAAGTAACGGGAACTTTGGCCTTGACGTTAGGTCTGGCGACATCACCAGGTGCGATGGTATCAGCCAGAACAGGCACCTGGACGAATTTACTGCTTAATGAGACGTGGTTTATTTTCCCCGAAGAAAGCTGACCATGAACAGAGCCACGTTCAAGAGCCTCCCAGGCTCCTTAGGCATCAAAGGGAGCACACTTCCTCCGGACGCCCCAACCCCAGCTGCGGGCGTCACACAGCTACCTGCACTAACGAAGGGCTGCCTCGCACTGGAACATCCCTCGGACCCCGCCCGGGGCCAAGCCACTCCCCCGACCTCTCTGTCTCCTTTTCTGTCACGTGCGGAGCCAGAGGCACCTGCTAACAGTACCCGCCCGGGAGCTCTGCTTTCTGGGGAGACTTCGGGGCTCAATTCGCAGCTGTTATTACTGATGGCTCCCGTGTACCATGTGTCACTGCACGACTCCCGTGTGTGCGCTTGTGTCCCCAAGGACACCAGGGGGTGTCCAGGGTGCAGCCCAGCCCGTGGACGCGGAACCAGATTCAGACCTGGTGCACACCTGTCTCCATCTGAGGAGAGTGGGGTCCTGGTGAGACCCCAGAGTGGGGGGAAGAGGTGACAGGGAACGGGGCCGGGGGCACAGTGCGGCGTTGTGTCATGGGTGTGACCCAAGGAGAGACACCATGGAGAGAGGCAAGCAGATGAACGATTCAGAGATGGGGGTCCAGATGGACACAGAGCCCGATAGGGGCTGACATCTCCACATGGCTGCCAGTATGACCCCCAGTGTGTTGAAAGGGGTGGGGACTCGGAGGGGGGACCCCAGATGCCCCTGGTGCCTCACCTGGGACATGTCCTCGGGTAAGACCTGTGCTGGGGAGCCCTGCTCTGAGCCGCCACCTCGGCCAGGCTGGGGGTGGTCCTGTCACTAGCAGGGGGAGGCGGGCCCACGTGGGACAGCGGCTTGGGGTGGAGCGAGCCACCCCGTTCAACTCCCACTGGTGGGATGGGTGCGGGTGGAACCCTCAGTCGTTCAAATGGAAGGTTCTACAAAACAGATCCCCGGAGCCCATGCTCACAGAGCAGCCGCTGAGCGCCACACACACGTCTCGACCCCGGAGGCAGTGTGCCACCCCAAACGTGCTCCAGACAGCTGAGGGCACCTGGGCTGCTCTCCTCCCTGGTCGCGGGCAGGCGACCGCACTGCTCCCTGCCTCCGCTGCTCTTCTCTAACACGGGCCGGTGACGGCAGCCCGCCTCACCGCAGCAAGCGGGCACCGAGGAGTACCGAGTTCAGGGCAGGGCACCCAGCACGGTCCCGCCGTGCAGAAGGTCCTCAGGAACTGGGCTCCTCCTCCAGTGATATAAATCAGTGCTCACGTCACAGTCGGTGCCTGATAGAAGTCGGCCAAGTGCAAAGGGAATCCTGCACGTGAAACCCTCAACGCCATTCCACGAGGTTCGAGTACTGCTACCCCATTTCACAGACGGGAAAGTTGAGACCCTGTTTCAAGGCCACGGGGCCAGTAAGCAACTCCATCAAGGCACAGACCCGGGCTGTCGGGCTCTAGAACCCATGCTTTCACGTGCTTTTAAACCCATTAGTTTGGAAATTGACCATATTTACAGGAGACACGCAGAGGCAGAGGGGACAATGATGTGCCTCACATACGATCATCAGTTCTGAGGACGGCCAGTCATCGGGGCCAGTGGTTCCTAACCCAGGGCACTTCTGCCTCCAGGGACTTCTGTAATTCTGGACTTTAATGATGGTCCCAACTGGAGGTGCCAGGTGGGCAGGGATGCCACTAACCTCACACGATGCGCAGGGCTGTCCTGCAGCAAACGATCTGGCCCCACGTGTCAGCAGTGCCAAGGCTGTGAAACCCTGATCCGAATCCGTGCCCTCAACTACCCTCCTCCACGTACCGTAGGAGTTTGGTCTACACTCTGGGTGGGTGGGGGGCATGCAGTGTAACGTGGGAACAGGGAAGGCAGACTCTCTCAGGGAAGGGTGCCCTGGAGGGGACAGTCTGATGCCCTCAGTAAACAGGCAGGGGCCCCACACCCGGCCAGGCTCCACAAGAGGCTTGTGGGCCAAGAGGTACCCCGAGATTTCTCTGAGCCTCAGATATGTTTCCAAAATCAACTGATTTCACATAAAAATCTGCACTCCCAACCTCTCTCTCTTTTTTCTTAAAGACACCAAGGTCAGGCCACTCTGAGCCTTTGTTCCTGGCTGGCACTGAGGGTGCCTGCCTCCTCAGCCCGCCGTCTCTGCCCAGCCCCTGGGCCTCACTTGGGGCGACATGACCCCAGCGTTTGGATTTTGGCCCCTGGAGCATGAAGAACATGGAGCTCTGAATTCAAATGAACCAACCCCTGGCTAAGTCCAGAAGTTCCAGCTTCTTAAGCCTCAGTTTCCTCATCTGTAAAGTGGAAACAGTAACAGCACCTATGGGACAGTGAGCATGGAGATGGACGCAGCCAGGGCAGAGCGAGTGCTGGCTTCTGCTGGTCCAGTGAAGAGCCCAGAGGGCTCGGGCTGTTACTAAGTCAAAGACAAGACAGTCCCTAGTCCTGAGAAACTCCCAGTCTTGGGGGAACAACAGGTAAAAACACAGCACCCCAAGGTGCTATGCCACAGGAGCCCAGAGGAAGGTTGTCGGGGGGCATGGGGGGTATAGGCTGCTTCCCAGAGGTGGTGACATTGGACATGGCCTTAAGCAACGAATAAACATTACCAGGCAGGGTACAGGAAAGGTATTCGAGGGAGGGGACCAGCATGTGCAAGGGGCACAGGGATGCAGATGGTGTGGATACAAAGGCTGGTGGTTGTGGTGCTGGCGGGGGGTGGTGGTGGTGCACTGTGTCCCACCAACCACGGGGGTGCTGGAATCCTCCCACATCCGCGGCAGCAAACAGCCCCCTGAAACAGAAGCCCCTCCTTGTTGAAAGGAACTCTCTTGGTCACCTTCAAAATCTCAACCAGAATGCGATGCTTAAAAAAAAATAAAATCTGGGGGCGCCTGAGGGGTTCAGTCGGTTAAGCGTCCGACTTCAGCTCAGGTCATGATTTCACGGATCATGAGTTCGAGCCCTGCGTCTGGCTCTGTGCTGACAGCTCGGAGCCTGGAGATGCTTCGGATTCTGTGTCTCCCTGTCTCTCTGCCCCTTTCCCACTCATACTCTGTCTCTCTCTCCTTCAAAAAGAAATAAACATTGGGGCGCCTGGGTGGCTTAGTCGGTTAAGCGTCCGACTTTCGCTTAGGTCATGATCTCGCGGTTCGTGGGTTCGAGCCCCGCGTCAGGTTGTGTGCTGACTGCCAGCTCAGAGCCTGGAGCCTGTTTCAGTCTGTGACTCCCTCTCTCTCTGACCCTCCCCTGCTCACGCTGTCTCTCTCTCTCTCTCCTAGAAGAAAAAAAAAATCAAAAAGAAATAAATGTTAAAAAAATTTTTTTAATAAAAATAAAAATAAAATCTGGTTCGCAAACCAGCCTCCGTCCCTCCCCAGCACACGTGCCACCCAATATCTGGAGTCAAACAAATCCGTGACCGTGTGAGTGTGTAACTCACTGAGAGCCAGTTCAGTGCAGGGGTTGGTGACCGGGGGAGGCCTGGGGGCCAGGCACCATTCAGCCCTCCATTGTTGCGTTAATATTTGCCATCTGCTCTTGGTGCATATCTACCGCAAGGGATGATGGGGAAGAAGAGAGGCCGGTTCAGGGCCCTGGCGAAGGAGCCTTGGACTCTCCTCTGCCTCCTTTGTGCTGGGGCCTGGCTCAGCCTCCACGGCCTGATAAAGCCCCAGCCAGGCCAGCCTCCTTCTGGGAGCCACCCCTCCAGGGGGACCAGGCAGAGGGAGGGGGAGGCACCCCAGCGAGGCAGAGCCTCCCTCCCTCCCTCTGCTGGGCTGGGGGGTGGGGAGGGAGCTGGGGGGAGCACAGGGCGAGCGGGGAGGGGAGGAGACACCGAGCCTGGCACTGCTGACTCCTACAGGCCAGCCTGTGCAGGGCTGCTCCGCCCACAGCCTCCATTACCTTCTTGAAAGTCCCAGAGGCCAGAGGCGGCCCCTCGATGCAGGGGAGAGGGGCAGGCCAGGGCACTCACACTCTCCCCTGCCTGGAAACCACCCCCGGAGAAGTCTGGGGAGGCCAGCAAAGCCACGGAAGCCTGGGAGTGCCCACTGATTCGCACTGACTGAATACCTACTATGTGCTCCAGCTGGGCAGGAAACCCAAACGCCCAGAGGCAGGTCCTGAGCATGGCGGGCAGGCTCGGGCCAGATGGTGGTGTGGCAGAGAAGCTGCTTGCTCAAGAGAAAACAAGTACAGGTTCTTCTGTGAAATCAGGTTGTTAAATGCTTGGCAACTACAGGACTCCCGGGGGGGCTCAGTCCATTAAGTGTCTGACTCTCGGGTTCAGCTCAAGTCATGACCTCGAGGTTCATGAGTTCGAGCCCCGCACAGGGTTTTGCGCTGACAGTGCGGATCCTGTTTGGGGTTCTCTGTCTCCCTCTCTCCCGCTCTCTATTTCTCTCAAAAATATAAACAAAAAAAATTTTTTGTTTTAATGCTGGCAACTAATTCAAATTAAATACACACACACACACCCCACACCCCACGCCCAAGCCGGGCAAAGAACGTACATGGGCACATTTGGCCTAGAGGGAGGGGAGGGGTGCACTGAACAAGGTCAAAGCCAGATCAGATCCTGGCTTTACCACTTATGCTCCGTGACCCTGGGCAGGTAAATAGACCTCTCTGAACCTCCGGCTCCCTCCCCACGAACTGGAATGACAACACCTACCTCCAGGGTCTTTACGGGGACGCCGCGACAAGGCATAGAAAGCCCTTCATACATGTGCTCGATAGAACTGTGAGCATCAGAGCAATAGCAGGTGCTCAGTGAGACTGATAGTCATGCTGCTACGAGAGACTGAAGGGTGTCCGCAGGGGCCCGTGCAGAGAAGTAAAGAGGAGGCCTCCTCACTCTTCCCTGCCTCCAAAAGCCCCTGGAGAGGTGAGGTCTGTGGGGTACAGGCCTCCGGCCTAAAATCCAGAGCTGGGAGCATGCAGGGCACACCCCGCGGATGCAGCACATTTTCCCCGCGCTGCTCAACACCTGGAAGAGTGAGTTGCTGACTCGTAGCCATCAGAAGGTTCACATAAGACTCTCGATGGCCACCTTTCTCTGAAATGGGAAAATGTGGCCACACTTGGCCATCACCTGTTCCGGCGCAGTGAGCGGCGGACCCTGTCCCCTCCTTTAGATGAGGCCCGGGCTCTGCCTCACTTACCACCAATTCCTTACTGTCTCACTCCCTGCTCACTTACGCCCCCGGGTTGCCCTGCGGGCATCTGGCGGGTGAGGAGCTGGGCCAGGGGTGATCACACCGGGCAGCCCGGCTGTGTGTGGGGGTGTCAGGACGTGGCCCCAAGTGGTTTTGCCGCTGGCCAAAAAGATTTTCCTTGGGAAGCATCACACTCTTATCCATCGGGAAATTAATCAAAACGACACCTCGTGAACGCGATGTTTTGGCAGAAAACAAAACAAACAAATTAGCGAGGCTGTTCTGCGCCTCCGGGCACAGGCGCAGAGAGGGAAGCCGGGTACAGTCAGCAGAAGACCGGGGTGGCCCCAGGCCAGGGCGAAGGGGACACCAGCCACGCCTGCTGTGGCCCCCTCGCCCTCCAGAGGCCCGAGCCCCCCCGCGGCTCCAGCTGCACCCCACACTTCCATTTCCACACGTGCCAGAGAGATCTGTGGTGTGAGGGGCCCGCTGTGCTGACCGGGGCTGACAGCCACCTCCTCAGGCGGGGTCTCTAGAACCCAGACCCGCGTCCAGCCGCCCCACCCCCGGAGCCTCTGTTCTCTCTCCTGACCTTGGGGGGGGGTGGTGGTGGTGCAAGATTCCAGTGAGCTCAGGGCACCAGCTCAGGGCTGAGGATGCTCACTCCTACCAGCTGAAGCCAGGAGCTTGGAGGGCACCACTCGCCCAACTCCATGCCCACGCTCGGGTCTCACCAGGACACTGCTGACCCTGGATGCCAGCCCTCGCTCAGGGCGGAGAAGGAGCCCTGGCAGTTCTCTGAGCGAAGCGAGCTTACCATGTCACTCCCCCTGCTATATCACCTTCCATGGCTCCCCATTGCCCTCGGAATAATGTGAAAGTCCTCTGTGTGGCCTGAGACGCTATCTAATCTGGCCCTGACCTCATGCCCCCCAACTCCCCGCTTTGTTCATTCGGTCAACCTGCCTCACACTTCCGGCCATTGCTTGGCACCACGTGCGGCCCCTTCCGAGACCCCTGTGCCCACAGTGCCTTCTGCCAGGAGCACCTTTCCCCTATCTTCAGACTGACTCACTCCCCATCCAGGCCCCAGCCTCCATGGCCCTTCCTCAGAGGCCGCCCTTGACTGCCTCAGAGCAGGCCGGGGTCCCCTTTCGAGGCAATCATAACTGAATTTTCTTAGGACTTGGTCACTGTGACCTTTTCCCCCCTAGATGCAGGCATTCTGGGGGAAGAGATCACAGGGTTCTCCGAAGGCAGGAGAGGACAGAGTTAAGAAAGTGCGTTCGTATCCTGATGCCCAGCTGTGTAACCTTGGGTGGTAAGTTACTTAACCTCTCTGTGCCTAGTTTGCTCACCTGTACAGTGGAGATAAAAGCAGCACTGCCGCCTTGTGGGGTGTGGACAGGTGGAGACGGTGCACACCGCTCTGTGTCGCCATCCCCACCACACCTGCCCGCCGCCGGATGACGATCCGGATCGCTCCGTCATTTACAGGCAGCGCTGGCTTTTCAGACCCGCCAATGCTCAGAATCAGAAGCCTCCTTCCGGGAGGTTCCTATTCTCACTGCTTCAGCGGAGGCCCTCGACCCCTTGCATCCAACCCAAACCAGTTTCCCCAAGCAGAGTCTGTGGTCGTGCCCGTGTTGGTGACCCAGCAGCTGAGTGGCCGAGGCCCAGGGAAGGGGGGGAAGGGGGGCCTCGCTCCGGGGGACGGGGCGTCCGGTACCTGCCTCAAATCTACAAGTCAGAGTCTCGGAACGTTATCAGAATCCACGTAAAAGTCTAATGGAAAACGTTCACGGAGCGCAGGATGGAGAAGGACCGTGTACCATAGAAGCACGTGCATTAGCGTTAAAATCGTGGCCCGGACCGCGTACCTGGGCTCGGAAGGCCCGGCGCGCCGGGCCGGCCCTCGTCTCGGTCTGTGGCCTGCCCGCCCGCTCCCCCGGCGCCCTGGT
>NW_027532250.1:6774229-6782708 GCF_008692635.1 Crocuta crocuta
GGGGGCAGGCCAAGTTCATAAAAACAAGGACCCGTTTTCCCTCTGTGCCCCCTGCCCTCCCCAGCTGACGGAATGGCAGGAAGCGGGGAAACAGATCCCGAAGGCCCCTGCCCAGCTCCTGGGCCCCATGGGGGCGGGTCCCTCCTGATTCTGGAAGGGTCATGCGTTCAGGGAAGTGGCGGGAGGNCACGGGGCCAAGCGGGACCCCAAACCCGAGCCACTCGACTCCACGAGGCCCTGGGGGACCCTGGGAGTCACGAGGAGGGTGGCGGAGGGCAGGAGATGGAATGTGGGCTGCGGGGGGCGGCCTCACGCTGAGAAGGAGGGAGGCCTCTGTGGACTCAGGGAGGGGCAGGCACTGAGGGCAACTGGCTTGAACCCAGCTGGCTGGCTTTGGGGGGTCCATCTGGTGCTTTAGGAGAACCCCCACCCCCAGACGGTAGTTCCAGGGGCAGAACTGGGCACAGAAAGGGCCCAAGTGATGGGCCAAGTGTGGGCCCCGGCCTCACGGATCTGAATCCCAGCTTCACCACCTTCTGGGGGGATGAGCAATTCACCTCTGTGGTGCCTCAGTTTCCTCATCTGTAAAATAGGGACAATGACCGGACCTACCTCACAGGGCGGGGTGTCTGGTGCCTGCCGAGTCAGGGCCCCAACACGAGGTGTAATGACCAGTATTCTAGAAGGGCTCCTCCAGCTCAGGCCCTGGGTGCAGGTGCACACACGCGCGTGCACACACTCGCCTGTACCACCTGCCCCAGACAAAGCCCTGCTGGGGCCGAGACTAATATGCAGGGTTGCTGAATGACTCACCCCGGCGGGCTGGAATGCACTTCCTGGAACGAGTCACCACAGGTAGGCCTGGGGGCCCCCGAGGCTGGCGGAGACGCGAGGGTGCAGGTCCCGGCACGCCCAGCCACACCCCGGTGGGGGCCTACTCTGGGAGGGGGCAGGGGGACCTCGTCTGAAAGGCCCGCAGGCCCGAGCTCCCATCCCCGCACTGAGTCAGACACACGACTCTCCATCTCCACGCCTCGGTCTCTGCCTCTAAACGGGGACACTAGCGCCAACCACACAGGGACAACTGCAGATCACAGAAAAAGACTGGAAAGTGCAAAGACGGAGGGTCCAGCAGGTCCCACTGTTTGGCTACTTGCTGGAGGCCAGGGGCAGCCAAGGTCCTCTGATCTTCCTCTCCTGATGTGCCTCTAAATCATCAGTGGGCAGAACACTGGGTGACTTGGGGGGGGGGGGGGGTTCCTGTTTACCCGGTAACGGTCACCCCATATCTCAAGGGAAAGGACAAAGAAAGCAGCTCCTGGCTTCATCGTTGTCAGAAGGCAGAATGATTGCATTTCTCTGGAGATGGGGCAATCCTGGAGGGCTTCTGAGAAGAGGTGGCATTGACTTAGCCTCTGAAGGATCAACAGGAGTTTCTAGACTATGAGATAGATGAGGCCATTGTCTAGCTGTTACTGGCCTGGGGCAAGTTACACACTTGGAGGCACATGTCTTACACGCACAGGTGTAAGAGAAGATGGCGCAGTGGGGTCCTGGCAAGAGCTGGACGGTGAAGTCCCGCCAGGCATCCCCAGTCACACAGTTTAGATGACACTGCCTGCCGAATAGAGCGAGTTCACCTGCTCAGTTCTGTCCACAGGCTGTAAGACTGCAACCCCCGAAATCTTCCACGCTTCCATCTCCTCTCCTATCAAATCAGAGTAACGCTGATGCCCAGTGCGCACGAGGTTAAGGGAAGGTAAATGGGTCGACACGCATGAAACACCTAGCGCAGCACCTGGCACACGGTAAACACCGTGGAAATGTGCAGGCAGCAGGACAGAGGAGTGGGACGGGGGAGGGGGTCCCCCGGGCAGACCCACAGTGAGAGACCCCTGGGGGGCAGGCCAGGGAGGCCGGCTGAGCTGTGAAGGCCAAGGCCTCAGCGATGGGCCAGCCAGGGTCCAACCCAGGCTCGTCACACCAGATTGTGCAGATTGTGCGGCCTTGGGCAAGTCCCTTCACCTCACCGAGCCTCAGTCTTCCCATCTGTAGAATGGACGTGGTTTAAAGATCCTTCCTCCAAAGACCAGCGTGGGAACGAGATGCCACGTAAACCAGAGATCAAAGCACTTTGAACAGACCCAGCAGAAATCATTACTACAATTATTGAACGCCGCTTAGTGCAGGGTTCCTCAAACTAGAGAATCCTCTGGTGGGGGTTTGGGGGGGGGGGCTGTCCTGTACACTGTAAGGTGTTCAGCAGCATCCCTGACTTCTACTCACCAGACGCCAGCAGCAGCCCTCACATCTAATTCACAACCAGAACGTCTCCAGACTTCGCCCAGCGTCCCCGGGACAACAGATCATAAGTAGCAATGACAGATGTGTGTATGACAGATGTGTTTGAGACACTGAAGGTCTCCACTGCAGAATCAGTCTGGCCTCAGTTTTGCCATCAGCAAAAAGGACACAATGATCTTTCCTTTGGGGTCTGGGGGAGGATCCCAGGAAAGCAGAGATGTGGAGGGGAGAGGCCTCCGCAAGTCACAAACGGCCACATGCAGGCTGGCCTTCCGTCCCCAGACCTCCACCGTCCCCGGCCCCTCTGGTCGACTTGAGGTCGACTCGTGCCTTCAGGAGGACCCACCCTGAATTCTGAACGTCACCCTGAGCACGTCCTTATGTGTTTAAGGACAGGACGGGAGGGCAGGGGCTGTCCCCGCCCACGACGGTAACCCCAGAGGGACCTCAGTGCTCAGCAAACAGCAGGCGCTCAGTAGATAAATGGTGGATGACGAGGCCAGTGGCAAAGCACCGAAGCTTTGCCCGGGGGAGGGACTGAGACCCTCCAGCCACCTGGGCCTGCCAGCCAGACACCATTTCCTGTCTGTGGAAGTGAGACGTGCCCTCTGAACTCTCACTTCCTGAGCCCCTCTCCCCTCTCCGGGTCGGGGTCGGGGAGGCGGCGGGAGGCGGGGAGATACTCACGTTCCTGAAGGAGGGAAGGCCCGCGGAGCCCAGCCATCTCCGCAGAGCCTGCGAGAAGGCCCCGTGGTCCCGCTCGGCCTGCAGCACGTGGGCCTCCAGGAAGCACACATGGTGCCCAACCATCTTGACGAAGGCCTGGGGGAGAGGAGAGAGGGACGGGGATGCCACGCTGGCCACGGACTGGAGCACGGGTCACACAGACGCCCGGCCCTCAGTCGCAGCTGCCCGCGGGCTCCTGGGGAGGCCAGGCAGGGCCTTCAGACACCCTGGCGATAACAGGAACAGCTCCACAGGACGCCTGACGGGACCTCGCTTTGTGACCTCTCCCCTTCTCCCCATAGGGATCCTACTTCTAGCCTCTCTTTTGCAGAAGAGGGAAACCAAGGTTCAGAGAGGTTGGGTCACCTGACCGAAGTCACACAGCCAGTGGGTGGGAGAGAGGACTCGGGTGCACATCCATCAGACTGCAAAGCTTTCTTAATTAAAAACAGGGTTTAAAAAAATTTTTTTTAATGTTTGTTTATTCTTGAGAAAGAGAGAGACAGAGCACAAGTAGGGGAGGGGCAGAGAGAGGGAGACACAGAATCTGAAGCAGGTTCCAGGCTCTGAGCTGTCAGCACAGAGCCTGACGCGGGGCTCGAACTTCCAAGCTGTGAGATCATGACCTGAGCTGAAGTTGGACACTTAACTGACTGAGCCACCCAAGCACCCCTAAAAATGTTTTTGGTTTTTTTGTTTCTGTTGTTTTTAGAAATTGCCAAAATGGGGGCGCCTGGGTGGCTCAGTCAGTTAAGTGTCTGACTTCGGCTCAGGTCATGATCTCACGGTTCATCAGAAATTGCCAAAATGCTCACTTTAATCATGGATGGACATCGGACAGTTTCAAACTCAGAAGCTGCCAGGGGACAGGCAGGTGACAAGCAGGGAAAGGGGGCTGAGTGGAGACTAGGGTGACCCGGAACGTAGGGTCCAGCCCCACAGAGGCCACTCCGCTCCAAGCTTCTGATCCAAAATTCCCAGTTAAAAAAAAAAAAAAGAAAAAAGAGAGAATGAACTTGGGTCAGACTCCCTGGATTAGAACCCAGTTCTGCCACCAACAAGTTGTATGCAACTTTCTACAAGCTTCAATTTCCTTATCTAGTAAATGATAATGATGATGATACTATTATACAGAAGACGAATAATACCATCCTCGCTGAGCAGGTAAGGGCTTATCAGCACACGCTGAGCTCAATAAATGTGCAGTATTGTTTTGAAAAGAAAAAAATTGCAGATTTTATGAAAAGCCTTTAGTTTTTATCGATGATAGCAATAGCTCACAATCAACAACAAAAAAGAAGGTACCGTGCAGGCCCAGAAACATTGAACCTGCTCACCTGCGGCCTGTGGTACCTCCTCACACCTTTCTCTACACTCAGCGCGTGGGTGTGCCTGTGCTCACGTGTGTGCGTGCTCGTGCAAGTGTGCTCACGAGTGTGCCTGTGCTCGTGAGTGCCTGTGTGTTTATATGCACGTGTATTCAACCGTGTGTGCGTGTTTGTGGGTTGCAAGCGTAGACGGCGAAGGCCACCAAAGGTAGCCACTCCGCGGTCACGTCAGAAAGCCCCGCCTCTGCGGGCCTCCCCTGCCCCCACACAAGGCTGGCAGAGACTTCCTCTCACCAGGAAGGGGAAGGAGAATACGAGAGAGTCTCCCTTCACTAGAAGGAAGTTCATGGCCCCCACGGTCTACAGGGTGCCCACCATCTAGTCCGGCCTTCTCCTCACACTGGCCTCCCTTGGGTTCCCTGGAAATGCCAGGCCCCACTGACCACAGGGCCCTTCCACCTGCTCTCCGCATGCCAGGCTCTGCTCTCTGCTCTTGATGGAGCGAATGCCGCCCATCTTTCAGGGCCTGGACTGACAGTCCCGTCCGGAGAGAGGCCTTCCCGACCGCCTAGTCTAACATAGCCCCCATCGCTGGGGAGGCGCCCCGTCTCCCTAGCCCTCCTTGCCTCCGGACTTCCTGTCTTTGCCTCCGGAATGTAGCTTCCAAAGGAAAAGGTGCTGTTCACAAGGCCAACCCCAGAGCCTGGCCGGCCGGAAGGGGCCCCACTGGACGGCGGGTGCCGGAATGAACACACGCACAGATGAGCGCATCCTCGGCAAAAAGACCCGCAGAAACACCGCACCGTTGCTCCGTCGCTGCCCCCAGGGTTTGGCAGGGACAGAGCTGAAAGGCCGAATAAGCCCCTCCCGTCAGATGGGGGGGACGGGAGACAAGGGACCACGGGGCTTCCCCTGATCAGGTCTGGCCCTTGGCTCCGAGGCCTCGCTGGGCAGCACAGCTGCTTGTGAAAGACGGAAGACGGCCCAGCAGTCCCCGTCCGCCAGCCGATTCCAACCATACGCTCCCTGTTACCGCCAGTCTGGGGGGTGGTGAGGCCAACTGAGGAAATGCCAGGCAGGGGCACCCCGGGGGAGGCCTGGCCCGGGGACACCGGGAGAGACACAGCCACCAGGGCGGATGGGGCTGGGGGACAGGATCGTGACCACTCTGGTGGCTGTGTCTCGGAAATAAGGGGGACTCCTAGGCAGTCTTTTTTTTTTTTTTACTTAAAAACAAATTTCTTTTTAACATCTATTTATTTTTGAGAGAGAGTGTGAGTGGGGGAGGGACAGAAAGAGAGAGAGGGAGACAGAATCCAAAGCAGGCTCTGGGCTCTGTGCTGAAGCGCCCGACGTGGGGCTCGAACTCACGAACTGCGAGATCATGACCTGAGCCGAAGTCGGACGCTTAACTGACTAAGCCACCCAGGCGCCCCATATGTAGTCTTCTCTACACGAAAAGATACTACTTTTATTAGCAGAAGGGAGGAAGAGAAGGGAGGGAGGGAGGAGAGAGGAAAGCCCCATTGTTTTAAAACATGTTGGTCCATCCTGATGCCTATGGTCGCTTCTGGCAAAAGGCCCCCACGTCAGCTGGCGCGCTGTCTGCACAGAGGTGCCCACATCCGGCACTGGGGAGTGCTCAGGAGCAGGCTTGTGCCACCCCAGCTCTGCCACTTCCTCGCTGTGTGACGTGGGCGGATCACCTCCCCTCTCTGTGCTCCCCTGCCTTCTCGGTCAGGTGGGACAAGTAACGGGATCGTCCCCCCGGGGCTGCCGCGGGTGGAGCGCCTCCTCACGGGGAAAGCACTTGGGAGTCCTGGCTCGCGGCAGGTGTCCTGCGTGTGCTAGTTTCTATTACTAAGCCTGAGAAAGACCCACGTGCTGGGCCATCCCTCTGTGGTCCCCAAGCCCCTCCTGGCAGGTGGCACTGATCTGAGAGCGGGGTGGTCCCGGGCTCCCCGAAGGCTGTGACCCTCCACACGGCCCAGGGTGAGCGGCCAGCAGCGCGGACGTGCTCCTCACCAAGCCAGCTGCTGGCCTAACGCCTCACGGTGACTGTCAGGAGTCAGGAGGGAGGGCATATTCCCAGTGTGCAGAGGAGAACACGGACTCCTGGAGGGTGACAGAGCTACCCGAGGGGCAGTTCTGGGGCCATCGGGCTCAGGAACCTACCTGTCCCGGTCTAACAAACATCAGGTTCTCATAAGCTCCTAAGGCACATGTTTCATAACGGGAAGTATGAATTTTCCCACTGGCTTCTAATCCATGACCCTCCTGGACTAGCTCAGTTTTTCCTCCTTTTAATAGAGACCCTGTTACAGAGAAATAAATACCTCTCCTCTAAGGAAAGCAAGAGCCCAGGGGAGGTGGACACGAGGCAGATGCCACTCAGCCGCAACACTGAGGAGGCTTTAGGGCAGAGTGGGGATTGCGGCAACCTGGCGATCCCTGCATCCGAGTTTGCAATTTCCACCTAAAACTTGTAGTAGTTGCTGGTGCGAGTGTAAAATGCTGGGGTCACTTTGGAACATGCTAGGCAGCTCCTCCAAAGAGTTCCGGTACAACCTAGCAATTCCACTCCTAGGTTTTCACCCGAGAGAAATGAAGACATATATTTACACAAAAACATAGACATGAATATTCACAGTAGCATTATTCATAAGAGCCCAAAGGGAAAGTGACCCCACTATCCATCAACTGATGAAATGTGGTGGATCCGTCCATACCCTAGAATATTATTCAGCCAGGGGCGCCTGGGTGGCTCAGTTGGTTAAGTGTCCGACTTTGGCTCAGGTCATGATCTCACAGTGCATGGGTTTGAGCCCCGTGTCAGGCTCTGCGCTAACAGCTCGGAGCCTGGAGCCTGCTTCGGATTCTGTGTCTCCCTCTCTCTCTGCCCCTCCCCTGCTCATGCTCTTGCTCTCTCTCTCTCTCTCTCAAAAATAAACATTAAAAAAAAGAATATTATTCAGCCAAAAAAAGGAATGAAGATCAGATGCATGCTACGATGTGTATGAACCCCAGAAACATTATCCTGAGTGAAATAAGCCAGACGTTGTAGCCACAAGCTATATAATTCCATTAATATGAAACATGTACAAGAGACAGATCCATAGGGCCAGGAAGTGGATGTGTGGCTGCCAGGGGCTGGGGTTGGGGGGTGGCTGCTGATGGGTACAGACTTTCTTTGGGGGTCAATGAAAATTTCCTGGAATGAGGTAGTGGTGACGACTGCACAATCATGTAAATGTACTCAGCACGTGCTCAGTGTGCTGGGTATTCTGAATGGAACGCTTCAGAAAACTCATTTTGGATTTTCTCAGGGTTGGGGAGGGAATAGTATATAGTATTTGCAATCCTTTTGGAAGGGTCCTGTCGTTCTCACAACGGGCTCTGAACTCCGTGACTTGGCCCCACACGGTCCGTCTATGCCCACCGCTCCAGCCTCACCGCTGACCTTGAGCTCCACACCACCCACCACTGACTGAGAGGCCTTGGTCTTTGCAGCCTTGGGGCATCTGCACAAGCTGTCCACCCCACCCCCCAGGCTTTCTCCCCCACTTTTCAGTCCTTCCCGTGAAGGTCAAACCCCAGGAAGCGGTCTCTCTTCTAAGTCCGGCCAGGGCCCCGCTTTGCGGTTGCCACCACACCAGCCTGTCTCACCCAGGTCCTCATCCAGAGTCCCCACATGCCACCAGCTGGGGATCAGGAGTCTCCCGCTCACCCCAGGGTAGCTCATAATGCGGTTTCAACTAATGGTGGCCAAGTAAATACTGGTAAGATTTGGGTTCAAGAGGAGCCCCCGGGTGGCTCAGTTGTTTCAGCGGCAGGCTTCAGCTCAGGTCGTGATCTCAGTGCTCGTGAGTTCGAGCCCCACGTCTAGCCTCCGTGCTGACAGCTCAGCGCCTGGAGCTTTGGTTTCTGTGCCTCCCTTTCTGTCTGCCCCTATCCTGCTTGTGCCCTGTGTCTCTCTGCCTCTCAAAAATAAATTTAATATGTTAAAAAAAAAAAAAAAGATTTGGGTTTGAGAACCTCACTATTGTTACTCCACTTACAGGGGAGCAGAGACTCAGAATTTGCTGGCGGGGCGGGGGGTCACAGAGGGAAAGAGGCAGCAT
>NW_027532250.1:6782821-6797644 GCF_008692635.1 Crocuta crocuta
CGCGATAAAGAGGCCAAAATCCTGACACAGGGCTCCTGCCGCCCGACTTCTCGTCGTCGGGCCACCCCGGGACCCTTCCCGTGTTCCCATCCGTTCCGGGGCTCCTCCCTGCCTCTGAGCCTCTGCCCGAGCTGCCCCCCTGCCCATCCCCCCCCAACACCACCCCTCCCCNGGCCTCGGCCACCGTGTCCGCAGGAAAGCGGCCCCCAGAGAGCCCACGTCCTCAGTCCCAGAACCTATGAAGACATTACGGGGCAAGCGGGCCTGTGCAGGTGGGGTTGAGGATGGGCACGACAGTGCTGGACGACCCAGGGGACCACGGGGTCCTTGGGGGTGGGGGGAGGCAGGAGGGTCAGAGTGTAAGAGAGACTGGAAGGAGCTACACGCGGGGCGGACGTGGAGGCAGAGCCGAGAAAGGCAGGAAGCTTCTGGAAGGCGGAAAAGGCCAGGATGTGGATATAAACCCACGATGTGTGACGCCCCTAAGTTTGCGGGAATTTGTCACAGGGGCCGCCGGGGCCCACCACGGGAGTGCTCTGCGCCAGGCCCCTCCCGCTGGCANGCTGGGCCAACCCAACCAGGCAAGAATCAGGACTCCCAACCTTCACAGTTTCTTTCCTCTGTCAAACGTGTGGCATAAAATTCAAATGAATCAGCGATTCCAAGGGCAAAGTTTTAATTATATTCCTGCCTCATTCTCTGCTGACAAGAATGTTAACTCTCTGCTAACTCTAGCGTTGGCTGCCCTGCCCCCTCCTCCGCGGCTTGCGTCCCCTCTGTCCAGGTGACCACTATTAGCGCTCTTTCAAGCCCCCCGGCCTTTCGCTGTGTGAGCAGCCAGGACCCCAGGCCGAGGGCCCCGGTACGGTTAAGAGCTTGGGCATGAGGGGATGAAAGAGGAGGTCCCAGCTTCAAGGAATGAGCGGTGTCACCCTGGGAAAGTGGCTTTACCTCTCGGAGTTAATGCTCTTCCTCTGGGACAGGGAGGGTACCGTGCAGCAAGGAGAAAAGTGAGATACCACACAGCTTAGGCCGGTGCGCAGCCAGGAACAAGGCAGGCGAGGCAGTCGGCTGTGGTGGGGCCTGGGGAACACGGGCCTTCCCTGAGGGCCAGCTGCCACGCGGCTCTGGAAAACTACAGCCCGGGGCTTAGAAACGGTCTCCATCTGAATTCGGGTCATCCTCACCGGGGAGTGTATGTGTGTAAAAATTCATTGAACTATTCACTTACGATGTATGTGTTTCAGGGGCGCCTGGGGGGCTCAGTTTGTTAAGCATCTGAACTGCAGCCCAGGTCATGATCTCACAGCTGGGGAGTTTGAGCCCCTAGATGGGCTCTGGGCTGACAGCTCAGAGCCTGGAACCAGCTTCGGATTCTGTGTCTCCCTCTCTCTCTGCCCCTCCCCAACTTGCACTCTGTCTCTCTCTCAAAAATAAACATTAAAAAAAAAAAAAAAGGTGTGTGTACTTCATGTATTTATACCTTGAGAAATACAATCCGGAGATTCAAGTATTTAAGGAAATATGAGCTAAGTGCTATCAAAGCTTTTGAATTTCCAAAAGAAGCTTAAAAGTCAGATATTTAGGGGCGCCTGGGTGGCTCAGTCTGTTAAGTGTTGGACTTCGGCTCAGGTCATGATCTCACGGTTCGTGGGTTCGAGCCCTATACGGGGTTCTGCGTTGCCAGTGCAGAGCCTGCTTGGGATTCTCTCTCACTCCCTCTTTCTCTGCCCCTCCCCAACTCGCTCTGTCTCAAAATATAAAAATAAACTTTTTAAAAAGTCAGATTTTTACAAAAAGTACCCTGATTTTTAATTTTTTTAAATGTTTAGTCATTTCTTGAGAGAGAGAGACAGAGAGACAGAGCACGAGTGAGGGAGGGGCAGAGAGAGCCCGACCGCAGGGCTTGAACCCATGAACCATGAGATTATGAGCTAAGCCAAACAACCTGAGTCGGACGCTTAACCGACTGAGCCACCCAGGTGCCCCAGTACCCTGACTTTTAAGTGGGGCACTCTATATAAATTCATATTGGTCATAGCTTTTAAAATACCATGTAAGTAGACCCTCTTTCGCCACCAACCCCCTGAACTGGGTCTAACGCCCAATCAGCATTTCGGAAGAGAGGACGGGAGAGCCAGAACAAGCCCACAGATCTCGCAAAGAAAGCTCACTCTTCCCAACGCACCTCCAGCTGGTCCACTTTGGCATAGATGCCCCGCATTTCTGTCACCTTGGCCTTGAGGAGTGGGATGTTTTCCTCCAAGATCTGTGAGGTGTCGCTCCGGATCTGCAAGAAACAGAACAGCTCACCAGGCCCTCTGCCCCATTCCCCCAGCCTCCTGCCTGCCTCTGGGGTCACCCAGGCTCTGCAGGGACCTCGTGGATGGCCACGATGCCGAGTGGCACCCCGCACAAGGCCAGGCCAGGCCCAGGGACAACCCAGAGTCCCGAGTGGGGACCAAACTCAGGGCCTCTCGAGACCCAGACCTACCCAGGAATCATTGACTGCTATTTCCCACCAACACCTGACAATACCAGTCCCAAACTAAAGGTCTCTGTTTTCTTTTAAAAAAATTTTTTTAGTGTTTATTTTTGAGAGAGACAGAGCATGAGTGGGGGAGGGGCAGAGAGAGAGGGAGACACAGTATCCAAAGGAGGCTCCAGGCTCTGAGCTGTCAGCACAGAGCCCAGCACGGGGCTCGAACTCACAAACCGTGAGATCATGACCTGAGCCGAAGTCGGCCGCTTAACCGACCAAGCCCCCCAGGCACCCAGAGATCTCTGTCCTCTAAACCACTCAACTGGAGCAAATGGAAAGATTCCAGATCTCTTCTCCAAACCCAAGTCGAGAGAAGTCGAGTTTTCACTGCATTGAAATTAATAATACTAACAAGTTAATAATAATCACTAACATTCATTAATGATGTTAATGAAAACCACAGCTGTCAAGTATCAAAGTGCTTCCCATTCGCAGACACCGCGCTAGGCATTTCCCGCACACCATCTCATTTAATTTTCAATTTCCTCTGCTTGGAAGGGCTTCAGAAGTGGCCATGACCTTTAACCAAGCCACGTCCTTCCCGCGATCACTGAAATCAGACAGTGATCGGATTCTGCCTCTGTTTTCCTCAAGAGCCAAAGACCACACCAAACCCCTCCCTGAGAGATACAGACCCCATCTCCGTGTTATCACGTCCTTGCAATTCGGGAGCAAACGCCGCTCTCAGACTCTAGGGAGCATCGGGATCCCCCAAGGGCCTCCTGTCCGATGCTGATTCCCAGGCCCCTCCATGTCTGGTTTGGGGTGCCTGAGGTCAGCTGGGAATCCGTGTTGTCAGCTAAGCCCTGAGGCCATGCTGGGGTTGGACCCTGAGGGCAGTCAGAGAACACCAGTGGGCACCCTGGGAGCCGGACTCAGCCTGGAGTCTGAGCTGTGTGACCCTGGGCAAGTCACCGCACCTCTCTGAGCCCTCCTGTGCTTCTCTGGACAGTGAAGCAACGGCAATGGCTCCGGCTTCCTTCGCAGGCGGTGAGGACAGAACATCCGGCAGAGTGTTGGGCACGGCTCGTCTAGGCGGCTCCTGACACAGTCCCCCGTGACCACCGCCTCCTGCACAGCCGCTGTGTAACCCTCCCCTCCCCCCGCCCTGGATCGTGAGAAGCAGCGATTTGCTTCTAATGGAGGGGTCTCAGCCAAAATGACAGGTGCCACTCTGGAGACAGGGTTACACAGAGGACTGTCATTCCAGCTCGCTCTCTCTCTCTCTCTCTCGCTGGCTCGTTCACGCACACTCCCTGTCTCCCCCACATCTCTGTCACCTGCCTTCTCAGCCACCAGCAAACTGAGGGGATGGAGAGGCCCACGTGGCTGGGGACGGAGGGCGGGCTGCAGCCTCCCGCCGGAGGGCAGTGAGGCGCCACCGCGGACTCGGCCGGACCTCCCGGCGCTGCCCGGCTCGGCCACGCACACCCCCGACCCCCAGGCACTGCCGAGGAGGGAGCCCGTAGTTTTCCGTCGCCAAGTTCTGGGACGCTGTGTTAAGCAGCAACACACAGCTAACCCAGGCAGGCAGACAGCTCAGCACAAGGCTTTCATGTGACACATGCTTTGAAAACTATGCTTTTCCTCTTCTTTCTACCTAAATACATGAGACTTCCTGTGGTCCTCCTGGAAAGCGCTCCCACCGCCCCGCGGGGTGACACCCCCCTCCTTGCCCCGGTCTCAGAAGTGACCCCATTCCCTGAATGTCCCCAAGTGTCCCCTCCTGCCTCTCCTCTGGTCACAGCGTTGCGGTTTCCCTGGGAGCCTGGCTCCAGTCCACCGTCCGGAATGTACCCCTGCCCCAAGCCCTGACGCCGGCGGGCACAAACGGGCCCCAAGAGGGCGACATCTCGCCTTAGTCTCTGCCCTGACCTCCCTGTGCCTCAGTTTCCTTGTCTATAAAATGGGCACCATACAAGTACTTTTCTTCAAAGAATGCTCTGGAGACGAAACGAGACCAACTACGCCTGGATGTGGCCCCCACATGCGCTTCGTGTGGCCCCCAGAATGTCTCAGTGTTTTAAGAGGACTTAATTTCCAACTTTAAGACAAGCAGGGCCCCTATGAGAAATGGCTGATTCTAGGGCCGGGGCAGGGAAAGCAGAGTGCCTGGAGAATCCCGTAGTGTCAGAATGTAAGGGAGTGTTCCTTTATTTACCTAAACTTATTTTTATTAAGTAACCTCTATGCCCGGTGTGGGGCTCAAACTCACAACCCCAGGATCATGAGTTGGGGGCTCCACCGACGGAGCCAGCCAGGCGCCCCTGTACGGGAGTGTTTAAAAACACAAAGGACAGGGGCGCCCGGGGGGGCTCCGTCGGTTGAGCGTCCGACTTCGGCTCAGGTCATGATTTCATGGTTCGTGAGTTCGAGACCCACGTCGGGCTCTGTGCTGACAGCGAGGAGACGGCTTCTGATCATCTGTCCTTCTTTCTCTCTGTTCCTCCACCACACGCTTGCTCTCCCTCTTTCTCTAACGTTAACAAAAACATTAAAAATAAAAGATAAAGGATGGGCCATGTCAAAGGAACACAGGAGCCAACGTGAAAGAGACAAATGGTCAAAGCGGGGACAATGTGGACAACAAAATACCTAATATAATATCGGACTCTGGTACCCAAAGCACAAGAACACGCCACAAATGACAGGAGAGCAGAAACGGCAAGGCCGTGTGGGAGCCACGTGCCAGACACGATGTGAAGAGAAGGCACCTCGCCTCCGCGGGTTCTCTCTAGAAACCCACCACCCCGGTCTCACCTGGAGAGAAACATCAGATGAACCCAAACGGAGGGACCTCCTCCAGAGCACCTGACCGGGGCTCCTCGAAACTGCCAACGTCACGAAAAGCAAGGAAAGACGGGAAGTGCCACAGGGGGTGACACTAAGCAGACGTGACGACTTCACACGACGTGGGATCTCCTGTGGTGCTGGGGCGCCTTAATCCTGGACATGAACGGGAAACTGGCAGAATCGAGATCGAGTGTGGAGATGAGTGAGTAGCAATGCGCCCGTGTTAGTTTCTTAGGTTTTTTGTTTCTTTAATGTTTACTTGAGAGAGGAGGGCAAGAGAGAGGGAGACAAGATCTTAAGTGGCCTCTGTGCTGACAGCAGGGAGCCCGACGCGGGGCTTGAACTCAAGAACCACGAGATCATGACCTGAGCCAAAGTTGGATGCTTAGCTGCCTGAGCCACCCAGGCGCCCCTTGGTTTCTTAGTTTTGACAAAGGTACTGTGGCTGATGCAAGATGTTAGCCCGGGGGCGGGGGGACTGGGTGAGGGGCATATGGACACCCTCTGTACTATCTTTGCACTTTTCCTACAAATCTAAAATGATTCCAAAATAAAATACATAAATATGGCTTCAAAATATTCCAGTGATTAAGTGGGGACACTGGGCCCACATCCCCCAGGCATCAAAGGCCGGGCTGAGCCGTGGCTGCTCGCTCCAGGGGTGGGGGCCTGAGCTCTCGGTGTCCTCAGTCACCGCCCCTCCCTAATGCCTCACCCCTGCCCCTTTCACTCCTGTCCAGATCCTGCCTGGCTCCTGCGAGCACCGACACGTGTTACCCTTGATGGGCAAAAGCCCTCACATCTTCCCTTTTGTTCCCCGCAAGGCCACATTTCTGGAGCCCTCCCCGTCCCTGCACAAGGCTGAGCTCTGGAGAAATCGCCATGATTCAGTGAATGCAACAGAGAACAGAGAACTCCCGGCAAGGTCAGGACACAGCAGATCAAATGCAGACCTTTTCTTTCTGCTAATTTCTAAAGAAACGAATATGGCGAGAACAAGGGCAGTGAGGAGGGCCTGGTCCCAGGAGCCACCAGGGCGAAGGGGACACTGCAGAGGGGAGCCTGATGGGGCATGTCCCGGCCTCCCTCCAGCTCCGGAGGAATTCCAGGAAGAGAAGGTCTGTGGCTGGGCAAGGGCGCCCCTCTCCATTTGCCAAAACTGTGGGTAATGGGGGGCTGTCTGGCCCTGCCTGCNGGGGTCCAAAAGGCCCCCAACCCTTCCTCTTGGTTCCCCCACAAGCTGGGAACCGTAAAGCAAAAATCAGGGTGAGGGGGGCCCTGATGCCAGTACTCTGTGAGCTTTCGCCTTGTGCCAAGAACCGAGCCTGTGAATCAGAAACTTGAACCTTTTATCTTGAACCTTTCAAGGGTGGTGACGCTGAGCAAGACAGAAGAACGAAATGAGGCGCCCAAGGTCACAAGGCTACGGAGTGGGAGATGGAGGGCTGTGGTCCGGGTTGGCCCGAGGTCTGCAGCCGCGTTCTGCCGGCCCCGGGCGGAGTCAGCCTACACCGTGTCTAAAACAACCAAAAGCCCACCCGAGCTAGGTGCCCGGATCTAAGGAGGTTTCCCTTAGAAACCCAGATTCCCGGCTTCTTGTGAAAACTCAGAAGGCCAGGCCATCCTGAGTCCATGCCCCGTGCGAGAGCGATCCGCCGGAGCTGGGACAGCGCCCCCTCTGGTTAACCGCGGTCTCTACCACTCCCTGTGGCCACCCTGTGCCCTCCTCCTTTTCCAGGGGAGCCCAAGGAAAGCAACGCATTTCGCTTCTCACACCCGCCTCACATCACCACGTCACAGGCATCCGAGATGGCACATTTTGTTCGAGAAGCACACGGAGAGGTCAGTGACAAATCGATCCTATTTGAGCGTCTGCCAGGGCGAACCCCCAGCCGGGGTCATTGGCCTGGGGACCCGGCCCACCCTCCCCCAGCCTGGTCTCCCACCATCTCCCCAGAGGTGGCCTCCGGAGCCAGGAGTCTGGGCAGCGGATGTGGGGGTTATCACCGGGCAAAGACAGCCGTCCAAGATGATTCAGGGCCCCCAGGAAGGAGAGCCAAATGCACTTGACCCAAGAACACACACCAATGCCAAATGCAAGTGCTGGCCCAGGGCCAACAAGTGAGCGAAGGAAAGAGCCTCCTCCCTGCCAGGGGCGGGGGCTCCCAGGGCCCAGACTAGAGACCGGAACTGCAGGGGGCTCTGAGCGGAAGGCCTTACGAATCCTCTTCACCGCCACTGCCTCCTGGGGCTTCCATCGTGACAACAGTGACCCCAGGAGCCACCATGTACACAGAGCCTCATACGGAGCCGGCACCCGGCGAAGCAATTATTTTTCATTACTTTTAATGGAATGGAAATGACATACAGCCAAGTGCTCAGGCCTCAAGTGGCCAGTTGGACGCATTTTGTACGGATGTTCAAATCCATGTCACTGCCACCCAGGCCGACGTGTGGAACACCCCGTCACCCCAAAGGCCCCTCCTACCTCCTTCCAGTCATGGCCACGCTCCCAAAGCTAACTCCCCACCACCGTGAATTCGTTTGGGCTATTTCTGAACTTCATATAATGGAAGCCACCACAGCACGTACTCTGTGCCTGCCTCTGGGCCTCAAGCTCATGAGACACATCACTGATGTCACGTATAGTTCATTCCTTCACGGCGCCGTGAGGTCCAGGGTGTGAAGAAACAACAGCGGATCGCCCCATTTCTACAGCCGGTGGACACCGAGGTGCTTTCTGGTCTGGAGCACCCTGAACAGAGCTTCTACGGACATTTGGGCACGAGGCTTTGCAGACTCTTGTTTCCATTTCTCTTGGGTAATCATCTCGGATGACAGTCGCCAGGATGCAGGGTCGGGGCGTGTTTGACTTTAGAAAAATCTGCCGAACTGTTTCCGGACTGGCTGTGCCTTTTCGCGTCTCTGCCAGCAGGGAGATGAGCGGTGTGTCGCCCCACAGCCTCGCCTGCCTTTCCGCTGCGGTCACCGCAGTGGATGTGAACCGCGCACATCCCTGCCTCACCCGGTCCACACGGTAACTCTCTGGAGAGAGATGCCATCTGCAGTAGATTCAAGAAGGGCCACAAGTCCTTTCCATTCCTCGCATGAACACGTGGGGTCTGTGTCCTCTCCCCGTGGATCTGGGTGCGCTATGTGACTGTTGTGACCAGTAAAGCAGGACAGAAGTGACACTGTCATACCCAAGTGTCTAGACACCTGGCAGTTTCCACTTTCCATCTGTTGGAATGTCTGAGCTTGGGAGGGCCTGATGCCACACGCCGGAAGCCCAAGCCAGCCCTGAGGGAGGCTGCATGGGGAGAAGGGATGCCCGCCGGTCCGCGGCCATCGGTGCTCCCAGCCCAGACACCAGAGAAGTGGGAGGAAGAGCCACATTGGACATCCCCGCCCCAGCAGGTGCCACATCCCCTCTGTGCCCTGCCCTGGCCCACGTACTAACTTGGTGGTCGTTTCACCCCACTACATTCTGGGGTAGTTTGATGCAGACAGAACCATGACCTCCATTTTACAGGGGAGAAAAGAAAGGCAGGGAGAGATGATGGGCTGTGCCCAAGACCCCGCAGCAGGAGTCCGAGCCTCAAGTGGCAGCAGTGAGCTCTCTATCTAAGGTCTAAACAGGCGGCAGGTGCAGGGCAGTGAATTCCAGTCACATAGAGCGATCAAGGACAGGCTGGCAGTGGACTTAATGCATCAGACAGGAAGCTGGCCTCCCGTTTCTAATAGCTGATTTGATCGGAAGGGGAGCGGCTTCTCTCTGGTCACCAGGAAGCTGGCCACCCTCGGACCTCTAACTTGATCACGGTTTCCAAAGGCCAAAGCAGGGAGCTGGGAACGATGGTGTGACATCACCTGTCCCTGCAAAGGCCCCCACTCATCCCTAGCTTGCATCAAAAGAGGAAAGGAGGGCCCAAGCTGGCCGCCTCTCTGTGCCATGTGTGCAGATGCACTGGGGAAACTAAGCATCAGCTCATGGGGCCTAGAGGATCTCCGTGATCTAAGTGGCATCAGCCCTGAGCACTGTCGCAGGGGCCACAAAAGCATTGTTGCAGGCACATCTGTTAACGCAGGCACACTCGTTTGCGTAGAAACACGTGAGATGGTCCTCACTCCCGTGGGAAATGCACTCTCTTCCCTTTCTTGAAACACAAGACCCTCTCGGTCTGGTTTTATTTGCCCATTTTCAGTAGGACCCAAAATACAGAGAAACATAGTCTCTGCCATAAAACATGTGAGCATGTGACAGCTGTACGTGGCAGGTGGCCATGGAGTCAGGGGGCCCCAGGAGCAGTGGCCAGTGACAAGTGGAGAGCTCACGCGCCGTCCGCAGTGGGGCGGCCACGACGGCGCTCCGGCCGGCACCGGCCAGGTGGGGCCAGGCACCCAAGGGGAGCCAGATTCTTGCTCTTCCAAACAAGCCAGAAATCCTGATTTTTTTTTTTTTTTATTTGCATGACATTCTATAAATGTCAGCAGTGAATTCCTTTTTCTTTTCCTTCCAGCAACAGCCAACGTATCTGCAGGCGGGCCTGGGTCCACGGGTCCTGTGGGTGATCTCGGTATTGCAGTCTTTGCATACGTGCGTCTCCAGGCTTGCAGCTGGGGGAGGGCCTTGGCAGCACTGCCTGACACCCTGCCCTCTGGGCGACACACACGGGCTCCCCTCCCCAGGAGGCCTTGATGGTTTCAAAGGCAAGGTGGCCGGATGCCTCTCCCTACCCAGGCTGACTCCTGCCCCAAGCTCTCCCCTTAGGCGGATAGTGGGCCTCCTCTCAAGGAGGAAGGTGGCTGAGACTTGAGAACAAAATGTCCCTGGGTCACCAGTCCACCCATCTTCCAAATCCGCCCCCTGCCCCGGGCCCCCACAGTCCACACTGTGCCCGGCACACCGTACCCACAGGCTGGCGCCTCTGCCTGGATGCCCGCCCTCCCCAGCGGCTAAAATCTTTCTGTTCCTCCTTCAAAGCCCCAAATTAATCACCACCCGCTCTGCAAAGCCTTCCCAACTTCCCAGGCAGAATCTTAACGCCTCTGCTTTTCTTTCTTTCTTTTTTTTAAACAAATTAAGTCTTGGGATCATGTGCTCAGTTCCTTCTAGACCCTCCCTCTTCAAAACCTTTGCCGTCTCCTTTTGCACCCTGAACACACCTTGAGGCCATTGCTTCCACACTGGGCGACAGCCCCGGTCACACACAGCGGGGTCCCCCCTCCCACAGAGGGGAGGGAGGCAGGGCCGACTCTCTTCGCATGGCCAGGCTCACCTCGGCCCCGAAGTCAGGGCAGGTGTCCGACGGCTGGTGATGAGGAAAGGGCTCTCCGGGCTGTTCCAGGTCTGTCTCGCTTCCCAGCGCCCGCCTGGACCCACACCCCGACTAGAAAGTTGGTTCTCCAGAGCAAAGCACACGCACGTCCTCTTGGGAACGTTTATGTCGTGTTCACCGTTGTGTCCCCAGGGGCCAGCACAGGGCAGGGCCGGTGAGTGAATGGCGGTGACACGGTGCCCATCACGCGGGCCTGCTTCAAGGAGAAGTGGGAGGACACGGGAGACACACTTTGTGCCGTGCCTGGCGCCGAGTAGGTGTTCGAGAAACGTACGGGCTGTTGTGGCTATTGCTCCTCTGGGGAAACATTTCTCCAGACCCGGGCCTCACAGGGGCACAAATCTACCCCCACTGGGTCCAGCAGGGCCTCCTTGGCTCCAGAGAGAGGCGGGTCCTGGTCACAATATGGAGCTCTACCCTTCGGGCCCTCAGGCCTTAAACCGAGGTGGCTGGGAACTTCCAGCAAATTCTATGAGTGCTCCTCAGGGCCCCACGCCTGGCTAGCAACAATGCCGGGGACACAAGGGTCTTAGAGGAGAGTTTTGCGAAATGTGTAATGGGGGCCTTGTCTCCTGGGCCTAAGGCACCATCTTCCGTCTTCTTCCCCGCCCAGCCAAGAGGGTTTGATCCCACAAAACCAGGAAGGGGCAAAGGCAGAGGCGGCAAAGGGACCTGAGAAGGCACGTGACGCCCAACCCTGCCTCGGGCTACAGCCTGGGCAAGAGGCTCCTCCCAGGCCCTGCAGGCCCGAAGCCATTTCCTGGCTGTCTCCATGTTTGCCTGGCGGACCGCGCAGGGCCAGGAAAGTTAAATATAGTCTGAGCATCCCCGCTGAACGGCTCCCCGCATCGGTGCCCGAGAGTGCCACCTGGTGGCCCACTTCTGGCTCCTCTGTGGAATAAGAGCCATGTGGGGGGGATGGGCATTACCAAGATGGCCGCCTCGGGAAGCTTGGTGTGGAGAGACGGCGTGAGAGACAGTGTGCGCTGCTGCCCTCATTCCTTCTGGGTGCCAATTCACCACCAAAATGGCTTCCCCAGAAAACTCCAGGAAGGACCTGGAGTCTGGCCTGGGCCTAAATCCACACCACCCCGGGCAGACACTCACCATGTCAGTCAGGCTGCAAAACTCTTCCAGCCTGAGGAGCATCCCCTCGATGGTCTCCTCCACCTCCTTCGCCTGAAAAGAGACAATATCCTGGAGATTAGCAAATGGTTTCCAGGGAGACTAACGCCCTTCACTTTTTTTTTTTTTTTTTAAGCAAACTAAGTCTTAGGATTATCTGCCCAGTTCCCTTCAGACCTCCTTTCCCTTTTCAAAACCTCTCATAGCCTCGTTGAAAATAGTGATAATCACGCAGCGTTCTTGACGCCTGTGGACAGAGCCACCGGGGACCATCCACTCCAGGCAGCGTTCAGAGGAGAGGAGACAAATGTGAGCAGGACCAGAACACAGCTACCCTTACCACCCCATTGTTCAGATAAGGAAACTGAGGCTCAGAGAGGAGAGGTGGCCCTGCTTGAGGGCACAGAGCTAGCGAGGGGTGGGGCCAGGATTCCCACGTAGGTCTGAGTCCACAGCCTCAAAGCCTGCTCTTGACAAACTCTGAGAAATGCCTCCTGGGAAACACAATGGACAGTGAACACAAGACGCAGAAGGCAGAGAATATAAACCTATTATTCTTGTAACGGCACACAAAGAACGTACGTGGCTCAACAGAAAGGCCTGGAATGATACAGACCCAACTGCCCAAAGTTAGGGGATGTACTTAACACTAAACGATTATTCAGTCTGAAATTCAAATGTAACTGGGCACCCGTACTTTACCTGGCAACACTATTCACAGGGCTAACTTAGTCCTGGGGAGCACAAAATGGGGAATGGGGTCTGACAAGGGAGCCTTGAAGGGTCCCCAACTCCAAGTACTAGGGCTGGGCAGTAACTTCATGGGTGACGTAGGCGGGCCGCTGGGGCTTCTGGTGATCTGAGGAGCATCTGCCCAAAACCAGAACAGCCAGCAGCCATCAGTAGACACGCTCGGCCCTGCCAGAACCTTCCATCTTGCAAGAGAAGCCAGAAATTTTAATTTAATGGGAAATGTGCCAATTTTCAAAGGGTAGCACAAATTTAAAAACAAAATTTTTTTTTAACTCCAGGGCCAAGCCAAACATGACCGTCAAAGGGTCTGCCAGCCTACAACCCCACTTAAGTCCTTTGTGTAAAACTTTGTTTGAACCCTTATCTTCTCTCAAGTATTTACTATATTCATGACTTATAGCTGGGTTTTGTTTTGTTTTTATTTTTTAATTTTTTTAACGTTTACTCATTTTTGAGAGACAGAGAGAGATCGACACACACAGCATGAGCAGGGGAGGGGCAGAGACAGGGAGACACAGAATCTGAAGCAGGCTCCAGGCTCTGAGCTGGCAGTCAGCACAGAGCCCCACACGGGGCTCGAACCCACGATCCATGAGATCATGACCGAGCCGAAGTCCTACACTTAACCGACTAAGCCCCCGAGGCGCCCCTGTTTTATTTGTTTTAATGACCTGGTATCTAGGAAGAAAGTTCTCCCGGAATGTGAACCACTTTGTCTGACTTCCCAGACCACATCGTTCTGCGCCAGGAAAGTGACACCAGACATTTCTGGGANCACCACCACAGCATAAACGACTGTGCAGAAAAACATCTTTCCGGCTGGAGTAAAAATAGTACCAAGTTGCAATTTTAAACTCTGGAACCTTCATCTCACAGCTGGGACTATTTCTGTGCCTGAACGGGGGAGGCTTGACAGGGAAGGGGACCACAGCAGAGCGAGGACGAAGAGACTCACAGGAAGTTCTCTCCACCCCCCAAAAGGAAGATCACGGTCAAAAATGCCCTTACTGCACTAAGAGGGGAAGAAGGAGCCAGGAGGCCGCGGAGACGGGAGAGAGGAAGGTCGGTGGCTTCCCTTCTGCAGCAGAGGAAGGGAAGGGACGGGAGACCGACGGGCGGTGCTGGCCCCTCCAGAGCGCAGGCGTCCACACCCCAGACCCCAGGCCACACACGCTTAGGAAATCAAACCTGCAGAGGAACATGAAAGCCCATGGCCCAGCCAGATGGGCGCCTCCTTCTCCCGAGGGGCCTGAAGACAGCAAGCACATCTCAACCTGTCACAGGGGGTTCAGAAGGCAGGGGAGGGGGTATCAGGCAGCCCTGTGTTCAGGGGCCACCTTCTCTTTTGCCAACATGTGACCTTAATTCAAGGGCTTACCCTCTGCATTTCGGTTGGCTCGCCTGTTAGCCACACCCACTTGGTAGGGCTGTTAAGAGGTTAACCACACATGACAAATGTGGTTCAATCATTTAAGAGTGCTGACACACAGTAGGTGCATAATAAGTGGTTGCTTTATGTATCTCTCTCCCTAGATAATAAAGAGTGGTTAATCACCATATAGGGATTATTTCATTCAACCCTCACGAGAACTTGATACAGGAGGGGCTGTCATTGCCCCCTCTTTCACGCACTGAGAAACAGAGGACCAGAGAGCTTAAGCCACTTGTTCAAGGTCACACAGCTCATACGTACCGAAGCCAGATTTGACCCTGAGTGCTCCGAGTCCAGAGCTGACGTCTGTAACTGCCAACAGGCTCTCTGGAGACGGGGAAGTGTGTCTCCTTTATGGCTGTCTGTCAGCTGTGGTCCCCACCCCTTCTCCCCCCTCCTAGTACCTAGGACAAGTACCCCAAGGCAGGAGAGAGTACAGAAAGCACCTGCTAGCTGGCCAGCAGAGGAGGAATGAGCCCCATGACATTCCCAACCAACAGGAAGGAGCTCGGGATTAGCCAAGCCACCGTGCCCACAAATCATTCGCGGGACAATTTTCTCTCGATAATCCCCTAAGTGGCCTCAGAAATGAGAGTCCTGTAGGCTGCAGCCCACACGCCTTTTTAACCGGCCCCTCAGCACAACGAATGCCGCCGTCATCCTGTGCAAACTCCCTGGGCATAAACTGTCCCCTCCCAGGGGAAGACAGCAAATGGCTCGCTCAGAGTGACATTCAGGGCACCGCTGGTGGGGACGGCAGGTGGGCGTGAATCATGGCCTCTACGTTCTCCTTACATAAATCTCCCAAAATGCCAATCCAGGCTTCCCGGCTGGGGCTG
>NW_027532250.1:6797681-6804289 GCF_008692635.1 Crocuta crocuta
AACGAGGCGGAGGCGCCGCTGTCCAGCTGCTCAAGGCCAATACCCGAGAGCGTCCTTGAGGTCGTCCTTCCGGAGCCCGCCCCGTCCACCGGGTATGCGGATCCTGCGCTCTGCCTTCGGACCGTAGCCCAAGTCCGGCGGCTTCTGTCCACCCCCCCTGGCGCGGGCACTGTCCTCTCCCACCGGTACCTGCGTCCTTCTTGCTCCCCCTTCAGTCTACGCCTCCTACTTCAGCCTGCTCCCTGTCAGAACCGACGCCCTCCTCAGCTGGAAACCCTCCGCTGGCCTGCGTCACGGCCACCAGGGTGGCTACGGCCACAGAAATGGGGGGTGACAAGTGTCAGTGAGGGTGTGGAGCCACCAGACCCTCCCCCGCCACCGGTGAGATGTGGCGCCGCGCACTGCTCTGGAAGCCAGCCCGGCGCTCTTCTAAGACAGTGAACGCAGAGTTGCCCCGAGACGCAGCAAGAGAGTCAAAGGGGCGGAAAACGTGACGTTCTTACAAAAGCCGGTGAGGTAGTCACGGCAGCCACGACGTGGAAAGGACTCCGGGCCCGTCAGGTGAGGAATGGACACAAGAATCACCACGCGCACGTTACGGAGTATTACACGGTAATAAAAAGGGATGCCTGCCTGATACCTGCTACAACATGGACGGTTCTAGAAAACGTTAGGCTGCGGAAGAGCAGCCAGACGCAAAGGCCAGGCAGGACGTGATTCCTTCTATGGGGAATGTTCGGAGGAGGCAAATCCACAGAGGCCGAAAGTAGATCACTGGCTGGGGGTGATGGGGGAGGAAGACAGAGGGAAGAAGTGCTAACGGTCACGGGGTTCCTTTCTGGGGGGTGGGGGTGGGAATGCTCTGGGATGAGGTCATGGTGCTGTTCACACACCACGATGACTGGACTAAAAACCACTGAATGTACACTTAAAAATGGTAATTTTTTTATATTACATGAATTACATCTTAATTTAAAAAAAAATCCTCTCCTGCTCTCCGCCTCCTTCAGCAAACACCTAATGGAGGCCTCGTTAGCCCCACGCCATCTGGAACCTCCATCTGCTCTCCGACCTCACCGCCTGCAGCTCGCTCCCCACCAGCCACCCCAACCACGTCCTCGCCCCAGGGCCTTTGCACCTACCTGCTGTTGCCATTACAGAGAAAGCTCACTGCTCACCTCCTTCCAGCCTTTGCTTAAGCGTCTACCCCTCTGCCCCACCCCCCGAGGCCTTCCCTGGCCGTGCAGGCCCCCGTCCCCTGCCCTGCGCCACCTTCTTTCTGTCTTCACCTCCATCACCATCTAATGCCTCGTCCATCTTACCTGTTCCCTGTCCTCCTCCAGCACCAGAAGGAAAGCTCCGGGGGCTTTAGCGCCCCCCGCTGCACTCCCAGGGCCTAGAGCAATGCCCGGCACATAGTAGGTGCTTAGGCTTCTGACGACATCCCTCCGATTCCCTCCCACCCGCACACCTCTGGGCAGTCGGACTCCGCCACCCTCCCCCGCCCCCAAATCTGGCGTGGCTTGTGACCTGCTGTGGCCAACAGAACGGGTGTAAACCGCTCTTTGTGACACCCGGGTCCTGCCTCAAGAGACCCGGCAGCGTGTGCGTCACCCTCTTGGAAGGCAGTGGCCGTGGGGAGAAGTCCAGGCAACGCTGCTGGGGAGGCCGCAGGACACGAAGGGCCACGCGGAGGAGAACCGAGGCGCCCCAGCCAGCGCCAACTGCCTGACGTGAGCGAGGCCACGTCGCAGCCCAGCGAACCCTCCGGCGGAGCGCAGGCCCGTGACCGAGCCCAGCAGGCGCCGCAGGGGCACAGGCGTTCGGGTGAGCCCCGCAGACCCACAAAATCACGCATCAGGCGCCGTCATGTGGTAGTTGTTTTCTGCCACTAAGATTCGGGGCAGCTTGTTACCTGGCAATTGGTGACCAATACACTGCCCGGGGCATATCTGTTGCAGGAAAGGAAGGAAGGAAGGAAGGAGGGAGGGAGGAAGGAAAGAAAAACGAGCAAGGGAAGGAGGAAGAAACATACTCTCCTAAAGGAGCTACAGCCTGAGAACAGCAGCCTGAACGGCTCTGAGGCCCCACCCCTGCGCGGTGTGCTGTGTGGCCTTACCTACGCTCTGACTGTCTCTGTGCCTTGGTTCCCATTTGAAAATCGGGAGAAAACGGTCCCGAGACTCGGTCTCGAGATGGAAGCTGAGGAGGGTCAGCTAAGTAAGCCCCCTGGGTTCCTCTCGGCGAGAGGCCACACCGCACAAAAGATGGGTGTAGCTGGGGCCTGACCGGGGTCTCCGCACTCAGATGGGACGCACACCTGCCGGGGAGGAGATGAACGCGAGGGGCTGTGTTTTCTGCACACTGCGGACTTTCTCTTTCTCACCTTCGAAAGAGACCTTGCACTCTTCTCTAAAACCACAGCAGAATAAGCAGGATCATGAACGGAAGTCAACACTCAGCTTCCGGCCAGACAGACAAGAGGGAGAGGCGGGGACTGCGGTCAGGAGGAGGCCCCTTCTCCCATTGAAACACAGCGGCTGCTAACTTGAGCCGGTGGTGAGTCGGGTGGAAATGTGCCGACCCTAATGTGTTTAAGACACACAGTGATCCGGGCGTGTATGCAAACCAGTGTGAAAACTCAGAAGTAACCCCCCAAATTAAAGCACACGAGGTTACCCAAACAACCCCGTCTGCAGGCTCACTGTGGCCTTCACACCTCCGGCCTGTTTGTATCTTTAAAACACAAGCATAGGGGCGCCTGGGTGGCTCAGGCGGTTAAGCGTCCGACTTCGGCTCAGGTCATGACCTCGCGGTTCGTGGGTTCGAGCCCCGCGTCGGGCTCTGTGCTGACTGCCAGCTCAGAGCCTGGAGCCTGTTTCAGATTCTGTGCCTCCTTCTCTCTCTGCCCCTCCCCTACTCACGTTCTCTCTCTCAGAAAAACAAAACAAAACAAAAACACAAGCGTATGGGAATCGTCCAGACGAGGCATATACATATATAGAAACAGAGACTAGACCAGGGAGGGTCATCGGGGAACAGAAGCTAAGGGCATAGAGCTTCTTCTGGGGGTAACGAAGACATTCTAAAAGTGACTTGGCCCAGGGCCACTGGGTGGCTCAGCTGGTTAAGCGTCTCCCTTTAGCTCGGGTCATGATCTCACGGTTTGAGTTCAAGCCCCACCCTGGGCCCTGTGCTGACAGTACGGAGCCTGCCTGGGACTCTCTCCCAGCCTCTCCCTCTGGCCCTCCTCCACTTGTTCTCTCCCTCTCTCTCTCTCTCCCAAAAAATAAACTTAAAAAAATAAAATTGATTTGGGTTAATGGTTGCACAACTCTGTGAATAAACAAAACATCATTGAATTGGGGGCGCCTGGCTGGCTCGGCCGGCTAAGCGTCTGACTTCAGCTCAGGTCATGATCTCGCGGTTCGTGAGTTCGAGTCCCGCGTCGGGCTCTGTGCCGACTGCCAGCTCAGAGCCTGGAGCCTGTCTCAGAGTCTGTGTCTCCCTCTGTCTCTGACCCTCCCCTGCTTACACTGTCTCTCTTTCTCTCTCAGAAATTAAAAAAAAACAAAAACAAAAAAAAACCCGCAGGTACCTTGGGCCTAGGAAGTCCCCCACGAGGTATTTATCCTAGACATACTTGCACAAATGCAAAATGAGTACAGAGATTCTCCTGCAACAGACTTTGTGAGAATAAAAGAATCTGTGTAACCCAAATATCTGTCTATAGAGGAATGGCTGCCCGGATTGTAATCCAGACAATGCAATTCTGTTTAGCAGCTAAAAATAATCGGGCAGCTCTCTACGTACTCAGACAGAAAGGTCTCCAAGATATATTGAGTGAAAACAGCAGGGTGCACAAATGGGAGGGAACAGGTGGGGACGGGAAAGGACCCTTCGTGCCCGCTGGAAGGGGATAAAGACAGAGGCAGTGGTGGCCTCCGCAGGCAGCAGCGAGGGGCTGGGGAGCTGCGGGGTGGGGGGCGTCCTATACCTCTCCATGGGCACTGGGAGCCGGGGTGTTGTGACATGTTCATACACTCTTTATTTTTACTTTTTAAAAATGTTTATTTCTGAGAGAGACAGAATATGAGCAAGGGATGGAGGGTGGGGAGAGGGAGAGAGAGAGGGAGAAAGACAGACAGACAGACAGAATCTGAAGCAGCTCCAGGCTCTGAGCTGTCAGCACAGAGCCTGACGTGGGGCTCGAACCCACGAGTCGTGAGATCATGACCTGAGCTGAAGTCGTACGCTCAACCGACTGAACCACCCAGGCGCCCCAATGCTTTTTACTTTTAAAATAAAACTTATTTCTTTTATTTTTTAAAAATTTGTTTATTTTGAGAGACATAGAGAGAGAGAGAGAGAGAGAGAGAGAGGAACCGTGCACACACAAGCAGGGGAAGGAAGAGGGAAGTCTCGAATCCCAAGCAGGCTCCGCGCCATCACCATTAATGCAGAGCCTGATGTGGGGCTCGAACCCACAAACCATGAGATCATGACCTAAGCCGAGACCAAGAGTTGGATGCTTAACTGTGCCACCCACATGCCCCACAAAACTTATTTTAAAAGCAAACCTGGGCGCACCACGTTAGCAGTGCAGAGCCTGCTTGGGACTCTCTCTCCCTGCCCCTTCCCCACTCACACACTCTCTCTCTCTCAAAATGAATAAATAAATCTAAAAAATAAAAGAAAGAAAAGAAAAACCAACTCAAATTTATTTTACAAGAACCCACAGGCCCAATTTCCATCACACCCGCACCAAGGACTAAATTCAGAGCGTGAGACAGCGCCAGGGGCGCCGATGGACCCTGCGCTCGGCACCTGCATTTTGCAAAAACCAAAACCCAGAATCGATGGCGGGCCTCACGCACGCGGGTCAAGAAGTTCACCCCGGATTTCTAGGCCCCCAGGAGGCCGCGCTGGAGAGCAAGGACTCGTGACCTTCGGCGCAAGTGGAGGCCGAAAGGCTGAAGTCCCCAGTGGCGGACACTAGAGACGTGAGTGTGTGTCACTGCTCCACAGCTGCTCTGTCCCCACCGACAAAGTGTCCCCCTCGCATTCTCCCTCCCGGCGCCGCGCACGGCGTCTGCACCCATACCTGCTCCGCGAACGTCTGCGGAAGGAGTGAGCGAGCAATCGTGGCTGCTGTGCCAGCCTGCTGCCCAGGGGCCCGACCCTGCGCCGGGCGGTGCCCGCGGCTTACCTCGTCCGCCTCCACCCCCGCCAGATGGGCAGACGAGGCAGAGAGGGGCGCCGAGCACAGGGCAGAGACCCGACCCCCGGCCAGGCCATGGCCCCCCGCCACCCAGCCTGAGCAGGAATGGGAAGCCGGGGCGAGGCCACACCTCTGTAAAGGACGCTTCTGTAACGGATACGTGTGAAGCCACTCAGTGCCTCTGGACGAGGCAGCCGATAAGACAGACAGGGTCCCTGATGGGGCTGCGGCCGGACGCAGGGCGGTCACCAAAGAGGGGAGCCACGTGGCCCCTACCAGGCTGGCCGTCAGAATCACCAGGCCAGTGTTGACCAGGCCAGACCCCCAGGCAGCAACCACGGTGATCTCCGGCCCAGCGCCCCGCGCGAGAGCTTCAGAGTCCCAGGGTCCTGGTGACACCACACCAGAGATGTTAGGAGGCCCGGGCGGGCAGTGTGGCGGAGGCGGCAGGCATCAGCAGTTTTTCGGAAGGTCCCCTGATGACTCCAACCTTCGGCGGAGTTNCTTCCCCCTCCCCCGCCTCGCCCCACCCCTGCAGACTGCTCCACCCTCACCTCCTATTCACAGATGCGTGAAATCGTGTGTCTTTGCCTTTTAAGTTGTTATACACACCACGCACGCCTCCGTGCGCCTGGCCGTACCCCGGCGGCGGGTCCCCCACGCAGAGCTGCCTCGCTGAGCGGCCGTGAGCCTCCCCTGTCCACCCGCCCGTGCTGATGGCACTGAGGCCCTGCGATCAGCCCCCCATCTCCGGGAACCTCTCTGTCTGAAAGCTGCTCGGTTGGTGCGGAAGGCCGGTGAGACTGGGAACCTTTAGCCAAGGCTCTGGGACGGCGGCCCCCACTGCTGGGCGGCTCTGCAGGGACAGGCAGGCACTTCCTTCCAGAAACACTGCTGGCCTCCAGCTCCGGCCATGGCCTTGGCCCCTCGCACCCCCGCAGGTTCTGATTCAGGGAAATGGCCGGCGCAGTCCACGTCCACTTGAACGCCGCACCTGCGGGCCCCTTGCGGCCCCTCCAGCACATTCCAGCCCTGCAGCCATGAGTCCGCAGATCTGATCATGTCTTTCGCCTGCTCACGGCCAGCTCACCCGCGCGGGTGGCCCGGAGCCTAGAATCAAATCCAGGGTCCTCCCTGTGGCCCCGGGCCCCGGTCTAGCCCTGCCCACTCCTGCCCTTGGCCGCTGAGGTCCCCCCGCGGGGGCACCTCTCTGTTTCCCATGGTCCCCCCTCGGGCCATGCACGTGCTGCTGGAACTGGGCTGGCAGCGTGTGCCTCTGTCACGGTCCCCGCACTCCCCCGCGGTCCCCTTCACACCCCTCATCACCAGGTAGTCACTTGGCTTGGTGGTTACTAGTCTGCCCGGCGCCCCCCGCCCCCGCCGCAGC
>NW_027532250.1:6804298-6809084 GCF_008692635.1 Crocuta crocuta
CCCCGCCCCCGCCGCAGCCCCGCCCCTGAGGGCAGGCACCCCCTCTGCCCCGCAGGCCTCTGGCCGGTGCCCAGCACAGAGCATGGCACACAGCAGCTTCGCCAGCAGGGCCTGAGGACTAAATGAATCCAGAACTACATCTGGAGACAGGGCATCGGAACATCCCGAACATGAAAGCCGAAGACGAGCCAGCAGCTCGCAGGACGGGACACGTGGACAGGACGCAACAGAGCAGCCCTTTTCACAAAGAAGCAGCCTCTTCTACGGTTTTCAAGAAACTCAGGGGCATCTTTGGCCAGTTTATGCTTCTCTTCAGTCCAAACACATGGTTTGGAGCAGTCGTTCTGTTTCCTCCCTACACGACGACAGAAAAACCAAAGTTCAAGCGTCAGGGTAAACAGAAGCGGATGCTGCCTTCAGTACAGGGGACACAATGGGAAGGGTGGGGGCGCCTGGCGCGCAGTCAGCTGAATATCCGACTCCTGAGTTCAGCTCAGGTCACGATCCCAAGATTGTGGGGTCGAGCCCGAGGTCGTGGGATCGAGCCCCGCATCGGGCTCTGTGCTAACAGTGCAGAGCCCGCTTGGTCTTCTCCCTTCTCTCTCAAATAAACATTAAAAGAAATTTTATTTTAAACGGGGAGGAGTGGGGACTATGGCAAATCGGGCCACAACTAGGAAACATGGACCTAGAGTTACCAGACCAGCTAATATTTTATTTATTCCTAATTTTTTTAATGTTGATTTTTCAGAAACAAAGAGAAAGTGAGTGCGGGGCAAGGGCAGAGAGAGGGAGACAGAATCGGAAGCAGGCTCCAGGGGTCTGAGCTGTCAGCACAGAGCCCGACGTGGGGCTCGAACTCATGACCTGAGATCAGACTGTGAGATCATGACCTGAGCAGAAGTCAGAGGCTTAACCAGACTGGGCCACCCAGGTTCCCCTTATTATTTTTAAGTAGGCTCTGCACCCAACATGGGGCTTGAACTCATGACCCCGAGATCAACAGTTACGTGCTCTACCGACTGCGCCACCCAGGCACCCCTTAGTGGATGGAGCATGTGACTCTTGATCTCAGGGTCATGAGTTCAAGCCCCACACTGGGCATAGAGCTTACTTTAAAAATAACAACAACAGATTGCCTAACGTTTTAAATAAATCACAAACTCAGAATTGTTCATGAAAATTCTCCATTTACACAACCCATGTGGACCGATCCAATCACATCAGAGTGTTGGATTCGGCCCCTGGGCCTCAAGTTTGCACACTCTGATCTAACCCACCTGTGGTTAAAAGACCCGGATGCTCTGTTGCTCTCACCCTCTGCTCACTCAAGCAAAGCCTCTGGGCATGAGAATGTGCCGGCTGACTTCCACCTCGGCCATGAACCTCATCGGTGGGCGAAGCCTGACCTGTGTCCCAGCACAGGAACCAAATAGGATTCTGAAAGAGCCTGGCCAGGAAGTCCCCGTGGGTGGCTCTCTGCGCCCCGCCATCTGGGGGGGAGGGGAGTGCCAAGGGCTCGCTTCCCTTGTAAATCAGAGGGGCACCCAAGAGGCAGTGATCTCTCTCCCTGCCATCTCAGAGCAGCTTCTGGAGGCGGCCCTGAAACCTCCCTCAAAAGAGGAAGTTCAAACCCAAAAAGGAGAGAAAGTGAGACACAAAACCCTGATTGAACAAATACCCCAAAGGCACCGGAAACAGTAAAACACTCACCTGCCAATCGACCTCAAGGAGCCGCCGCCCTGCAGCCATCCTGGGAGACAGAGCAGCGTGGGGCTCAGCTTCCACCCTCCTCACCAGCTACGCCTCCCTCTGCAACCCCTCCACCGGCTGCTCTTCTATCCCTCAGGGCACCCCTGCTTCGTTCCACCCCAGGGCCTTTGCAAGTTTTGTTTCCTCTGCCTGGAATAGTTTTCTCCTCTTTGCCTGGTCAACTCCTAGTCACACTTCAGGGCTCAGCCTAGAGTGTTGCTGCCTCAAGGAAGCCCTCCATGACTGCAGCCCCAACAAAGTCAGTTCCGTGCTTCCTGTTCCCTGCACACTCCTCAGTGGGTACCACTCAGGTCCCAGCTTCCTCAGAGACCTTCCCCACCCCTTGTCTCCCCGACTCACGCAGACACCCTCACCCACACCGCCTCATCTAGGGGTTTTGTGTGTTGCGTGTCTGCTGTCTTAGCGTCCTGGAGGCAGGGCCCCTGCGTGCTTCAGTGCTGTCCCCAGCTCCCTCCACGCAGTGGAGGTTCAAGGTGTCGAATGAAGCAGGCCCCCTTCATTAGGAGCCCAGCACATCCCTCAGACTGGAGCCCGCTGGTCTCAGGCCCCTCCCATTCCATTTAAAAGCAAACAGTGGGGACGCCTGGGTGGCCCAGTCGGTTACGCCTCCGACTTCAGCTCAGGTCATGATCTCACAGTCTGTGGGCTCAAGCCCCGCGTCGGGCTCTGTGCTGATGGCTCAGAGCGCAGAGCCTGCTTCAGATCCTGTGTCTCCCTCTCTCTCTCTCTCTGCCCCTCCCCTACTCGTGCTGTTTCTCTCTCAAAAATAAACATTAAAAAAAGTAATAATAACAGAAGCCAAAAGTGGCCCCGGGAGAAGGGGCCTGCTGTCCGGTCCTGTGCTCACCGGCCCGTCTGCAAGCGGCTTCGGCGCCGACCTGCTAATGAATTAAGCCTTAAGCAGAGGTGGCGAGCGACTGTGGGCCGCCAGTTTCTGCCGCTCCCGGTAAATAAAGTTCAGCAGGCACTGCAAGGGCGTTGATTGCCGCGCCGAGCTGCAGGGAGTTGGGCTGCTCATTACATCCTCACAAACGAGCGCGAGGCAGCCCGAGCCGGAGTTCAAGGCGGCCCGGAGTGAGAAAATGAAGTTAATGTGCGCGGTTTCCCTGCAAGGCTGTCCCTAATAGAGACAGAATGAAGCTGAGGTTTAGCCGCGGGCACGGCGACATCTCTCTGCTGAGAGCGAGGGAGGGAAGGAAGGAAGGAACGAGGAAGACGCTCTCGTTACTTAAACTGGGGAAAACGTGTAGACAACCCAAACGCCATTCCTGGTGGCCCGGCTCGCAAGTGCCAGCACCTCCGTAGGGTGTCCCTTGCTCCGTGAGGGCCTCAGTTTTCTCAGCTGTAAAATTGGCCTAAAAGCCGCCTCGCCACTGGGTCACTGCCAGGAGCAACGACAGTCTGCACACAGGGTTTGGCGCGCCGCTAGCACACAGCGTGTGCCCAGGAGACGGGAGTGGTTACTACTTAGTTGTGGGGTACTAGGGAGCCAGAGAATGATGGAGACTCTGCTCTCCAACACGGAAGCCACCGGCCTCATATGGCCACTGAACACTTACAGTGTGGCCGGTCCCAACTGAGGCATGCTGGCAGTTGAAGCTAAAAGCCTGATTTTGGGGGCGCCTGGGTGGCTTAGTCGGTTAAGCGTCCGACTTTCGCTTAGGTCATGATCTAGCGGTTCGTGGGTTCGAGCCCCGCGTCGGGCTCTGTGCTGACTGCCAGCTCAGAGCCTGGAGCCTGTTTCAGAGTCTGTGACTCCCTCTCTCTCTGACCCTCCCCTGCTCACGCTGTCTCTCTCTCTCCTAGAAATAAATAAAACATTAAAAAATAAATAAATAAATATTCTGGGAGGTGTGAAAAAAGGAAAAAGAAACAGGTGACATTAGTCTCCATATATTTAAAGACACAGTTCCTCTAAAATATCAGTCATTTTCAACGTGTGATCAATGTAGAAAGTGAGGTTTTTATTTGTGGTTTTGTGTGTGTGTGTGTGTTTGTTGTTGTTTGTGGTCCTAGGTTTTCAAAATCAGGCTTTTATTTTATTTTATTTTATTTTTATTTCTAGGAGAGAGAAAGACAGCGTGAGCAGGGGAGGGTCAGAGAGAGGGAGACACAGACTCTGAAACAGGCTCCAGGCTCTGAGCTGGCAGTCAGCACAGAGCCCGACGCGGGGCTCGAACCCACGAACCGCGAGATCATGACCTAAGCGAAAGTCGGACGCTTAACCAACTAAGCCACCCGGGCGCCCCAGCTCCCAGAATATTTAAAATTATAGGAGTGGCTCATTTGTGGCTCAGATTATATTTCTACTGGACAACTCTTAGGGATACATTCTGACACGAAAATATGCCCATGGGATTTTGTAAACTTGAGACGTAATTCACATACCATAAAACCCACCGTCTAACAGCGTACAGCTCTGTGGTTCTCAGTCTATTCACAAAGTTGTGCGACCATCACCACTAATTCCAGAACGTTTTCATCACCCTAAAAAGCCGTGCACCTTATCATTAGCAGTCACTCCCCGTTTATCTATGTTACTTTGAGTGAAAAAAAAAAAAGCCACAACGGCATTGCTATATCAAGTAGTGTTTGATGAGAACGGCTACATGCTGTTAGGGACCTAGATGCCTACCCGCACTGGTCAGTGCGCTTTCTGAGTGTGTGGGATGATGCGCAAGGCGCTGCTAGTGAGGATCGTCTCGGGCACCCGGAGCTGGGGCAGCAGAGAGAAGGAAGACAGTGCTCACCCTTTACCTGATGTATTTCTGTCCTGCTTCTGAGCTTTAAAAAGAGAAGGAGTTGAATTCAACCCTTAAATAACTCCCGGCGACTTGGGTAAATAACTTCCACGGCGCGGTTAACAGACTGGCTTCAGTTGGAAGATGAAGGGCCTAGTTTCAGATCCACTTTTTATTCTGTGCTTTTAAAATAGAAAGTACAGATAGAGACGAGGTATTTTCCCTCTTAGCAACGGCAGGACCGAGGAGGCCTGGTACTTCCCCGCACAGGC
>NW_027532250.1:6809108-6813673 GCF_008692635.1 Crocuta crocuta
CTCCCCGAGGGCCGGGCCGAGTGGGCAGCGCCACCCAGTGGCGCGCGGCGCTCACTGCGCCCGGCCCTCGCAGCACCTGGGAAAGCAGAGATTTTCAAACTCGCTTGCATGTTGTCATCACCTGGGACTCCTCAAACTTCCGAAGTCCAGCCCAGCGCACAGTCCCCGAGGCGGGGACCTGGGCACCAGCGCTTTTGGAAGTTCGCCTCGGGAGTCCTACGGACAGCCGGGTTTGAGACGCGTTTTCGGCGGAATCCGGGCGGCGCCGCGCATCCCAGCCCCCACAGCCCTGGAGAAGGCCCCGGGGAGCTTTCGAAGGCCCGGAAGCCAGGCCTCACCCCGGCGGATTCGGCCGGAATCCCTGGGGGTGGGGCTTGGGCCTCAGGAGGGTTTAAAGCTCCCGGGGTGTCTCTGGCGTCCAGGATAGAGAACGGGGTGCTTTCATTGAAAGACCGAAGTCCCCGCCCCCAGGGTCGTCCTGTTCCAGCATCGTGTTTGAGCCGAGCGGAGAGACCTGGAAATTAGAGAAGCGGGTTGTAGCTGTCCTTTCCCTCGCTAGGGCAGCGTGTAGAAAAAACTCCCCCGGGAATCCTCAAGCGCACTGTTTGACCGCCCCCCCCCCATACACAGCCCCGTGGGAGGCTTGTTTAGACCTTCTAGAGAGCGGAGAGGGCGGGGTGCATCCCCCCAAAACAATGCTAATGAGGAAAATCTTTAAAATGGTGAAGAGGTGTGGGGAAGCCTAGAGTTCTAATTTTTCCTATGACGTCTTTTTTAAAATTGTTACATTCGTTTAACAAAATGAAGCTGGGCTTAGGGGTAAATAAATATACGCAACATCCCATGTCCCTCGCCCCCCCCCCCCAACGGGATTTAGTCCCGTTAAATCTAAATGTATAGTTTTTCTGACCACCCGGGTAGGGGGCATAACACGTCCTCGATCTGTCTTTGGGGTAATCCGTCACTCTCACACCTGCCCCCTGTTCACTGCTCCACACCCCTGCCCAAACATTCAGACCTTCAGGTCAGAGACGCATTCTGGAAAAATCTTGGCAAAGGGTCGGGCCACAGGTGCTTAGTTACAGGATTGGATAGGAACCCACAGAACCTGAACTTGGCCACTCATTACCGTCCAGATGTTCCTGATGCTCGGAGCCCTTCCGCTCATCACACAGACAGCCAGGAACCAGGACCCTCACCCCTGCAGGCTGGCTGCGGGCCCTGCCTCTGAAAAGCCTGGAACTGGCTTCAGATTAGTCCAAGAGACCTGGGCACAGCAAACGTCCGCCTGATGGATGACACTCCCAAACATGATGCTAAGAAGAATTTAAAAAAAAAAAGAGAGAGAAAAGAGGAAAAAGACAAGTTGCAGAAGGCACGGTTAGGGCACGCTGCCATTACCATGAAGTTTTAAAAACATGCAAAACCACACTCTATATTGTGTATGGATACAGACATATGGAGGAAGAGTATAAAGCTGCACATGGGAGCCGCAGGCCACATTCAGGGAAGCGGTCGAGGGAGGGGTTGTGGGGGGGACCGAGGAGGGTTATGAATAGGGTTTCACCGATATCTGTGGTGCTTTATTTCTTCTGCTGATGTTTGTTATAATAGTTAAACCTATTCAATGTCCAAAATGACTCATTAAAAGTAAAACGAACAGCAACAACAAAAAGGCCTGGGATATTACCTAAAAGTGCAGCTTGTCCAGTCCCCCTTTCCGGGGAGCCGGGGTGTCTCAGGAAGGATCTGTGCTCTTCTCTAGAAGCTCAGCGATCCGTACCCTAGGCCGAGTTGGCTGGCCAACAGTCACTTTGTTTTTAGTCTTTTTTTCCCCCCTAAATGTGATTATGCCTTAGAAACATTTTGCTAAAAATACAGATGCCCGGAGCCCTCCCCCAACTTTCTGAATCAGAATCTTTGGGGAGGAAACATCTGCATTTTAACAGCCCTGCAGCGGGCTCCGATGCTCGCCAAAGTCCGAGAATGACCCCTATTTGAGGGCTCCCTCTTGCTGCGGGCATTTCCCCGGGGACCCCCAAGGGAGGCCAAATCAATGGTTTTCAACAAAGGGGATGAATGTGTAAAAATCTCCTAGCCTCGCAGTGGCGCCCGGCTGCGCCAGCGCCCTGTCCCCGGTCCCTAGCTCTTGGGGAGACCCTGGGGCAGGCAGCAAGCCTGAGGCCTGGCACGCAGCCCGCCAAGGCCGCACCCTGCCCAAACCAGTTTGAACCAGCTGCAGGGATGGAGCCGTGGCGCGTCCCCACGAGCTCCCTCTGGCGCCCAAGCCGGGCTCGGAGCCGCCGCTCTGGTCGCCTGCGCAGGAGCCCTCTGCGGGGGCGGGCAGCGGGCTCTATCCCAGCCTGGGGGGAGGGGGCGGCAGTGGCTGCCAAGCTGGCAAGGACCTCCGGAGCCCTAATTGTAGTCCCTAGCTGGGCCCCAAGGCCATCCGCCCTTCCACCCCCCACCCCCATCTGGCTTCACCTCCAGCTACAAAATGGTTGTGTGTCTGTGTCTTTTCAAGGTCAGGTCCAGCCCAGGCCTCGGGCATACAAGGTTCTAGATTAGCAATGGTTCCCAAGCTTGGCTACACATTAGAAACTGCTGGGAAGCTTCCAGAAAATACTGATGCCCAGCCTCCACCCCAGAGATTGTGATTTAACTGGAATGGGGTGTGGCCTTGGTTTGGGGAGGTTTATTTAAAAGATCCCCCAAGGAATACCATCGGTAGGGGTCCAGGGCTTGCTTAACTCCGTGGGCACTGGTGACCCTAGAGTCCCTCGGCATCTACCACTGTCCTCACTGCTACAGCGTTCTGAGCACTCACCATATACCAGGCACTGTTCACATAGATGGCCTCACTGACTCTCCACCACATCCTGGGAGGTAGGCAGGCCTTGCTGCGATGTCCATTGTACAGATGAAGACTGTGACTGAGAGAGACAGATTAATTCGCTTGCCCAGGGTAATAACTAGTGTAGGCAGGAGCCAGGATTTCAACTCGGACCACCTGATTCCAGAACCAAACTCCTAACGCACTACTCACCTCCACTACCCACTACCTAACCCACTACTTAACCCTCTACCAAACTCCTAACCCACTACCGCCTCCAACAAGACAGCCCCTCTCGGTTCCTGTCCAGCCTCTGCGCCCCCAGCCTGGCCCCGTAGCAAGGCCTGCCCCGCCCCTGAGCTGGCCCGACCTCTCCCCTGCCCTCCCGGAGCACATTCTAGTCATCTCCCTTCTTGCTCATAAACCTTCACGGGCTCCCCGGTGCCCACCGCCTGACGTCAGAGACCACACCCCTGGCCCTACCTTGCCCATCTGTCTCATGGCTTTTCTCTTTGAGCCCTAAGTTACAGGCGGGCGCCCCGGAGCAGCGCCAGGCCTAGGGTAAGAGAGGCGTGTGGAGAACAAGCTACACGGGCGAAGGGTGTCCTCACGTGGTGCCCGGGGCTTACGGGAGCCCTGGCCCCGCGGCGTGTGTCCCTCCTCAGATTCCTGCATTGAACCTGAGCCCCCAGGGAAGGAGGAGGGGCCTCCGGGAGGTGACTGGGTTATAAGAGTGGAGCCCTTGGAAATGGGATCAGCGCCCTTCTACCCCAGACGGCTCCCCTGCGCCTTCCACCGCGTGAGGACACACTGACGAGGTGACGTCCGCCACCCGGAAGCGGGCTCGCACCGGACGCCCAATCTGCTGGTCCTCGATTTTGGGTTTTCCAGATTCTTGGAACTGTGAGAAATGAATGGTGTTCACAGTCACAGCCTATGGGATTTTTTTTTAATATTTTTAATGCTTTATTTCTAGGAGAGAGAGAGAGAGAGAGAGAGATAGCGTGAGCAGGGGAGGGTCAGAGAGAGAGGGAGTCACAGACTGAAACAGGCTCCAGGCTCCGAGCTGGCAGTCAGTACAGAGCCCGACGCGGGGCTCGAACCCACGAACCGCGAGATCATGACCTAAGCAAAAGTCGACGCTTAACCGACTAAGCCATCCAGGCGCCCCTCAGCCTATGGGATTTTGTGCTAGCAGCCCGAATGGACAGAGACACCGCAATCGTGTTTGGTTTGGATAACTTTATGTTTAAACATCTATATCTTTTTAAAATATCTTTTTAACGTCTATTTATTTTGAGAGAGAGACAGAGCATGAGCGGGGGAGGGGCAGAGAGAGAGGGAGACACAGAATCTGAAGCAGGCTCCAGGCTCTGAGCTGTCAGCACGGAGCCTGACGCGGGGCTCGAACTCACAAACCGTGAGATCATGACCTGGGCCGCAGTCAGATGCTTAACTGACTGAGCCTCCCAGCTGCCCCTCTACATCTTTTACAACGCAGCCTACAGCTCGTGAGGACACTCCGACTCAGTGGCCTTCTCTTGGAAGGAAAGGAAGGGTCAGGGAACCATGCGCCGGCACCGTAGCCCGGCCACACTCGGCCAGCGAATAACCCACCCTGGTTTGCCAGCCCTCCGCACTGGGCCCCAGGCTCGTACCGACCTGTTGATCCCTGAAGGTGTCCGGGGCTCTGAGCCAGGCCCCACGTCTATGTGGGGCCCCACGTATTTCC
>NW_027532250.1:6813744-6824577 GCF_008692635.1 Crocuta crocuta
CCACCCCCCCCCCCCCCGCCTTCCGCCAGCCTTCAAGGGCCCTTTTTCTGCCCCTCAAGCAGATGTGCCCTGTATGCTTGCCTTCGGGTACCTTCCAGTTCCTGCGAAGGTGGAAACCCAGCAGCAGACAGCAAGTTCCTGGGGGGCAGAGAATACGTGTGATGCATTTGTTGGGAGCCGGGCCAGCAGCCTGCCTTGCACACAGGAGGCTCTCGGTACACACATCGATCTAAAATGTGAAGTCACTCCTCTGCTTCCTGTCTGTTTCCCCACTAGCAAAATAATTTAGAACCCATCTTCAAAGAAGCACAGTGAGGGGCGCCTGGGTGGCTCAGTTGGTTAAGCGTCCGACTTCGGCTCAGGTCAGGATCTCGCGGTTTGTGGGTTCGAGCCCCGCTTCGGGCTCTCTGCTGACAGCTCAGACCCTGGAGCCTGCCTTGGATTCTGTGTCTCCCTCTCTCTGATCCTCCCCCACTTGCCCTCTGTCTCTCAAAAATAAATAAACATTTTTTTAAAAAGTGAAAAAAAAGCACAGTGAAAAACTAGGTTTTGAAATTCTCACATACACTGGCAGGAAACAGCAACACTACATTCCCCTTCTTTCTCTGCAAAGGAAAGCTTCTGGAAAATTCTCTGCAGTAATTCGATGGGTTTTTGTTTTTGTTTTACCTCTTTCCCTTCCAGAACAGAGCTGCACAAGGCGTCTCAGAGCTTTGGAGGCAAGGGTCGAGGTTCAAACTGCTCCGTGCATGTCAACACTTAGCTTTACGGCTACAGCCACCCTGGATTTGAGGTGTAGAGGAGAATCACAGGTTTGGAGGAATGAGGAATTCTCCCCCTTCTGGCTACCAAGACGTGGTCCTGGGTTTTTTCTCTGCCTCCATCTAAACAGGTGTCGGGGGTGGGGGAGACGCTGCCGGGTGGAGGAGATCCGGAGAGCCAGCCTTGGGTTAGTGAGGTCTGAGCTGAGTGCTTCCTTTAACTTCTCATCCACTGCTCACAGCTTCCCCGGGACCCGGCAGGCCCAGCGCCCGATGCTAGAGCCCTGGGCTTGGGTTTTGGAATGAGGGATTGGTGGGTTTCAGGACGCTAAGCCAGAGCACACCCAGCATCCCAGGGCGACTCCAGGGCGAGCTGGGGCAGTACCCAGTTATCGCACTTGACCTTTCTCAGCAAAACGTGTGACTATTCACCTCAAGTGAGTGAATAAAGGCCTAAGATAAACCTCACGTCAGTTCAGCTCAGGTTTTGTGAGTCAATGAATGTCTGCTGCACTCATCGTGGTGGGGCATCGGGAAAGCTGATGGGTTTTAGAGTTTCCTGGATTTCAAAATCCTCCCCCCCAAAAAAGGAACTGTGGGCTCATTTTCCTATTTCACATGTGGGGAAACTGAGGCTTGGTAGCCCAGGCCCGTTGCGCATGGAACAGCGACGTGGCGTCGAGCTTCGGGGCCGCAGGGCTTTTAGGATATCACATTGAGACGGATGGGAACGTGTCAGAAGACGTTAGAAAGTGAAGTCCCTAGCAAAAAAACTGTTCTTCAGACTATTTGGGACATCTGAATGTATTTGCTTTCTTGTTTCAGGAATGTGTATCTCTGTTCACTAGGGTTCAAAGGTCCTTATCTGTCTTCGGACTACGTGATACAACACTGTGCATACAGTAGGTACTCCATAAAGGAGATACTGCTCTGCATGAAACCTGGGGCCTATCAGCCCCAGACACAAACCTGAGAGGGGCCTCTGGTTGTTACAATGGCCAGAAGTAAACACAATGAGATTTAGGGGGAGAAAAACGCGTTTACCTTAGTGACAACACAGGAAGTTCACAGCAGTTCACGTGACAAACATAGGGTATTTTTAAATTAGCCTGGAGTTTAACTTGAGGCTGTGAAATAACACATCTGCTACAGCACAGACTCCAAGGTCCAACTGTCCAGTTTTGAATTCTGGCTCCCCACCGGAAAGCTGTGTGACCTCCCTGGAGTTTCTTAACTTCTCTGTGCCCAAGTTTCCTAATCAGTAGAATGACAGGCTAAACTTCATATTGCTGAAAAGATTCAATGAGCTAATCTGCGTAAGGGTCTGGCATAGAGTAAGTGCTCAACGGCTGCTACCTTGTATGTGGAATATTGACACACCAGAGCGTTTCCGAGGGAAAGCAAAGAAAATGGCCAGATAACTAACAGGTGAAGCCAGGTATTCGTCACCCACTAGGCACTTGACAGATCGCTGTTGGAACAAACTGAATACAAAGTCTTGTCATGTGACGCCAGTCTGAAGGAGCTGCAGCTGTTTTGCACGGAGAAAGCCTGGATTATCGAAAGGAAGATCACGAGGAAGGAGTCAGTGAGTTCGGCCAGAGACAAAGAGCCAGAGAAACCCCACCCGCGGGGCTGTGCGGGCTGGTCTTTGCGAAGCGCTGGCAGCCACTGTGTGAACGGCGCCCTCTGGCGTTGGCACTGTGCAGCAGCAGCCCAGGGAGGCTGAGTTCTAAGACGGCCCCAAGGTTCCTGGCCTCTGGCGTCTGCGCCCTGTGTCATCCCTACGCGTGGCTGGGGTGCGTGGACGTGATGGGATGTCACTCCTGTGATTAGGTTGCTGATTAGTTGGCCTTGATGAATCACATGGAGATTATCCTGGGTGGGCCTGACCTAATCAGGCGGGCGCTGAAGGTGGATTTAGAGGTCAGAGAGGAGAGAAGTCAGGGATGCTCCTGCTGACCTGGAAGAAGGCAAGCAGCCCTCCGGCACACCCCCCGCCCCCGTGGGGGCCACGGGGCGGGGACTGCAGGTGCCTCTAGGAGCTCAGAGCTTCAGGACTACAACTGCCCGAAGTACAGCCTGCATGTGGTTGGATCAGGATCCGAGGTGCAGAGAGCCCGGCCGATGCCTGTCTGGCAGCCCTGAGAGACGCTGAGCCCAGGACCCGGGTAAGCCGTCGTCTTCAGACTCCTGAGCCTTGGACAGCGAGATAACAAAGGCGTGTTGTTTGAAGCCTCTACGACGGTGGGACTCGGTTATGCAACAGTAGAAATCAAACGCAGGGGTATCATTCAAGGGGGCCAGCTCCGCCCGGAAGTGAGGGGAGAAGTTTCTGAAGGCTTCCGCAAGTGAACAGTCGGTTCTCCACCCCCTGTCCCTGTCCTTGCCACCATCGGGATTGTGTAGATGGGGTTTCTGCTTGGAGTAGAGGGTTGACATGGGGGTAGTGTAGACGAGGTTTCTGCTCGAGACGAAAGGCCGCCATGTAGATCAGTGCTTGTCAAGCTCGAATGTACCAGGGGAATGACACACCACCTGGGAATTTTGGTCAAGGGCAGACTGTGATTTAGCAGGTCTGTCCAGTGATGCAGAGACTGCTGTTCTTCCAGGAATGTGAATTAGAAGCCGGCAGAATTTCTGATGGTCTCAGAATGTTTCTTCTTTCCGGCATTTTCTTTTTATTTTCTTTCCAAGGATGTAGTGTGATTTCAAGTCCACTAGAATATCAGCTCCATGAGGACAGGAGCTGTGCTTTCTTGTTCACTCTAAGACCCTACCACCTGCTGCAGAGGCCACATGGTAGACAGTTGATGTGTTTTGAATGAATGAAGTTTGTGATTCACTTTTTGTTTCTCGAGAAGAATGAGTGCAAGCTGAGGAGAAGGGCAGAGAGAATCCCTTTTTATTTTTTTTTAAATATTTTTATTTATTTCTAGGAGCTAGAGAAAGAGAGACAGCATGAGCAGGGGAGGGTCAGAGAGAGAGGGAGATACAGACTCTGAAATAGGCTCCAGGCTCCGAGCTGGCAGTCAGCACAGAGCCCGACGTGGGGCTCGAACCCACGAACCGCGAGATCATGACCGAAGAGAAAGTCGGACGCTTAACCGACTAAGCCACCCAGGCGCCCCAAGAATCCCTTTATAAAAAAAAAATCTTAAAGATTTTTAAAATGTTTATTAATTTTCGATAGAGAGAGAGGGTTAGAGCACAAGCAGGGGAGGCGCAGAGAGAGCGGGAGACACAGAATCCAAAGCAGGCTCTAGGCTCCGAGCTGTCAGCACAGAGCCCGACGCAGGGCCCGAACTCACAGTGAGATCATGACCTGAGCTGAAGTCGGACCCTCAGCCAACAGACAGAGCTCCCCAGCTGCCCTGTGAATCACTATTTAATAGCTATATTGAGCTATAACTCTCATACCATTCAATGCGTGCATTTAAAGATTCAAAGGCATATACTAAAGTCCAATCAGAGTTGTGTGACCATCACCACGGTCACTTTTAGGACATTTTCATACCCCAGAAAAGAAACCCCACCCTCCTTTCCCACCACTCCCGTCCTCCCATCGCCCCTCCCCCAGCCCCTGGCAGCCACCAGTCTACTTCCCGTCTCTCTGGATTTGTCTGTTCTGGACCCTTCCATAGAAGCGTATCCTACAGTAGGTGACATTTTGTGCCTGAGTGCTTCCGCTTGGCGTGCCGTTTTCACGTTCTTTCCATGCCACGGTATATATACCCAGTCTTCATCCCTTTTTGTGGCCAGCGCTACGCCATTACATGGATGTCCCACAGGCCGCATTTATTGCTCAGTTGATGGCCACTTGGGCTGGTTTATGGATCACTTTTTAGTGGCCACCAATGATTAGTAGACTGTCTTCTATAGTGATGTTTGTCTTCCTTCTCAATATTGCCATCTCTGTTGCTACTCATCAAAATTTCACCATATTAAAGGTTTTCTTTTTTTAAAAAAGATGTTTCACACACTTATAAAGGATTGTAAATGGATGATGTCTGGTGCTGACCAGAATATGGAGAGGTGCTCGGACCACCCAGCAGAATATAAACTCAGAACAAGTTTCCTGGAGGGAAATCTGTATCAAACATTTTATAATTTGTGCACAACCTTAGATCCAGAAACCCCAGTTCGAGAACTTTCCTAAGAATATAATCACGGTGGTGGGCACATCCTTGCAGAATTGCAATGGGAGAAAATTAGAAATAGTTTAAATAGTTAACCACGGGGCACCGATAAGATAAATCGGGCAATGCCCTTACATAGGTAGACCTTGTGCGATCCATAAAAGAGGAATTGCAGAATATTTAATGAGTTGAAGAACTATTTACAATGTGTTGAGTAAAAAAAAAAAGCAAGTTATTGGTCTGTATTGTTGGATCTCACTTTTATAAAAAGAGAAAACTCTAAGTCTATACACACAACGAAATGCTAACAACAGTGGCCATTTCCAAGTAGCAGGAATAAGATTTAAATGTTCTTCTTCTATATTTTGCCTGCAGTGAACATATTAATTGTGCAGTGAGGAAAATTAATATTTTATTTAAGGAAGTTATTCTTGGGGCACCTGTCGGAGGAGCGTGTGACTCTTGATCTCAGGGTCATGAGTTTGAGCCCCATGTTGAGTGCAGAGATTACTTAAGTAAATAAAACTTAAAAAAAAAAAAAAGAAAGAAAGGCGTTATTCCTAACCAATGAAATACTGCTGACATTTTTCTAAAAGGAAGCACCGTCATTGTATTATTCTTCTGGAAGGATTATCCAATTAGAAATCGTGAGCAAGCTATTTACTAAAAATCTTTATACCAAAAAAAGCCCAACAATAACTAGTTAGAGAATAAAATGGTTACAGTAACTCCTTGCTAATAGAACAAAGAACAATACTGAGAAAGATACTTAACAGCAAATGTGCAGGAGCCTGAAGAAGGAAACTGTAAACCTCTAGTAAAGATGGAAAGGAAGCAAATAAGTGGACAGACACTATATTCCTTGGAGAGGCGAATCCATGTCGTAAAGCTATTTTCCCATCAAACAATCTACACATTTAACAAAATGCCGATGTAGGCCTGCAATGGAGTTTTTCTTCTGAAATGTAACAAAGAGATCCTACTGCCCATCTGCGAGCAGAAAGACACAATATTTTGCTGATCCTCAAACACGCTTTTCTTTCACATTTAAAGTTTTTTGAGATTAGGTGGAGGGAACTAAGGTGTCAAGATTAACCAGCAGAGTTTTGAATAAGAGTCACTAAAATAAAAAAAATTATAATAATGACCCCTCTCATTCCATGGCAGATGAGGTAGGAAGAAATAAGTAAGAAGGCAGAAGAATGTAAAATCTCAAGACCCTAAAAATATTTTTGCTCACATTTGACATTTAAAATGTGAAAACCCAGGGGCACCTGGGTGGCTCAGTTGGTTAAGTGACTGACTTTAGCTCAGGTCATGATCTCACGGTTCATGAGTTTGAGCCCCGTACTGGGCTCGGTGCTGACAGCTAGCTCAGAGCCTGGAGCCTGCTTCAGATTCTGTGTTTCCCTCTCTCTCTGCCCCTCGCCCACCAGTACTCTCTCTCTCTCTTTCTCAAAAAATGAATAAACATTAAAGAAATAAAATGTGAAAGCCTGGACATACAGTGGACAATTTCCTAGGAAAATATCACTTGGAAGAATACGAAAAAAATCTAAACGGACCGATTTCCCAGGAGAAGCAGAGGCAGCTGTCAAAGATTTCTGCCCCCAAGAGCACCAGGTACTAATGGTTTCACAAGGGAATCCTACAAAATCTTTAAGGAATAACAAATTTCAACATGATTTAAACTTCTTGAGAACATATAAAATTTTCTTTTCCTTTGAAATTATCTTTAAAAGTAAGCACAACATTGATGCCAAAAGCTGATAAAAGTTACACAAAAAAGGAAACGAAAGGGGCGCCTGGGTGGCTTAGTCGGTTAAGCGTCCGACTTTCGCTTAGGTCATGATCTCGCGGTTCGTGGGTTCGAGCCCCGCGTCGGGCTCTGTGCTGACAGCTCAGAGCCTGGAGCCTATTTCAGTCTGTGACTCCCTCTCTCTCTGACTCTCCCCTGCTCACGCTGTCTCTCTCTCTCTCTCCTAGAAATAAATAAAAATATTAAAAGAAAAAGGAAACGAACATTTTCTCTTATGGATATTTATGTAAATGTGTTACATTAGGAAACAGAATATAGTAGCACATTAACAAATAATAACATATCATAACCCACGAGGCTTTTATATTCCAGAAAGACTAGTTGTTAGAAAATGGCGTAAGATAATCATATTAACAGATCCAAAGAGAAAAATCATGATTTTTTTTTAAGCTGAAAAGGCATTTAATAAGATTTGGCATCCTTCGGGTGCCTGGGTGGCTCAGTCGGGTAAGGGTCATGATCTCACGGTTCATGAGTTCAAGCCCTGCTCCGTGCTCTGTGTGGACAGCTCAGGGTCTGGAGCCTGTTTTAGATTCTGTGTCTCCCTCTCTCTCTGCCCCTCCCCTGCTCACACTCTGTCTCCCGTTATCTCAAAAATAAATAAACATTAAAAAATTTTTGTTAAAAAAAATAAAAGTAAAAAAATAAGATTTGGTATCCTTGTTTGATTGAAACATACTCCAAACACCCGAACATACACACACACACACACACACACACACACACACACACCTAATAGGAATTGAATTTTGAAAAACTTAATAAGGAGAGTTTATGAGGCGTTTGGGCAGCTCAGTTAGTTGAGCGTCCGACTTCGGCTCAGGTCATGATCTCGCAGTTGGTGGGTTCGAGCCCCATGTCCAGCTCTGTGCTAACAGCTCAGAACCTGGGTCCTGCTTCAGATTCTGTCTCCCTCTCTCTCTGCCCCTCTCATGCTCATGCTCATGCTCTGTCTCTCTCTCTCAAAAATGAACAAAACATTAAAAAGAATTAAAAAAACTTATTAAGGAGAGTTTCAGACATAAATAAAAGCATTAAAAAATTTTTTTAATAAAAGAATTTAAACGTAAATAAAAAGTTCCAAAAACTGCCAATTCATGGCCAGGCTTGTTTCATCGATCCCCCCACAACACTTTTTCTCACATCTGGAAATAAGTGTTTTTCAGAATCACAGACAACAACCGGCGCGAAGACAGAGTGGAAAAAGAGACAAAGTATGAGATAAAAATACCCAGGAACAAGCCTAACAGGAGAGGAGGAAGGGCAGAGTCTGCGCACCGGGAAATGCCCGTCCTGTCTTGGACGGGACAGCTCAGGGTGGACCGGGCGCCGGTCTCCCTAAATTCACGTGGAGATTTCAGGCCACCCCGAGGAGACTCTCAACAGCTTTTTGTGTCTGCTTTTCCCTAGACAAAGTGATTCTCGCATTCATGTGAAAATCTAACGAGCGAAAAGATAGCAAAACCCTGGGGAAAACAGCAGCAAAACAACGAGGGGGGCGTGGGAGGCAGAATCCAGAATAATGATTCCCCCCAAATTGTCCATTTCCTCACCCCCAGAACCTGTGAATATATTGCTCCACGACAAGAGGAAATCAAGGCTGCAGATGGAATTTAGGTTGCCGGTGGGTGGGTGCTGTTAAGGGGGGATGATCTCGGATGGTCTGGTAGGACCCGGCATGACCGCGGGGGCCCTACGAGCGAAAGAGGGAGGCGGAAGGGTCAGTGTCAGTGTGTCAACTGGACACGCCGCTGGTGGCTCTGGAGATGGAGGAAGGAGACAAGGAGTGTGGCCTCCAGAGGCTGGAAGCTTCCAGAAATGTCTCCAGGAAGGAACACAGTCCCACCAACACCGTGATGTTAGCCCTGTGAGAACCACTTGAGGCTTCTGACGCCAGACCTAGAAAATCATAAATCTGCGCCGCTTGAAGCCACTGGGTTTGTGTAATTTGTTTCAGAAGAAATAGGAAGCCAATGCAGGGGAGGAGGAGCCCCCAACATTCAAACCTGCCGTAAATCCTCAGCCATTAAACAGTGTAGGAACGACAGGCTCCCGACTGGCTCGCCAGGGGAGCGTGTGACTCTCGGTCTCTCGGGGTGGTGAGTTCAAGCCCGAAGTCGGGTGAAGAGATTCCTAAACAAATAAATAAACTAAAAAAATCATAAGCAGTATGGGGGCACCTGAGCGGCTCAGGCAGTCTCAGCACCTGAGACTTCGGCTCAGGTCATGATCTCACGGTTTGTGGGTTCGAGCCCCGCGTCGGGCTCTGTGCCGACAGCTCAGAGCCTGGAGTCTGCTTCAGATTCTGGGTTTCCCCCCCTCGCCCCTCTCCAGCTAACGCTCTGACTCTCTCTCTCTCAAAAATAAATAAACAACCACAACAAAAAAAGTTAAAAAAAAAAAAACAACAGTATGGAAATGATTGAAGAAACAGAACCAAAGAGCAGAATACAAAGTCCAAAAAAAAATTCGAAGGTACAAACTTTCAGAACATGACAAATGTGACATACGTCCAGGGAGGTGGAAAGATAGCCAGTGGTTTGCGAATGGCTGGGACAAGTGGTTAGACATTAGACCCACACCCCACCTCCTCACGCTATTCTGCAGAGAGACCAAAGATCAAAATGTAAAAACTGAAGGTACAGATATAATAGAAGTAAAGAAAGAATAATTATTTTACAGTCCCAGAGTGTAAAAGCATCCATCTCTTATTATAACACAAAATTCAGGAGCCACAAGGGGCGCCTGGGTGGCTTAGTCGGTTAAGCGTCCGACTTTCGCTTGGGTCATGATCTCGCGGTTCATGGGTTCGAGCCCCGCGTCAGGCTCTGTGCTGACTGCCAGCTCAGAGCCTGGAGCCTATTTCAGAGTCTGTGACTCCCTCTCTCTTTGACCCTCCCCTGCTCACGTTGTCTCTCTCTCTCTCCTAGAAATAAATAAAAATATTTAAAAAAAAATTTGGGAGCCACAAAAAATGTTTCAACTATAGGGGTACCTAGGGCACTCAGTTGGTTAAGTGTCCGACTCTTGATTCAGGCTCCAGTCATGATCTCATAGTTTGTGGGATCGAGCCTTGCGTCAGGCTCTTCACTGATGAGCTTGCCTGGGATTCTTTCTCTCTCTTCCTCTCTCTCTGCCCCTTCCCTGCTTGTGCTCTCTCTCTCTCTCTCCCCTAAAATAAATAAGTAAACATTTTTTTTCAAGTTTAAACAATAGAAAAATTAGAACTTTCTATATGGCAAAACTTCCATAATCATATTCTAAAATAATGTAAGGGTCATAGAAATATTCTGTATCTCCATTGCAGATGGTGGTCCTGTGCATGTACATGTGTTGCAATTTACTGAGTTGTATGTTCAAAGTACATTTTACTGAAACACATTAGATCTCAGTGAAGGTGGTTGTTAACATGACAAGCTGGGAAAAATTATTTGCCAGCACGTATCATAGTCAAGGGGACTCTCCGTCATCTACAAAGGGCTTCTGGAAATTGATAAGAAAGACACCAAATGGACAAAGTGTACGAAAAGATAGTTGGAAGAAAAGTTCATTCAAGAAGCTCAGAATCATATGAAAAGAGGTGCAGTTTCACTCGTAATAAGATCCCTTCTTCAACCATCAGATTGGTGAAAATTCAGAGGATTAGCAAGGCTGTGGGGACACAGGCACTGATACCCATTGTTGACTGGAGTCTAAATGGACGCACCCCCAGGGAGGACAAACCAGCGGTCTCTATCAGAATTACAAGTGCATGTGCTTTTCCCTCCACAATCCCTTTTCTAGGAATTTATATCAATGTATTTCCATACATGCAGAATGACCTAGGAGTACAATTCTCGATTGCTATATAGCCGCAAGGGTAAAAAAAATTTTTTTGATACAAACTAAAGGTCCATTCCTAGGGGATTGTTTAATATATGCAAGTGGTTATATACTATGGAGCTGTAGACGTGAATGGGGATTCAATGCAAGGTGGCATCCCAGATTAGATACCGGAACAGAAAAAAAGACACTTAGCGGAAAAGTAGTGAAATCCCAATAAAGTCTGAAGTTTAGTCAAGAGTAGTGTTCTGTTGTGGACTGAATGTTTGTGTCCCGCCCCCCCCCCCCGCCC
>NW_027532250.1:6824657-6830014 GCF_008692635.1 Crocuta crocuta
AAGAATAGTGTCTTTAGTCCTGAGAAGAGATGCCGGAGCGCTCTCTCCCCGCCTCTCTTTGCACAGAGGGGAGGCCACGTGAGGGCGTAATGAGAAAGTAGCCTTCTACAAGCCAGGAGGAGAGGTCTCACTAGAAACTGACCATGCCAGCACCTTGATCTTGGACTTCCAGCCCCCAGAACTGTGAGCAAAGACCTTTTTCCTGTTTAAGTCCCCCAGTCAGTGGTATGTGTTCAGGCCGCCCGAGCAGACCAAGACATGTGCCATTTAATGTCTTAGTTGTGACAAACGCACCATGTTATGTAAGCTGTTAACATCAGAGGAAGGTGAGTGAGGCTGCAGTCTCTGTGCAACTTTGCTGTAAATCTAAAATAAGTCTAAAATTATAAGTTTATATTGAAAAAAGAATGAAAACGTGAATGGGGAAGAATTTTATCTGGTGAGATGGAAAGATTACCAAGATATGTTAAATAGGGAAAGCAAATGGTGTAACAGGACTGCTGTTATAGAACGAGAGAGAAAATAGGGGCGCTTGGCCGGCTCAGTCAGGAGTGCACGCGACTCTTGCTTTCAGGTTGTGAGTTGAGCTGCATGATGGGTGTGGAGCCTTCACTTAAAAAAATAAAGAGAGAAGGGGCGCCTGGGTGGCTTAGTTGGTTAGGCGTCTGACTTTCGCTTGGGTCATGATCTCGCGGTTCGTGGGTTCGGGTTCGGGCCCCGCGTCGGACTCTGTGCTGACAGCTCAGAGCCTGGAGCCTGTTTCAAATTCTGTGTCTCCCTCTCTCTCTGACCCTCCCCTGCTCACCTGTCTCCCTCTCCTAGAAAAAAAAAACATTTAAAAAAAATAGAGAAAATGGGGCGCCTGGGTGGCTCAGTCGGGTGAGCGTCTGACTTCGGCTCAGGTCATGACCTCACAGTTTGTGAGTTCAAGCCCTGCACCAGGCTCTGTGCTGACAGCTTGGAGCCTGGAGTCTGCTTCAGATTCTGTGTCCTTCTCTCTCTGCCCCTCCCCTTCCCCTGTACATGCTCTGTCTGTTTGTCTCTATGAAAAATACACTTTTAAAAAAAAGAAAATATTTTCATACTGTTTTATTTACATCAAAAAATAGTCTATGAGAAAATAAACAAGAAACCAACCATAGTTGATCCCCTCTAGGAGGGGATGACAGTGAATGAACTAGCGACAAAAGAAGGAGAAAGTGTGTTCACTTTTTAAAACTTTTTTTGTCGTTTGAGCCAGGTGAATTTCTTTTTTTTTTTATTTTTATTTTTTTAATATTTTTATTTATTTCTAGGAGAGAGAGAGAGAGACAGCGTGAGCAGGGGAGGGTCAGAGAGAGAGGGAGTCACAGACTGAAACAGGCTCCAGGCTCTGAGCTGGCAGTCAGCACAGAGCCCAACGCGGGGCTCGAACCCACGAACTGCGAGATCATGACCTAAGCGAAAGTCGGACGCTCAACCGACTAAGCCACCCAGGCGCCCCGAGCCAGGTGAATTTCTTTACCATTCCAATGATGAATTCTGTAAGAGGTACAGAGCAATTGGGAGGAAGGCGAGGATTTGCTCTCTAGATGCTAAAAGTATCTTAAAGCTTCAATAATCAAAACAGTATGAAATGGCTCCAAAGTAGATGAAGAGATCAATAAATTAGAATGATCTGGCCAAACATGCCCAAGAACATCTAAGAAATGAGTCCATGATCAAGGTGGGATTTCAGTTCAGCGAAAAAGTCGGGTCTTATTCAATACATTGTGTTAGAATAACTAACAGAGCCTTAAAAAACCAGACTTCTTTCCTTCTTCTGACTGTCAGGTCACTTTCACGTGGATTAAAGGAGAGGGGAGCACCCGGATGGCTCAGTCAGTTGGGTGTCCAACTCGGTTCAGGTCATGATCTCACAGTTCATGAGTTCCAGCCCTGAATTGGGCTCTGTGCTGACAGCTCGGAGACCAGAGCCTGCTTCGGATTCTGTGTCTCCCTCTCTCTGCCCTTCCCCTGTCCATTCTCTCTCTCTCTCTATCTCAAAAATAAATAAACAATAAAATAAAGTTAAAAAAAAGTACTTTTGTACTTTTGTAACACTTGGGATACAATCTGAGTAAATATTTTTATAATTTTGGGATTGAGACTATTAAAGGAAAGAACAAAGGATTTTACTAAAATAGAAAATAGGAGATTCCTATACAATAAATACAAAAACCAAGGATACATATGGTAAGAAGCAAGTGACTAATTAGGGGAAAATGAGAGTTCAAAGACTTCCTGAATATATAAAACAACTTGTATATATCAAGAAAAGGCCAGGGTAGCTGGTTGGCTCCGTTGGCATAGCGTGCGACTCTTGATCTTGGGATCCGGAGTTCAAGCTCCCTGCTGGGTGTGGAGCCTACTTTAAAAAAAAAAAAAAAAAAAGGCCAATACCTCAATTTGTCCAATGTTGTACCAAGAACCCAAATAGAGACAATAATAAAATAAAATAAATTAAAAAAATAAAATATTAAAAAAACCCTTGCACTACTAATAAAAAATCTGCAAAGTAAAATAATGAGATGCTTTCTACCCCCCTACTAAATAAGAAAGAGCATAAAAACTATAAATCTAGTGGTTTGGGAGGGAAGAAAGACTCACACATAACCCTGGTAAGGATGTAAAGGAGAACAGCCTTTCTGGAAGAAACATGGATACTTTCTTGAGCCAAATCTCCTTCTCCAAAAAACCATTTTGCTTTGACTTGATGATTCCTCTTCTGGGAATTTATCCTAAGGAAATCATGGGACAAAGAACAAAAAGGTGTATTTACATGGCTGTTTGCCCCAGCACCGTGTAGAATCGAGAGAAAATGAAAACCGCTAACAGTAGGGACTTGGTCTTACAAAATAATGGCTCATCTATATGATGAAATACGATGAAACCATTATAAATGATGCAGAGCGATACTGACAGAGCAAAGACATTCCCAATACATTGTCCTCTGAAGAAAGCAAACTACAGAATAATTTATATGTTGCTGGGATTCTGTTTTGGTCAAAATACACACCAGGTAATATATCTTGATGTGCATATGTACCAAAAAACTTAAGAGTAGTTATCTCTGAAAAGTGATTTTGGGAAGGAGTGACTTTTTCTTTTATGTATGTGTGTGTGTGTGTGTGTGTGTGTGTACTTTTTTCCCTAAGATTTCTCCTGAAATCATATATCACTTCAGGGGACACACGGCTCCCTCAAACAGTCTACTTTACATAAGCAATAGTTATATATACAAATAGATCTTTCTCCTTCCTGGGTACATCTCTGGAGCTCTGAGTAAACCCCCCAGGCCCAGAAATGACTATACAGAAAACCTTGCCTACAGTTTTTACTTTTGTTTTCTGTTGGTGACAATGACATCTAGGAATGAGTATTTCAAGAAGAAAAATGTAAAAACAATTAGTCTTAGGAAGAAAGGAGTAAAAATAAGCAGAATGTCAATTTGCCAAGGAGACAGCGGTTTGATGTTCTGAGAAGCCCTAACTGGGAGCCAAGCACTGGGTTGGAAATGAACATCCACTCAAGGATAAATTATGCATGGCCGCTGTTAAATATTTCATCCATCCTTAACCACTATTTGCCTTCGCGCGGCTAAAAGAGGAAAGACATCATAAGCATTATCGGTCCGGTCATCCATCTATCTGAGAACATTCAAACACAAACTCTTCTAAAGAGGAAAAGCTCTAAACCATGATTAAAATAAGAGATGACTCTGCAGGCTGAACTTGAACTTCACGGCTTGATTAAGGGATGTCAAGGTGACCTCACCTTCTGCATTGTTTTTGTCATCCCTCAGAATCATGGATGTTTTGCTCTCCCTAACGTGCCATTTGAAAATGAACATTTGTGAATTCCTGGAGGTGCCCGGGCAAAGGGGGTCTGTGTCCCCATGGTGTCCACGCAGGGAGTGGGAAAGGATGACAGAGATATCCAAGGAGTTGCCAGCAGCTGGTGTAGCCCATTCAGCCCTCCGCCGTTTGGCCGGCTCCCTAGCCGCTCTGCCTCCTGACTGGTTGTCCCTCCCTCTCCCCTGGCCCAGTCTGCTCGGCTGTTAGAGGCACATGCCAGTCCCACTGGGGACAGGCCCTGGGAACACCAGCCAAGACACCCTGGGGGTGCAGGCGGGACGGCCAGGCCAGCTCACTAGAAAAACCCTCTTCGGTCGCAAGTGGATTGCCAAGGTTTTGCTGGTGCCTTTCACGGGGGACTGAAAGATTATGACGATGGCCATTTTGGGGAGAGGTTTGCTTGGAATTCCTTCTCAAGTGTTGTCTGGCACTCTTGTGTGTGTGTGTGTGTGTGTGTGTGTGTGTGTGTATGCATATACCCAATTTTAAATCCAATGTTGTGTGTCTGTATGTTTTTAAGTCAAGAAGCCTTTTTGGGGTGCCTGAGTGGCTCAGTCAGTTAAGCGTCTGACTTCGGCTCAGGTGATGATTTCACGGTTTTTAAGTTCGAGCCCCGCGTCGGGCTCTGTGCTGACACCTCAGAGCCTGGAACCTCCTTCAGATTTTGTGTCTCCCCCTCTCTCTGCCCCTCTCATGCTCATGCTCTGTCTCTCCCTGTCTCTCAATAAAAATAAATAAAATAAAATAAAAAATAAAAAGTTAAGTCAAGAAGCCTTTTGCACATTTTCCCGCTGTACCAGATAGGAATTCGAAGAAATGAAATCTACATTTGTGGGTATACATTCTATAATCCCCGTGAGTTGCTGCTCCTCAGAGTGAACGATGGGAGGTCCTGACTCCAGGGGACTGTAGGGTTAGCCTCTGGTCCGCCTGACAGGTGACACGGTCCAGCATCACTGTTCTATGGCCGTCCTCACTGGTGTTACTGGAAGACCCACATTCTGAAGCCCTCTCCAAGCTCCCATTACCCACGCTCTGTAGTCATCCACCAAGTTAATGATTAAGTTTCTGAGTCACTAAGCATACAGATTTTTGCCTGAGTCACCGCAGGTACATACCTGAGGCAGCAGCTGAAGGCCTCTGGGAATGTTGGAGAAAACCTGATAAGCAACTCATTAGCTCCCATAGACTGACGGCTCGCGCGCCTGGCAGGACAGAGGCCTGTGTTCTAGAAGAACAGCACCGTGTTCCGTGTTTCGCTGGAGTGTTACCTGCTCTGGGTCTTAGTCAGAAACAATGGATGAATGCTACTTCCTCCTCCTTCGCGCATTGCTGGAGCCAAACGGGCGAGGAAGGAATGCTGCCTAGATACAATCTGTGGGTTGCTCTGTGAGTCAGGCTCTAGCCTTTTCTCGTTCTTTCTCAGCAGATAACCCAGCACAAAAATGCAGCCCGAAGTTTCCGGAGGCTTCTTTCCTGCAC
>NW_027532250.1:6830020-6856422 GCF_008692635.1 Crocuta crocuta
ATTTAGGAAAAACTGCAGTTCTGATCAATCAGATTATCCTGATTTAGGAAGTGGACCCTCTGCAGAGGGGGCTGGAGACTGAAGCTTTTCTTTGCCAAGTGAGTTAACAGTACAGTATACACAAGACGAAATGAAGGCTTTTCATCACTTTTGTGAATCTTAGAAGACACATAATGAGCTGTGCTCATTAGGACAGTGGTGCTGAGAATGAAGGAGAGACAATGACTTGGATTCCAGGGGCACCCGGGTGGCTCAGTCGGTTATGCATCATGATTCTGATGCTTCGGCTCAGGTCATGATTTTGAAGTTTGTGAGTTGAGCCCTGCATTGGGTCAGATCCTCTGTCCCATTCTCTCTGCCTCTCCCCTGCTCACATGTGCATGCTCTCTCTTTCAAAAATAAACATTAAAAAAAAGAGAGAGGGGGGGACACCTGGGTGGCTCAGTGGGTTGAACATCTGACTTCAGCTCAGGTCATGATCTCATGGTTTGTGGGTTCGAGCCCCACATCGGAGTCGCTGCTGTCATCGCAGAGCCGGCTTCGGATCCTCTGTCTTCCCTCTCTCTGCCCCTTCTCCACTTGGACTCTCTCTCAAAAATAAATAAATCCTTAATAAAATAAAAAATAAAATATAAAATAATAAAAAATAATGAAACATTTTTTAAAATTAAAAAAAAAAGAGAGAGAGAATGAGTTGGACTCCAGGGCTCTGCAGACTTCAGCGTGCTGGAAGTAGCTGGCCTCCAGCGGAGGTTCTGGTCAGCAGAACTGATGTGGCCCGAGCACCTGCCTTTCCTTCCAACACGCACGCAGGTGCCGCTGCTGCCCCGGGCCCACACTCTGGAGTCGCACTGAGCTAGGAGACCGCCGTGAGCCACCCACTCAATCCGTCCGGGCCCCAGCTATCCACCTCCCTGAAGCACGGACAGAGCAGCCAACGTTGGCCGAGTGCTTCTTAATCCTCAGGTACCGTCCAAACCCCGTGCACACACTACCTCGTTCCTTCCTCACAGTGCCCTTTGGGGAAATGGATTCACAGCGGTGGAAACAGCCACTGGCAGCGTGGGGCCTCTGAGCGTTTGGAGATGGGGTGGAAACTGGCAGCCTGTCTCATGAGGTGTTTTCAAAAAATCAGACTGTTTCATTGAAATTCCGGATTTCTGAAGTCTTCTGAAAAGTTCAAGGGGCTGGCAACACCAGGGCCACATGTACCCACACGACAACTGCAGAGTGTTTTCCGAGTGTGCGCGTGTCTGCGTGTAAACAGGGATTCTGGTCTAGCAGCTCACCTGCCCCTCGCCCCACCCGGGCCCCTTTCACATTTCAATGTACCCATTGCTCTAAGACCACGATTATCTCGTTTCTGTATTTCAAAAATAATAAAACCTGAACTTTCTCCCCTTTGAAATCAAAGTTTCTATCGGATTTATGTAGTCTTTTTGTAATGTTTATTTTTGAGGGGGGGAGGGGCAGAGAGAGAGGGAGACAGAGGATCCAAAAAGTGGGCTCCGTGCTGTCAGCATCAAGCCCAGTGCCGGGCTCAAACTCACAAACCGCGAGATCATGACTTGAGCCAAAGTCAGACGCTTAACCGACTGCGCCACCCAGGCGCCCTGATTTACGTATTCTTTATATATTAGATTCATATCAGATTCAAAGCAAATCAAATCAAACAATAATACCTGAAAACACAAGTCCAGATGCTGTCATCGTTAGATTTTACTTGGCCTTCAAATTCACAACACTGCCCTTAGACCCCAGATTGAATTTCCACCTTTGCCGTTTGCTTTGATAGAGGACTGCTCTCTGTCCCCATTTACCTTTGCAAAGTACTTTATGCTTTTCACTCTCTCCCATACAAAACCTGAAGTATATGCCCAAATACCGTATAAACAGAGCTGCAAGGGGTAACCACTGCGCTCATTCCCTGTGCTCCTTCCTCTTCTGTGAGGTAGCAGCGCCCCGATTCTCTGATCCTTCTTTGGGGAACACCCCCCTCGCCAACCCAGTCCAGATTCAGGCCCAAGACTCAGCCAAGGCTGGTGAAAGTCACTTCTGAGGCTCTGGTTGTGATCAGTGGGAGGAGAGGCTCCCTTCCAGGTGAGCTGTTAATGCGACACCCTGGAGTGGCTGGAGGCCGTTTCTGCCACCACAAGTGGGTAATTTGCCTGAGAATTTGCCTGAGAGCAGGGGAAAGCAAGAAATGGAGAAAGATTCTAGCCTGTGCTGTAAAATACAGTACTCACTAGCTCCACGTGGCTACATGTAAATTACACGAACTTAAAAATTCAGAGCCTGCGCTGCATTCAGCACACGTCAAATGTGCAGTAGCCACGTGTGGGCTAGCGAGGACTGTTTGGAATGAGCAAATATAGGACATTCCCATCATTGCAGTAAGTTTTCCCAGGCAGCATAGTTAGATCATATCTGTGCCGAGGTTCTAGTCTCGATTTTTCAGCTATGTGGCCAATAAATCTTGGTATTTCAGCAATTGGACTTGGGTTGATTCATAATTCACAGAATCCAAAGGCAGAAGCCTCCAATCAGCACTCTCCAGATGCGTGTGATTTAGGTTTCACTGGGGCGTTTGCCTTCCATTCAAGTCGGTGTCAGAACACAGAATCCCTGGGCCCAGAAATGCAGTGGGGCACAGGACACTCAGGAATACTCAGGCCATCGCATGTTTCTATCGGTTTTTCAGTTAGAAAACAACTCAAGATGTAGCACAAACAGATGTTGCAAACAGAGGTCTTTCCTAGGTACGCGTTCATGTTTCTCAGCATAAGAATGATTAGAACTGTGGGCAAGAGAAGAATGCAGCCTCCCCCATTAGAAAGTGTTTGGGGCGCCTGGCTGGCTCGGCTGGCCGAGCCTTGCTTACTCTTGATCTTGGGGTTGTAAAATTGAGCCCCACAGAGGATGTAGAGACTACTAAAAAAAAACAAACAGAAAATGTGTTTCTATGTCTCTAGTGTTGAAATCAATGGACATGTGCCTCCTGCCACGGTACAGTGAAGATGTAAGCTCACATACGCGGTATTCTCGCCCAAAACATATAACGTGAATCTAATTATGAGGAAACAGATAAACCCAAATTGAGGGACAATCTGCGAAAACAGTCTTTACTTTTCAAACGTGTCAACATTATGAAGACCAAGAAACGCAGAGGAACTGTTTTGGATGAAAGGAGAGCAAAGAGATGAGACATCTAAGCGAGATGCAGGATTCTGGATCTTGATGGAGGGAAATTTTCTGTTAAGGTTGTTTGGAGGACACTTGGGGGAGATTCTAGTATGGCTTGTGTGGTAGACCTTATTGTATCACTGTTACATTTTTTCAATTTGATAAATGAGCTTTGGCTGTATAAAGGAGTGCTGAAGAGAATATCCATGTGATCTCTGCAACCAAATCTCAGATGTTTCAGGAGAAACTACAGAGAGAGAAAGCAAATGTGGGTGTGACCCGGGTGAAGGGTATAAGCCATACTTTCCATTGCAGCTCTTTCCCACGTCTGAAATTATTTCAAAATATAAAGGGAGCAACACAGTGCTTCTGATGCCTCCCTTAAGTACTGGTATTTTCTACGGCAAATCTCTTAAGCGAAAGCAAAGGGCTTCACAAGTGTTTTTCAAAATAGCACATCCTGAAATTGTTTTGGGATGTCCCAATAAACATTTTAAGGAATGGAATAGGAAATCAGAGCATTTTTCACATAATAAAGTTTTACTTTGTGACACTTGCAATTATGTATTGTTTGATCACAAGGATCAATACATTTCTTATTGTGGGTTACAGGTTTAAAAAAAGTGTGTGAAAGCCATTAAACTGTCGTAGCTTTGATAGGATGACCCACATTACAATTTACCTGGGACACCTCCAGTTCACCCCATCGTCCTGTCCATAGACTTGATAGCAAACTCACTCACTCACGTGTCCCAATTTGGATTATAAATTAGTCACTTTTTTAAATGTTTATTTTTGAAAGACAGTGCGGGGGAGGAGCAGTGAGAGGGGACAGAGGATCTAAAGCGCTCTCTCTGCAGTCAAGGACCATGAGGTCATGACCTGAGCCCAAGTTGAATGCTAAACTGAGCCACCCATCTGCCCCCAGAGCCACTTATTTTAAATGCCTGAATTCCTTTTTATAACAAAAAGCAGCATAGATAAGTATGCCTGGTGGCCAAAAAGGAACGTCAACCTTTTTTCAAATAAAAAGAATGAATTTACATATTATTCATATAATTGGAAAAAAATTTTGAAGTTACGTTTACTAATACTGTATTAAGTAACTGTTATCCATCCCTTGGGATTATAATGAACTAGTTAATTATAATAAAGTAGCAAATAATTATTTCCTATTACATGAAAAACACTGGTGTTGTAATGAATACCATTTCCAAAAGAGAGCTTCTCAAAATGGGAGTTAAATACAGATTGTCAATAAAATATGAACTCCACTGAACTTTAATACTCATCTGTAAAATACACAAATTTTGTAAAAGAACATTTGGGAAAAACATTTTTAAAATGTTATCTAAATCGTACATGCTTGTTAGGGAACTAAAAGCTACATACTTACTAGGAGTTCACAGTTATTAAATCTAACAAATTAATTTCCTATCGACCTTCTAGCAGACAATCAGACATCCACCCAGTTAGAGCTCTGAAGTAGCACATACGTCATCTCACCAGAACCCGGAGGCACCCGGAGTCTGTACTTTACTCTACAGGTAAAGACACCATCATTAAGTGATACACTGTCACAAAGTCAAAGTCAAGACTTTCGGTGTCTTCTAAGTAAGCACTCTGGGAGCTCAGCTGCTAAATCACGACATACACACTCTCGAAGCTTCATCGCCCAGTTAAACTTCATCAACCCAAAAGATGGGGAATCAAAGCAAACCACCAGCTGTTAATAACCATTTGTTCTAGCACCTTAACCCCTGCAATCAGAACAGAGGGGCTCATTTTTCCTTGCAAACTTCGATGACTTCTATGTTTTTCCCTCAAACTCCCAACTTAATTCTTCATCCAGAACTAGAACTTGGAAGCCTCAGGGATTTAAGACACAAACAGCACGGGGGTCATGATTTGGGGGGGACGAAAGGGGGTTTTAGTTCCACACCATCATTTCATGGATGCTGAAACCCAGAGATAAATATCAGGTACTGAATGACACACAATCTGTACCAGTAGATGATGTGGAGGGCTCTATCATGATTGTCGACTTTTTACTCAGGGGATTTTCAATCTGTTTTTAAGTTGGGGGAAAGAATCAGAAGGATTCTCCTCCACACTTGTTGGCAGTTAGCACAGATGATCAGCTAAGGCAATGATGATGACGACGCTGGCGTTAGAAATGGCTCAGTTGGGGGGTCGGATTTATCTCAGGGTCCTTCCATGGTCCCGTAAAAACTGGAATGAATCCAATCTGTACAGGCAGTGCTATCGAGAGTGGTAATAAAAGCAGAACTAAGTGAATTTGAATCTCAGAAGATAAAACGTCCCATTACAAACTACTCGTCTTGTTTCAAATCATCTCAAACATTCCAAATGACGACTCTGAATGAGTATCACACACAACCTCTCACACGATCTCAATGACTGCATTTTAAATACCATCTTCCTATATATATAATCATACTCTCGTGCGTAGTTGCCGTCAATGTCTATACAATTTGGTGTTTATCTTCTAAAAATTAGAAGCTAAGGAAGCCAGGATACGGTTATTAAACTTGGCATTTTTCTTTCTATTCATTTTATGTAAGAAGTGTTTGGTAAATATTTGTTGGGTGACTTTTCATATATTTGCAAACAAGAAAGTATCCTTTATACAAGTCTATCTTTATTTGTAAAAAATAATATACAACTAAAGCTAATTTGATTTTTAAAATCAAAATTCATTTAGTGATAATGTACATTTTATAATAAAATTGTAGTAAAATACTGACATTTGATAGTTTAAACAAAGTATCATTCATGTAAAAATCATGTCGCATGTAAAATTTAATTAGAAAATTCATAGTTCACAAAAGTACATATATTTTTGTTGATAGCTCATGAGAACATTATCATAAATTTACTCAAGATACAGAACAAAATTCACAGTTAGGCTTGACATTTTAGTACTACAAAACTTCATGCTGAGGCCACTGATATTGCTAATAAGGTGCACCTCAAATAATGGAGACTGGCAGCGAGTTGACAATTTATTGTACAACCAAGGTCTGTATTGGTTTCACAATACGTCCAGTAATCAATTATTTCACCAATAACTTAATGAGAAATCTAGCTTAAAACACCACTCACATATACCCTTAGCAGGATAATTAAAATAAAAAGCACTAGCAGCTTTGATTTCCATTTTCGCGAATACATACAAGACAAATCTGTACTTTATAGTTAAAATTTGTACAAAAAGTCAAGCCCTGAAGTATTTTTCCCAAGAGAAAAGTTCTGATGTTAAAACTTTGTTAAAAAAAAAAAAAAAAGGAGAGAGAGGTAGTGTGTGAAAGGATTTTTACTTAAAATGTTAAACCCCTGCACCGCTTATAATATGCATGAAATTTAACCTACACGTTAACATTTTGCCATTCAAGAGTCAGATTTATATAAACTCACAGAATGTTAAAGCTGGAATGCCATTACAAATAGTGGTAGGTAAGTGGAAGAAGTTGGGTGACTTCAACAGAAAAAGTACAGTGTGACACAACGTTGTGCGGTTGACAGTTTAATGGTAACGTGTTCAGTGGTGCTGTGAGCAAAATACACGAAGCGTTCTGGTCCAGCCACATCTCCAGCTAATCGAGACTTCTTCATAGGTTTTTACCAGAGAGAAAATATCCTTCAAAACGGAGCCATTTAATTCTTCATGGTTTCAAAAGCACACAATTGTTACAAAGGTATCCATCTGTCCTGGCCCTACCATAAAATTAATAATAAATAACTCAGAGGGGAACGTCTATAAGCCACAGGGAAATGTGTGTGCCTTACACTCTTCTTCGTTTCTATATACAAGCAGTGCCTGTGCACGTTGTCCAGTGGAATCGGGCGACGGATGGGAGCTAGCAGCCTTACCTTTAACTTGTCCTAAGTGGGTGCATTGGAAAATAATAAATAGCCTCATAAAATTAATAGCAATAAACGCTACCTGTCCAAGGTGAATACTATATTATTTTTCATAAAGTGTAGGCAGTGTTCCTAGAAATCCCAAGAAGGAAACCAATGGATCGCATATAAAAAGTGCACTAGTTTTTCCTGTGTGTAAAAACCTCTTAATTTGGGTGCATTTTTTAATCCAAAATGATTTGTACTACTCATACTCACATATGTTAAGAGAGTATAAAGCACGCAACAAAACACTAACAGCTAACGGAATGATTTCCAACGAGATGGGGATGAGAGAGAGAAGGGATTAAGGGAGCCTCACATATAACCAGGTGAAGGAACTGCCTTTTACAACGTAAGTTACACACCTTGGAATGAGTTCACAAAGATGAAAGCTATAGCATGAACAAACTTTTAACCCGGACAACTATTAAGGTTTCTTAATTCAAGACTATGGCTTCAATGCTTTATGACATAGGAAGCAATTCCCAAAAACAGTCAATTGGTTTGGTTTCTTAGAAATTAGGGGGAAAAAGCATTTGAAAAATTACTTCTAACTATCAGCAACAGAGAAATAACATTAAAAAATCAAAATAAAACACAAGGAACATAGGTGCTGAGGTCCCCAAGGTACCAAAGGACAGAATCAGACTTCTTCACATTAGAATTAAAAAAATATACAGTTAAAAGAGAGAGCTGACTGGGCTCTGCACAGCAGATTAAATATGCAACCACTTTGAACGGAAAAGCTCTGGCCCCTCACGGATCTGAGAACCTGCCCTCACATCCAGTTCTCTGGAGACAAAATAGCAAAAGCACATCATTTCATTAGCAAAGGCCCCTTTTAGACTTAAACTCACCTCTGACAAACCAAAGTTTATATTAACAATTATCAACCTACTATTTTAACAACATTTTAAGCTTGCAATATTATTTTTCTCATGCCTACTTCAGGTCATTGGTTCGGAGGTATATATGCTTGAAACGAGCCAAGTTTACAAGTCCCCGCGGCATCCTCACTCAGAAGACATTCAGACAAAGGTTTCATAGTGTTATGATCGTTCCATCTTCTTCTAAGAGTTTTTGATCCGGAGCACGTGTTTCTGTATTCGTGCCACTTGCTACAGATGCTAAGCTCACTTCACTAGGAATAAAACCGTTCTGTCCAGACTCAAAGTTGAGCTCTATCTGCGTCAGGGACTCCAGGCTCCCGGCGTCAGGAACAGCTTTCGGAATGTGCCGCGGCACTCCGTTATCCTCGATGATGATGTCGTCCTCGTCACTGTCTTCATCCTCCGGCTCCAAGCTCGGCTCCGCCTGCGGGGGACAGCTCAGCAGGCTGTTGTCAGTGGACTGGCCAGAGCTGCCGGAAGTCCGGCTGTTCCGGACGACATTATTCCTCTGGTTTGCCGGCCTCACCGTGATGATGAGGTTGCGGCTGTTTGCGATCATCATGTCTGTTACTTGATCAAGACTCTTCCCGGACACTTCGATGCCGTTCACTTCTAAAACTTCATCGTTCACAGCTAACAGTCCTGTGCTTTGGGCCAGGCCTCCTGGGACAAGTCTGGATATGAAGATCCCTGGGACCTTCTCTAAGCCATGAGGTGTCACCCTGACACTGGAGCCGTCGCGGATGTAGAACCCTAAGGGTTTCTCAGTGCCGTACTTGTAAAGACGAACCCTCCGATGTGTTTCTGGGAGAATATCCACGTCTATGATGGAAGACACGGGTCTGAAGTCTTGGGGCATACTAATGACTATATGTGGCTTTTTCCTATGGTTATCAGGACGCAATACATTGGTTAGAACATTCTTCTTCTTTATTAGTGTGTCTGTACCAAAGGCACTGTAGTCTGCTTCTTCTGTTTAAAAATAAAATACAATAATTATAGAGTACTGTAAAAACACCCATTTATCTACAGTTGAATCTATACAGAAGGGATAACTCACATGCATTTGGTACACAAACAATTTAAATATTAGCTTCTCCTCCTCAGATCAAAATGCACTGCAGTGGTAGGGGCGCCTGGGGGGCTCAGCGGGTTAAGCGTCCAACTTCGGCTCAGGTCGTGATCTCATGGTTCGTGGGTTCAAGCCCCGCGTCAGACTCTGTGCTGACAGCCCTAAGCCTGGAGGCTGTTTCAGATACTATATCTCCCTCTCTCTCTCTCTCTCTCAAAAATAAATAAAACATTAAAAAAAAATGCACTGCAGTGTTAAGACTGCTGTGCCAGAAAGAAACCACTAGGTGGCCCTGTCCAGTACGCATCATAAAATAGCAAATGTTGAAGTAAAATCTGACAAAGCTCAAAGGCCATTAAACATTAAGAGGGGGAAATGCAATTCTGAGAAATCTTACAAACACATTCTTAAACATCATTTCAAATGTGTTACTTAAAATGTGTTTTCCCTTCATTTAAGAACCTCCAGTTTGCATATTTCTTATTCTACTCAGTGATGTAAAATGGGACACTTTGGATTCCCAGAGGTAAGTCAAGAGAACAGACAGGTATGAGAGGCTGACTGGGCAGATAATATGCATTACGTGATAATGTAATAAGAGGAATGTAGATCTAGGACTTAGGTATTTTGGTCTTCTGCATATAAATGTTCTCTTTCAGCTTTCCAGGGAGGGGAGTTTTTAATCTTCCATCTTCCCACTTTGAAAGAGGCTGAAGTATTAGATTTTCAACTTTTTCTCCACTGCTCCTTTGCGAAACAATGGAGTGCAAAGGAACCGTATGGGTGTAGCCCCAGGAGCTGATGCCTCACTTGTCGGCCCAGCGGCCCCTCGCTGCAGGCATTTCTTCCACTAGAGGAATCTGCGTGGCCAAATCCAATTTGCCATGGAGCTTGTGTTTTAGGTAAAAATTTCTCATTTTTAAATGGTGACACCTAATTAAATAACAACAAAACCAGCCTGAGCCAAATAACATCCAAGGGTTGAATTCATTCTTCCATTGGCAAACTATTAATTCTGATGTAAACTAAGGGAAGACAGGGCACCTAAAGCCAGCTACTTATGCTTACATCACACTGCTAAAGGAAGGCATCTACAAACAGAACAGCTCATTAGAGAATGAGGTAGAAAAGGAAATGAAATTAACAGCAGGTACAAAACTTGAAATCATGTTTCAAAAATAACAAATGGGAAGAAATTTAAAAATCTTGGCCTCAGCTGCTGCCACAGATAATTGTATCACTGTACCGTGGTGTTTGTACAGGCTTAGTTTATATTCTTTCCCTGGACTCTCACCTTCTATTGACAAATATCTCCATCTTTACTCTATTAACCAGGAAATTATGGGTGCAGAGTAACCATTAAGAGTACAAAATACAGAGAGAGACAGGACCCGGATTTTCTTACCAGGCCAACACCTTACACATTCACATGATGAGTATTAAGGGTCAGGTGTGTGTCTGAATATGGGGAAATTAAAGTATTTTTTTCTCATTTTGCTTGAACATTCTTCAAAAGCTAGCTGCAGAGGGGCACCTGGATGGTTCAGCTGGTTAAGCATCCAACTTAGGCACAGGTCATGATCTTGCAGTTCATGAGTTCAAGCCCTGCACTGGGCTCTCTACTGTGAGTCCAGAGCCCGCTTCAGATCCTGTCTCTCTTCCTCTCTCTCAAAAATAAATAAACATTAAAAAAAAAAAAAAAAAGAAGCAGCAGCTAGCTGTAGATAAATGTACAAGACTAGGGGTACCTTAATTTTCAGCATTTTTTTTCCCTCGGGGAGAATTCTGTCTTCATTTACAAAATATGTATACTATGTTCCTACAGAGACAGATTTATTTATAATTTGGCTCTGGAAATTAACCCAGTGACACAAGAATCTTTTTGGCAACATTTGGCCAAAAGCCTATCAACAATAGTCTTCTACGGAATGTATTTTCCGAAAAAGTATCTTTTCATTTTAAAACAAACAAGAAAACCTACATAATATTCCTAAGGAAAACTCCAGACTATACACACTGAGAACAAAATTAAGTTGCCTACATGGGAAACCTGACCAAAAGAAAAAGAAAAACCAATCCTAAATCTGCATAATTTGGCATTGCACCCAGACAGTTCGAATGCTCTCTGCTAAATTCTCAAAAGCAATATGCCCCAGTACAAAGGCACCTTTGTTCTCCCAGCGAGCTAATCAGTTTCCAGCCACTGGGAAAAGAAATATTTTGGCAGAAAGCCAGGGTGCAGAGTGTTAGTTTAAAGTGTAAAGGTGACTGTCCACAGGGAACGGGGAGTTCATTTTCTACCTGAGTCTGTGTATCAAAGTACTAACCTCAGAACCAGATGGAAAGTTTGCAAACTTGGTTCACAGCACCCTCCCCGCCTCCACACCGTAAAAGCCCAGGCTTATGCAACAGTACATGATACAGGCTTGTACAGCAATACCTCCTTGTCCCACGCCTGTCCCTCGGCCACACCTCAGCTAACTGCACTCATCAAGGGTCCACTTGCAATGCCTGCCAGTAGCAAACTGCACGTGCCCCTTCCTCACACAGGAAGTTCCTGTGCTTTACCCAGAGAGGAGCCTGCAGCCACTCCCTGGACCTCTTACTCCTCCAACAGTGAATTCCGAAAGGCCTGGTTGTCTCCTTCCTTAACGCACAGAGCTGTGAGTCACAGATTAAGAACAGGGGGTAAGGGTCGGCTAGTGGGCGGCAGGCACAGACACACGAAATTTTTTTTTTTTTAATATTTTTATTTTTATTTCTAGGGGAGAGAGAGAGAGACAGCGTGAGCAGGGGAGGGTCAGAGAGAGAGGGAGTCACAGACTGAAACAGGCTCTAGGCTCTGAGTTGGCAGTCAGCACAGAGCCCGACGCGGGGCTCGAACCCACGAACCGCGAGATCATGACCTAAGCGAAAGTCGGATGCTTAACCGACTAAGCCACCCAGGCGCCCCTCAGACACACGAAATTTTAAAAGCCTACAGTGTTAAAGCAAACTTGGGGGAAACCCCAAACTCTCCTGTACACGCCATCAGCGTCCCTGTACAGTAACAGTTCACAGTGGAGCCATTAAGACAGTACATTATGGCCCATCTGCAGCTCGAGGAGAAGGCAGGGAAGAAGGAAAGCCTCCTACTCAGGGCTGACGAACTTTTCCCATCAAGAGCCTGCAGCAGGTACTGTAGGTACTGCGGGCGTGTAGTCCCTGCTGCAGGAGCAGCCACAGGCGACGAGAATGGCTGTGCTCCAGCAAACCTTTATTTACAGAAACAGCCAGCAAGCCTTGTTTGCCAACCAACCCCTGTTCTAATCCAAAATGGTTAACTGAACTAGATCTGGCAGCTTTAAAAGGATTAAATATCACCTAAAGCAATATTCAAAGTATGCAAATCCCTTCACTTCCTAATATGAGCAAACCAATCAAGGAAGAGCAAGGCAGCACTACCTAAGATGCCGCAGGCAGACCCAGTGAAGGGGGGGGCTTGCTCTCAGGGTGTTGCACTCTGCAACAGGGGACGGCAATCAACAATTTCAAACAATTACACTATTACAAAGGAGCCAAGAACTGTGGTGTGTATACACTGCACTGTGGGAGCCTGGCCCGGTTTGCAGGGTGACACAAGGCTTCTCCAGGGAAGTGAGGTTTGTGCGGAGACGGAAAAGAAGCCAGTAGCTAATCAGGTAGAAGGGAGGGAAGAATGTTCCAGGAGCAGGATCCAACAAATATAGAGAAGGGCAGGATGGGGTAGACGAAGAAGTCCAAAGAGGGGCGGAGGAAGGTGGGGTGGGGAGGAGCCAAGAGGCCGGTGAGAGGCAGCCGGGGCCCTGCAGACAAACAGGGCCTCCCAGGGGGGTTAAGAATTATGGACTTCAGCCTAAGGGCAATGGGAAGAAAACCAAAGGTTTGGGTCTTTCCATTAAACTCAGGCAGGCTGTAAACCGGAGAATGGCACCAAGGGAGAAAGTGGGGGTCACTGCAGTAATTCTGGACGGTAGCTGGCCTGGTGCAGATGGGGAAACAAATGCGAAAAGTAATTAGGACAGTTTTAATAGGCTTGGTGACTGACCGGAAAACAGGTAGGTGTCAAAGGTGACACCCCGGCTTCTGTCATGAGCAACTGGTATCATATGCTGTTCTTCACAATTTCTTTTTATTTTATTTGACCTTATTTCTTGGGCCATACCTTTAGTTAAACTATTTTTTACGATTTACAATTAAAATGCATGTCCTGTAGAGCATTTCTAAGTCAAACCCTGACTCACTGAAACAGCATCTTAAAGTACGTCTACAAAATCATGCTCACTGCACAGCCTAAGAGACGAGTGGGGTGCCTGCCCAGGTGTCTGGTGCGTAAGGTAAGGCCCTTCTAGTGTTTCCAGCAAACTCTTCTGAATAAATCCAAGATATAAATGCATCTGTCTGATATCATACAGAAGCTGATGGTAACAGAGCGAGAAGCTGTGGTGTGGGTATTCTTATCAGGGCTGGTGAGGAGTCTGAGTACGCAACAGACCCCAGACTCGGCTGCCGGTCCCCATGAGCTAGGAAGCTTTTAAACTCCAACAGGGGAAAGGGGTTGGCAAAAGATCTGGCAATCTTCTTTGTGAACACAACTTTTAAGGTATCGGAGATTTTACCTTCTTTTGGTTTTGCTTCCATGATAATAGCCCTAGAGTATGGGGTCTTTCTTCTAACAACAAATCATTATAAAAACATAAAACCTTTCAAGACATGCAACAATAGGTTATGCATTCAACTGTGACCTTTCAATTCAAAGAAGCTCCTACTAGAGGCATCAGATCTTCAATGAAAGACATACTGTAAAAGACATGGTTTTAAAATTTTAAATGGTTTTGAAGTCTGTGTTTTAAAATCACCTGGTACCAGATCTAGTGTAACTGCCCCCCTAGCGATTCCTAAACTGGAATCAACAGCCAAGAAAACAGACAACGTGCTGTAATTAAGCAGTGAAACGTTACTATACTTCATGTCATGCTTTATATTAGTTTCCTGAATTTAACGTCCATTATAGTTTACCGAAAATCAGCTTTCTACTGAAGCAGCTGTTGAGCTTTAAAAGAGAAAAAAAGCATCACTGAACCACTGGGCACACAGTCTGTAAACCAGACAATAAAGATAACTGTACTCACATAAGGTAACTCCAGGTCTGATAAAGGTGGGAGGGTCAGGGGACTTTGGCTAGGGTGGTCCAAAGAGACCCCTGGGGAAAGTTATGTGTGTCAGGATCTGAATGATGAGGAGGGAGCCACGGGAAGAGGAAGGAAAAGGAGAGAAGCAACAGCGAAAGCGCAGGGACAGCAACAAGCTTCCCAAGCCGGAGGCAGAAAGCAGGCCCGCCTGGTGGGCTGTGATGAGGGAGCAAATGACGCTATAAGTCCAAAGCAGGAAGGATTTTATTCTGGACGGAGCAGGAAGGGAGAAGGGGGGTTATTAAGCAGGAAGGATTCGACATTCTTACTTTTATGCTTTCCTTAAGTCCTATTTGTATTACACTTATATTTTTAAAAACAGAAACGTTCTGTTGAATGCACTGCCTATTTTTAAGTCAAATTCTAAGAGCTGTTCACTATATTGGACATTTACTTCTAGGGCATAGAAAACTTTTGTTTCACATAGAAACATTTAAAAAGCACACAGCAGAACATCACCACCTTTGATAGACGTTAGGATGAATCCCACACTCATTAAGTGTTAGTACTCTGGTAATAAACGCACGTGGTGGTACAACCCAACTCCTACAATCTAACAAGAGGGATAATCCAACACAATTTTGTCGGATGGCAGGAGTTTAAAAAGTCACTCCACATTTAAATACACACTCCAAACAGCAGTGAAGTTTTTAATGAAAATTACAATGGCTAACAAGAAAGGCCTATGACTCGATACTTGTTTAGCTTATTCTGCCTAAAATGACAAGTTCCGCTTGAATGTTTGGTCTTCTCTCCTCTAGGGCTGTTCCTTCTTCTCCAACAGTCTATGCACAGCTTTACAAGGGTGCGTCCCTGTCTTCATCCCCGCAAGGCCTTATGTCCACTCAAGAATTTCAACTACCACTTTTCCAGACTTTCAATCTTCTCTGACGAGCCTCTAGATTTTGATCATAAGTTCCAGTCTACTATTTCCAGTTTCCTATATGACACAGTTAAAACTCACCAGCCAAATAAGCCCTTTTTAAAAAATTTAATGGTTATCTTATTTTTGAGAGAGACAGAGAGAGCAAGAGCAAGGGAGGGGCAAAGAGAGAGAGAGAGAGAGAGGGAGACACAGAATCCCAAGCAGGCTCCAGGCTCCGAGCTGTCAGCACGGAGCCGGATGCGGGGCTCAAATCCACAGACCACGAGGTCAAGACCTGAGCTGAAGCTGGCACTTAACCGACTGAGCCACCCAGGCACCCCCCAAATAAGCCTGTTTTGTTCTAAAACCAAATCCATTTTCTCTCCAAGTCAATGTCTCTCTTCCAAATTCTGCTTGTTTATGTCACTGTCCCAGCCATCAGACTCAAACCCAGAAAGCTCTTTATTCCCTGGTCGACTCCTCTTCAAGTCCCCACCACGCGGTGAGGAACTCACCTTTCCTCACCTGCCTGGGCAGCTTCCCCGCTGTCTCCTCGTGCCGGCCACCTGCCCTCTCCCCTAAGACCCTGCTCCTCCGTCTCATCCCCAGCAGCCAAGTTAATCTTCCTGGACTAATATTCTCGTTGTGCCGCACCACTGTCACGCATCTACGAACAGGGGTCTCTGGGAAGATTAATTTGTGTGCTTCTAAGTATTTTGCGAACAGTGTAAACGTGACCCTCAGAGGTTTGCGGGTGGACTTCAGTTCCTCCAAATCCAGAGAAGCAGAGCTACAGAATCCGTGGAATCCCAAAGCCCTGGGAGTGGTCCGAGGCTTATCAAACGATTGGAAATAAAGTTTCACCTTCAAGAGTAGTCCCTACCCGTTCTCTCAAACTGCTCTCAGGGTTGGTCTATAAACATAGAAAGGCTCTCATTATCCCACCAATACTGAGCTTGCTGCTGTCACACTGGCTTTCTAAACCTCTTCATTTACCCAAGACAAAGGAATAAACAGCACACTTCGGGCCCGTGTGCGGACAGGCAGACAGAGAGACAAGGAGAACGCAAAGTTAAAAAAAAAAAAAAGTTTTAAAACTCAAAATACATTTGAAAATGCTTGCCAGATACAATGGTTACTTCAAATGATCTTTTGCAAGACTAATAACAGCATTTAAATTCTTCCCAAATAATGACTTGCTATCTCATTTTCCAGATTACTAACTAACTTTATTTCTGTGAACAATATCCTAAATAAATAACTTCCCTTCTGGTATCCATTAAGTGGTAAGTACACCACCTGAAAGTTGGCTGCTGCCAAAAAAACCCAGAATGTTTCTCTGATTCCAAAGCCACAGCCTTTCCAACACATCTTTCTGAAAGGACAAAATTCTGTGCACCCAAGTGAATAGTCCATGCATATCTTATCAACGACGAAAATAAATTACTTTTATTTCCACAACAATTTTTCTACACAGTGGTACTTACCCTTTTTTTGTATAAAAATCCTAAGTAGTGGATTGGCCGTTGAAACAGCTTTGTGATAATTATCATCGTTATTTATAGGTAGTAAGTCCCCGTGGATGTCTGCATAGCCTACTAAAACGTCAACATTGGGTATCTTATGAACATGTTGCAGTAATCCATAAAACTCCTCAAATTTTCCAGGTTTTGATCTTTCCAGTGAAAACCGACGAAATTCAGCTCCAAACTATAAATACAATGAACACATTAATTAAAAACAAAATAAGTAACAGGACCCAATTTGAAAATGCACGCCACAGGAAAATTAACAGAAGCAGTTATTTCCCTTAATAAAGAAAACAGTTGTGGTGACACAGTCTATTGTCGGAAATCTCATTATCTGGGGAGAAAACAGTGTAAGAAAGGCACAGGAATGGGCCTTCTCCCTGCTGCATCTCTGAGGGGCATTCTCTTCAAGAGATGCAGGCTCACTTCAATCCCTGGGGTTCGCAGGCCTCACTGGGGACTCTCCTGCACCAGTGACTCAGCTCAAACCCAGTCTGGAGCCCAGATCTTGAGAGCAGTACTCTTCTCACTCAGGCCATGTGGTAACAAAGATGTGCCCAAGTCTTCATTTTGGCCGTTAGCAAAAAGCACCTAAGTTTCCTCCCCTATAAAAAGGATTAAGATTTCACAGGAAGTGGCAAGAATTACCAGCAACATATAGAAAAGGGACTTTAATTTTCCTGGTATTAAGGTACCATACGAACAGAGGTATGTAAGAAATAGGTCCAGAGATAAGGAGTATCTTCCCTACGATAATGCTGGAAAAAAGCTTTTATTAATACACAAAATGTATACCCTACGACCACCCATGTAATGCAAGGAGTGGTTATGTCCATGGCACAGTGCTGAGCCCTACAGATGGGCCTGAAGCAGAGGACAAGGACATCGGCAAGGTATTAAGGGATCTCAGAAACACCTCTATCATGCCCAATATTTACCTTCACAATTCTGATTTTCGGGTGTGTCTCCCTACTCTAGAATCACACCTCTGCTCTCCAAATGCCAGATTACTAAAGTGGCTGTTACTGAACACTCAGGACTGGCTTCATCTAGTCCCTGATAAACAGGATCTATTACTTAATATGGGACTATCTTCCAGAATGTGGAAACCTAGGAAAGGTTAATCAGCCTTCCTCAAAAATCGTCCCAGCCACATAAGTCTAGAAATGCTATGTAAGTATAACCACACTCTTAGGAATCCCTGTGGACACCTGATATTACAGACTCAGTTCAGCACTACGGTTGATTTTTTTTTTTTTTAAATTTTAAACAAAGGTTTGCCAAATGTGTTCTACCACTGAACTAGTTTTTCCCCTAAATATCTACTATTAATAAGAAATACTGACGTATTCTAACGTCATGTAACGCTAACACAGCCCTAAGCATGTGCAGAGAAAGTCCCCATCAGAATAATGAGAGGTTACAAATGTGTCAGTTCATCTTCCCAAGGACCTATGGAATATCTGAAGTCACTGTCTTTGTTATACTTAAGGAGTTCATCTGCCTTACGAATACCCACACTACTCACTAGTTTTAAATTAAATTAAAAACTCCCTAAAGCCGACTCTTACCTCTACTAAATAATTCAAAAAAGTTTCCAAAACACATTCCTGAAACATAAACACCAACATTTGTCAAGAATATAAGGTGACTCATACCTAAAACTCTCAAAAAGTTTAGTCACACCTTCATGTTTCAAAGTAAATAAAAACTGGGCAACACCCTTCATATCAGAGCTAGTCTTATGATGTTATCAAAAGTCACAGTTTCTCCTCCATTTTCTTTACTCTGGCATCTGAAGGCAGAGCTGCTGGTGTTTTCTGATTCAGACCAGGGTTATCACTTCTCCTGGTACATGCATGAGAGTAACATCTAACAACTGGACTTTTTAGGGCTCCAATGTTTTTGCGAAAGCTTTGGGGTGAGAATCTCTTGCTTAACATTGTTTCTCTTCCTTAAATGTTACGATAAAAACAATGAAAAACTGTATGGCTTCACAGCGGCTGTGCCCTTTTGCAAATGTTAGCAGAAAACAAAACCAAACAAGAGAAACTGTTCTGCTTCTTGCAGAAAAACAGGATCAAGAGAACGTTTAAGTACATGAAGAAAAATACTAAGAGATAAAAATCAAGACCCAATCAACACCTATCCACTCTGTGAACTCTTACAACTCTTTTTCAGCCCAGTCTACTTGGTCCTGGCCACACAGCATTTGGCCTTCCCCCCTGAGAGAATGGGCACCCTTCTCTCAGCATCTGTTGGCACATCCGAGAAATGCAAAGTTAATTTTAATATTGTTTGCCCATGAATAATAATTTGAAAGTGTACAACTCTGAGCTGTCCCAAGGTTATTAAAGGATACCACCTTCATTATTGATTAAGAACTTTCCCAGCTCCGCAAAGGTGATAAGTTGACGTTGCTTTCTACGCAGAAGAAAAAGAGATCCTGAAACGTGGATCTGCAACATCACCTGGTCCTGGCTGCAACCTCCTGACAAGCAGTTTTGTAAAAAGCTCTGATATCACCGAAGCAGTGACAAAGGGAAATACTGTTTCAAACATCTGTCCAAATATTTTTTAAATGATAGAGGACAAGTGTTTAATCCACTAAAAATAAATGTGTCAACAATATCTATTTAAAACACAAGGTGTCACAAACACATTAAAAACAGGAACTAATACTGTATCTATTCATCAACAGCAAGAACGATGGTGGAAACACTTTCACACCTTCATTTGGTGCGGGTTCTCAGAATGCCTTGATTCTAGTTACAAGATGTGGCTCACTATCAGTGCAGCCTGGCAGGTCAGATATGTAACATGTAATAGACATAAGTGTGGGAAAGATTCACAGATCAGCTGACAGCAGGGAAGGGGCATTAGGCCTGAAATTCTGGTCCCCAAACGCTCCAGGTTTCTAGTCTAAGAGATAAATTACCATTTGATTGTATTCTAGCAGCGCACCTAGCACCTCTACTCATTTTTCCTAGGATAAAAATAAATAAATAAAGATTTGCCACCAGGATTAGGACCACAAACTGAATTTTAAAATTATGCAATATCATAAGTGGTTTTTTTTTTTCCCCTTAACCTCAACTCCCACAGACGCAACCTAGATTTCTAACAGGAATGCCTGAGAAAGTTCAACCACTGGGCACAGAAGCACTACCGTCACTAAGCAGCTCAAGGGAAAACTCTGTGTATCTGGAGTCCTCTTAACCCTTAGCGTAAGCATGTCCCTCCAATTTGCTGTGACAGCTCCATGGAGGACACAGGGAAGAGCGTATTCCTTAAACTGCCATACGTGCATTTCTACTCTTTTTAAACAACGGTTTCCGCGGCTAGTGCCCATCCTGATACAGAAGTCACAAATAACATTTTTAAGTGACATTAAGAAATAAAAGTAAATATTCTTGATGCCAGGGTCTCAGTTACGGCAACTACGGAACTCGGCTTATCAACTCTAGATAATAAAACCATTCTACCCACAGGCTCCCTTTACTTCGCTCAAGACCACTCCCTGATTTTGTGTTTGCCCTAAGGAGTCTTCCATTCAATGGCGTTTCGTTATTTTTGAAGTTGATACACGCGGGACCGTTCTCCCACGCTTGCTAGGGTTTGGGCTTTCTCAACTCCATTTTAAATGTCCTCACACACAAACACACATCTGTATCCTATAGGGCCTAAGAGTTGCTCTCTAAAAAGGCTTTCGGGTTTTGCCATCAAAGCAGAGCTGGGCGAAGTCATCACCTTTCTGAGCCCTCCGTTTTCTCAGAGAAGCCAACTAGATTACGCTCTTTCTGGGCTCTTCAACTCGTGGAAATGCTTGCCTGGAAATGTTCCTGTGGCTGCCGATCGCCTTCAGATTCCAGCTCAAAACCCCCTTTCGGAAAGCATTCTCTAACTAATCCCTACAGACGACCCTGCTCGGGCAGCCTCGCCCTGGAGGAACTCGGTGGACAGGGCCGGAATCCTCAGCGGCCCGGCATACCGTTCGCTCAAGAATGAAAACACTTGATGTGAAAAGGTAGCACGGTGGAATGAAAAGAGCATCCAGCCCCAACTGTAAAGTGCTCCTCACACGAAAGGTGATAGTGTTCATTTTACAGATTAAACGCATACCAAAGTTATGCTGGAAAAATCCCTAGCAGGAAGCACAGCTAACTTTAAAAGGGCTCCTGAGTTCACGGGGCTCCCCCTTGCACCAACTCGATGCACCCTTGAACCACAGAAAGGGGTAACATTTTGTGGCCACGCGTGTTCCAAATACCTTTGACTCACAGACCAGGAGCTAGAATTCCGCACCCCCACCCCCAAGTATTTCCTCCCACCCAGCGCTCAACGCCTCCCATCCCTGAACAGGAATGAGAGATTTAATGAACGAGATTAAGGGCTCCACCGGTCTTCCCACCTGGGCTGGGGGCAGACCCANCGCGGAGCGCGTGGGCGGAGCGCCTTCTCGAAAATCCCGCCCACCGCCGTGCGATTGGCCCCGCGCTGCGAGGGAGGGGCGGGATCACCTGAAGCCTTGATCCTCCCCGCCCCGGACCTAGCAGGACATCTAGAAAGCGCATGCGCGGGCCCTGGCGTTTCCGCCTTGGGAAGGCCGGCCGGAAGCGCGAGCGCACCTGGAGAGGACCGGGGGCGGGTGGGCCTTTTGCGCAAGCGCAGGCACGCTCCTGATTGCCCAGTCCCGGCGAGAGCGCGCCTGGCGCGGGGGTGCACTGCGCGGCCCCGCGGGTTGCAGCAGCCGGGCGGAGCGGCTCGGTTCCCGCCGTCCCCCGCCCCTCGTCCACTTTGGGACGCTGCCGCGTGCAGCCGCGTCCCTCCACCTCCCAGTTGGGTCGTTTAGGCGCCCCGACTGCCAGTCTGGTTACAAAATAAAAGTTTTCCCGCCTCTGCAACAGTTACTAGGGGAGAACATCAGGGCGCTCGCGGCTTGGTTTTGTCCCTAGAGATTTTTTCTGCAATCCGTCAGGTCCCACGAGGTCGAGAAGCGCCTGGAGGGAGGGAAAGTGAGCTGAGGACGATGGCCGCCCTCAGCTCCGGCTTGAGGACTCTGAGACCGGCCTTCCAGGGCTTTCCTTCTCCTTTGCTTATTGTGGATTTATTTATTTTTAACCTCTGAGGTCTTTCCCTCCTCCAGCCCTTTCTTGGGCCATTCGCTGTCTGCACCAATGACGGCCTCTGCACAATGTCCCTTCCTCCGAGGGGAGTGACAGAGCTGTGTCCCTGATGACAGACTGAACCCTTCTCTCTAAATGCCCCAGGGCAGGTGTCTTCTCTCGCAGGGACGCTGTTAAGCACTGGCCGTGCCCAGGAAGTGGGGAGAAGACCCTCAAGTCCCCCCCACTCCCCCACCTGCAAAAGGACCCACCAGGGCTGCTGCTCACGAAGAGCTGTTGACGCCTCCTCTGCGCCCACCTGGGTCTGGGGCCCAGGAGGAATTGGCTAGGGTGCTTCCTTCCCCCTGAGTCCTCAGGGCCTTCCCTTCATCGTCTACCTGCCTCAGATCCCAACTGACACCTGTACATCCTTGCCAGCACCTGTGTAACAGATTTCAGGGTTTTTGGGGTTTTTTTTCATGTTTTTGCAGTAACCTGGCCCCGCCCCAGAAGGAAAGCAATGAGGAGGCAGGGACCACATCAACTCCCTGTTGAGCTGGTACCCGACCCAGATAGGCCTTTGCTGGGTGCCAGTCGTCTCCCCATGCTGACTTTGCGCCACCTGGGCTCCAAGGTGAGAAGCCCCCCTTGCCCCCTGGCGCTGGGGGAGGAGGTAGGGCTCGCCAAGTGTCTGTGGGGGGATTCACGGTTTTTCCGGCCATTTTGGGTAGAGGTTCCGATGGAAAGGACTCCATCCCAAGCAGAATAATGATAAGGCCGCTGCCTCCATCTCCTGTTCAAAAGCACCTGCTACGGTGACTGGAGACGTGCTGGAAACGAGGGGTGGGGTGTGATGAGGAGGCTCCACACTTTGGTCTCAAGACCCATTCACACTTTTTTTTTAATTTTTTAATTTTTTTTATTTCTAGGAGAGATAGAAAGAGAGTGTGAGCAGGGGAGGGTCAGAGAGAGAGGGAGTCACAGACTGAAACAGGCTCCAGGCTCTGAGCTGGCAGTCAGCACAGAGCCCGACGCGGGACTCGAACCCAGGAACCGCGAGATCATGACCTAAGCGAAAGTCGGACGCTTAACCGACTAAGCCACCCAGGCGCCCCAAGACCCATTCACACTCTTAAAAGTGACAGAGGCCCCCAGGTGTTTTGTTTACGTGTGTTATGTCTTTTAGCCTTGGTCGTATGAGAATTAAAACTGAGAACGTTCAAACACAGGAACACAAAAGCACACCTTCCAATTGTCACCAGGGTGATAATCATCACATGTCACGTCCCGTCAGAAAACTCCACTGTATGCACCTGTGAGACAAGGACAAGAGGAAGTGACGTGTCAGTATTGCAAAATTCGAAAATTGGTTTGGTTTGGAGAATCCCCTAAAAAGGCCTCGGGGACATCCGGGGAACCCACTTTAAGAACCGTCGAATAGAAAACGTGTCGGGGCTCTAGGAACCTTTATTCTCAGCTGTCACCCTTCTCTCCCCAGTCTCCCTGCCCTGGGAGCCGGGGCCCTAGTTCAATGTCATTGATTCTCGGTCCTCAGGTGGCTGCCTGAGCTTTATTACTGTTATCCATGATTTATCAGGCCCTTTTCAAAAGGAAGTTCGTGGATGCCAGCACACCTGCGTGGAACCTGCATTCCTGGAGGTATTGTCACGTCCTCTCTCCCCTCCTCCGGGTGTGGCATCCCTCTTGGACTTTCCTTTCTAGAAGGGAGGGCCAGGCCAAAGCTTCCTGGATCTCCGGAGCGGAATTTGCTCTGAGGCCCGCGTCATAGGTGCGCCTGAGCTGCGTAAGGAAGGAATGTGGAAGATAGTCTGAATTTGATAAACGCATGTGGAGGAGGGGGAGCCCTTCCATTCCAAGAGCTGTCCTGGCCACAAGCGTGTCGGCAGAGCCTGAATTTCAACCTTACTTGAGAAGCATGAAGCCCAGAGAAACAGCATGGGGTGGGGGGGGTTATGTTTCTGTTTCTTTGGTCCCGAGACGGAACCCTAATCTCATTTCTCTCCATTATCCCTCCCCACCCCCAAATCCTCAAGCCAAAGCTGCTCAAGGCTTACGTGTGTAATAAAAGCTAGTGCCACGCCTCGGAGAATTAGTGCCCGGCAAGCTAGTGAGATCAGTAAGGTGTGATATGAACTCAATAAATTCTACATTCTCAAAATCCTTAGCTGGAAATGGGTTACCACTGATGATCACAGCCACACATCGGCAGGTCCTTCCCGCCCGTCTCTGCCCTCTGGAAAAACCAGTGAGGGTTACATCTCTATTGCGTCTTCCTTTTTAATACTGTCTTTAAGTTCCTCTACCACTTACCACGGCTGTTTGCTGTTGGAACCTACCTTGTGAGCTGGAAAGAGTCTGTACTTTTCCACGATTAGTTTTATTGATTCATGTCTGATACAATAATACTTCTTTCTTTCCTTCATCCTCTAACTCTTGGGGTGGGGGTGGAGGTGGGGAGAAAGAGACGCCAAGAAGTCATATAAACTGGTGGTCAGATTTTATTCAAGACGTTTCTCTTGCCAGCTCTTTTTCTCCTTGATTGCTCAAGTTCCAGTTTTGATGGAGCTGGTTAATCATTCTTTGAGAAAGAGTTGAAGTGTGTATTTATGAATCTCAGACTACTCCCCAAAGCATTTTAAGCCTTTTAGCAGAGGTGGAATTAAGTCACATGATCGGTTTTCTGGTTAATCGCTTGTAACACTTTGTGTGGGGGCGGGCTGGGTGCCCTCAAAGCTCAGGAAACTGATGCATTGTCTCCTGTAGGCTTGAAGAAGCTAGATGCCCTTCTCTTCAGTAAAAGCCCATCTTTGTGGGAGGTGGTATGTGCCAGGCACAGTGCAAGAGCCCTGCTCTTGAGAAGTTTGCCCTCTGACTTTTTCCCCTCTCTAGGACTCAATTTCTCCGTCTGTAAACTCAGGCACTGGATGAGCTCATCTCCACAATCCCTTCCAGCTCTTAACATTCTATGGCACCCCAGGGATAACGGGGATGGATCATCATTTCAACATTACCGGGGATGAACTAGAATGAAAAGTGTAATCTTTCCATCAGGCTCAACAGGCAGGCTGCAGTCCTCAGCTACAGTATTCCAGCTCCTAGGAGGTGTTGATGAAGATGATGATAATTAACATTTATGAGGGTCCCACCTGGTTCCGGGAGCCGTGCCGAGTGCTTTCCCGTGGATTATCTTACTGACTTTTTAAGTCACATGGGAGAGCTTTCTATTTGGAAACACTCGGATCTTAATTTTTTTCAAGTGGTAGATGTTAACTTGAGCCCTTGCTCTGCTCCTCACTGGCTGGGTGACCTTGACCCTGTTCCTTTAACGGCTCAAAGCCTTAGATTCCTCTTCCATGAGAGGGGACAGCGGCATCCACCTCATCCCATTGTTGTAGGGATTAGATGAAAAACTGTGCATGAACTTGCCAATCATCAAGTGCAATATATCTACTAGTGGTTACTATTTAGCAAGTAATACTGCCTACCAAAGCCTCTGGAAGAATCTCAAGAAATCCCTTGAAGTAAAACAGAAATGTGTAATAAGCCACTCTTGTTTTCACACAGGGTGGCCTCTTAGCGGATATCTCTTAGAGAGGCTGAGCTGCAGCCTAGAGTGTTAAGACTCCTAGGTGCCTGCACTCAAATCCGGCCTCTGCTATTACCTAGCTGTGTGACCTCGGGCAAGTTCTTAACCTCTCTGAGCTTCCATTTCCTCATCTGTAAAATGAGGATAATAAGAGAGTTAGTTGTCTTCATTCTTGTACAAAGCACTTAGGCCAGGGCCCAGCACAGACTAAGGGCTTCATAAATGTTACCTATTATTGTCATTATTGCTAATTATTTTTATTACCTATGGCCATAACAGAATTCATTAGTGCGATTAGTAAAGCCTCTATGTATGTAACGCCGTTTCTTGCATGGAGATAAAGGACAGAAAATGAAGATACAATTCCTACCATCTAGCATTTCACAGTTCACATATAGATTGGTTCAACAAATCTCCTTGAGCACCAACCAAGGACCCGGCAAGGGTACACAAATGTGAATACAATAGAGTTCTTGCCTCCAAGGAACCCACATCTAGCTGAGAAGTCAGAGATGGAGAGATGTCTTCAGGAAGCGTGGCCCCTTGCAGCTAAGGATGGCGGTAGGTTGCTGGGAGTGGGCCACCCAGAAATCACATTTGCCTCTACGACCGACCATCTGTGGAACACGGCTTCATCTCCCTGAAGACCAGTTCCCTTGGGAGTAAACTGAAGCTACCCATAAGATCTACCCTCTCGGAATAAAAATTTATTGAGTGTCTCTTACGTGCCAGTGATTCTGGATGGTAGGCATACAGTAGTAAAGGAGACGTGACAAAATCCCTGCCGTCCTGCAGGTGACGTTCGGCGGGGTAGAGACGGAACACACAAATTAGTTCATCAGAATGTGTATGTGTTAGTGACAGGCGTCATGGAGGAAAAGAAAGCAGGGAAGAGAGATGGGGAGGCCAGGGGGTGGGGCAAGGTGTGGAAGGAAGAGGAAAATGTAACAAGGGGCTGCAGGGGTGACCTGCCAGGGAAGCCGGAGGTAAGAAAGGGATCCTTCTGAGTCTCCG
>NW_027532250.1:6856453-6880164 GCF_008692635.1 Crocuta crocuta
GAGTGTGAGGATTAAAAGCGATAAAGCTCATTCTGTGCCTGGCACACGGCAGGCCCTCGGAAGACACCGGCTGCTATTTTGAGCCATTACTCACAGCTAAGGCCAGGGTATGAAAGAGGGGGCGGGGACAGAAAAGACTGAGTGACTAAGTCAGCCTGGGGGTGGGGGGGCTCTGGAGTGTTTCACAGTGAAGGGACTTTGGTTAGTGCCAGGGCAGAAGAATGAGTAGGAGTTTGCTAGAGGCATGAGGGGGGCCGGGGGAGGAGGCATTCCAGGGACAGGGAGCTTTTGCGGCAGAGTTGTGGGGGCGGGGAAAGAGCACCGCGTGTTCCCTGAGCCACTGCGTGGGGCGTGGGTGTGCTGGGTGCCGGCCCTCTCCTGGGAAGGGAGGGCTGGAGAAGTAGGTGGAAACCAGATGAGAAGGGCCTCAGATGCCTCCGGGACGGTGACAAGTGTCTGCTTTCTCCAGGCGGTGCTGGGAGACTCCTCAAATGTTCACAGCTGGGCAATGAAAGGATCGGATTTGTATTTTCATAAGCTCTATGGAGGAGGGAGGCGCTGGGGGCAGCAAATTAATGAGTGAGGCAGGGAAGGGGGTAATTAAATGGCAAAATGAATGGTATGGTTTATGCGACACAGGGAGGAGGCAGGACATCCATCCATTCATTTATTCATTTAATCAGCTGATGTCTAGTGAGGTCCAGCACAGGCAAGTCGCCGGGGCTGCTCCGGGAATAAAGTCTCTCTCCACGAGGTGGACCGATGATAAGGAAGGAGGGGGGGCAAGGAAGGGTCACAAAGGCGGCTGTTTATGTCCCAGGCAGGTAACTGAAAGGCGCTCAGAGGCCAGGCAGGTTTGCAGAGAATGCCAGCCTGTGTGGCTGTGGGCGAATGCGGGCTCTGGACTGGCAGCTCTTCTTTAAGAGGCTGGACATTTTTATGTGAAACTTCCTGGTTTTTAAAAAAGAAATGTTTTTTTGAGAGAGAGAGAGCGCGCACATAAGCAGGGGAGGGGCAGAGAGAGAAGGAGAGAGAATCCTGAGCAGGTTCTGCACTGTCAGCGCAGAGGCCTGACACGGGGCTTGAACTCATGAACCATGAGATCATGACCTGAGCGGAAACCGAGTCGGACGTTCAATCGACTGAGCCACCCAGGTGCCCCTGAAACTTCCTGATTTTTAAATGTCAGCAATTGACTGAACAGAGTGTAGTGACTGAGAGTAAATGGAGTGTGTGTGTACGTGCGTGCGCGTATGTGTGTGTGCGTGAGTGTTGTACTGAGGAAGGGTTGTCAGAGAAGCTCTGAGGAGGTGCTATTTCAGTATTAGAAGGTGTTGGTGGCGAGAAAGAAGAGCACGTGCCAAGGACCCAGGCGGGGGAAAAACTTGATGTGTTTGAGGAATCAAAGGAAAGCCGGTGCCTGGAACCTCACGACCGAAGGAGAACGGCCCCAAGGGAGACGGAGAGCCAGAGGCGGGCGGGGCCTGGCCACGCAGGGTCCTGTGGGCAGTGGTGTGGGGCTTGGGTTTTATTCCGACTTCATTGAAAGGCTGTCTCGGAATAATCAGAGACAACTTTAAGGTCTGAGTTATCATTCAGATTCTAGGTTTTAGATTTCGAGGCGGGAGGAAACAGCAGTTTTCAGGAGGAGAACGGTGAGAGCAGAGTAGTTCTCGAGGTGGGCGAGCACCTGGTGTGAGCACGCTGTACGGTGAGGCGCACACACAGTGGGCCTGGAAGGCCTTGGGCGTGACATTCGAACAGGAGGTAGGTGCCACGGTGTGGAGATCATTGACCCAAGACCCGTGGTCCCTTCTGGAATTTATCTTGTGGGCCAGCATGCCCCAAACGTGCCTGGGGTAAGAACCATCTTGGGTGTTTATTAAAAATTCGGATTCCTAAGGCTCCCTCTCTGCAAGCCCATTTCTGGAGGTCTGGAACCGGGCCCGGGGCCCTGTCACTTTAACTACCGTCTGTGGGATTCTCACCCTCGAATAAGTTCGGGAAGTGCTGATGGAGGCGCTGGGTGTCGCTGGGTGTTTCTGATCCGGGAGTCAGAAGCTGGTGCTCTTTCGTTTTGTTTTGAAGATTTTATATTTGGGGGCGCCTGGTGGCTCAGGCGGTTGAGCGTCCAACTTTGGCTCAGGTCATGATCTTGCAGTCCGTGGGTTCGAGCCCCGCATAGGGCTCTGTGCTGCCAGCTCAGAGCCTGTTTTGGATTCTGTGTCTCCCTCTCTCTCTGCCCCACCCCCATTTGCACTCTGTCTCTCTTGTTCTCAAACTAAATAAAACATAATTTTTTTTTTAAAAGATTGTATTTTTAAGTAACCTCCATGCCCAAGCCGGGCTCGAATTTGCAACCCTGAGATCAAGAGTCACACACTCCACCAACTAACCCTGCCAGGCGCCCCCAAAGGCTCGTGTTTTGAGATGGCCTTGAGGGCAGACAGACGGCAGGCCGGCCAGTGAAGACGCCCTTGCATTTGTCCGGACACAAGCCTGCGAAGGTCTGGACGTGGGACGTGGGCTGTGAAGGGGGCTGTGCTCACTTCCCAGGGCTGCCCTAACCAAGTACCACCAACGAGGGGCTTCCACAGACAGACGTCTGTGCTCGCGCCGTTCCGGGGCCCACAAGTGCAAAACCGAGTTGCTTCCTGGACTGGTTCCTTCCGAAGGCTGCGAGGGAGAATGTTCCAGGCCTACCTCCTTAGCTTCCGGTGGTTGCTGGCAATCGCTGGCGTTCCTTGGGTATATACACGTCACTCCCATCTCTGCCTCTGTCACCACACAGCATTTTCTCCATCTTAACCTGCAAGTTAGATGCTGCCCGAGGGTTGGGGAGGGTAAAGATTTGTTGAAAAGCTGCCTGCCTGGCATATGATAAATTCTCTTGGAGCTTGTTCCATGAACAGCAGGAAGCATTTACGGGGGGCTCTGGGGGGTGTAGCATCAGTGGCTGTAGGGACACAGAAGGCCCTTACAGAGAGGCTAACGCATAAACGAGGACCGTGGCAATCAATGGCAGAGGATATGACAGCTGCTGGAGGTATAGCCATGAACGGTAACAGCTAAGACTACGGAGCACTGAAATGTGCAGGAGTCTGGTCCTCACGCATTCCCACCGTACTGCCATCTCGTCTGAGGGTGGTCAACTCATCCTGGTTTGCCTGGGGCTTCCCTGGTTTTATCCTCGAGAGTTCTGGGAGAGCCTCTCCGTCTCTTAGCAAACCCCATTCTGTCTTCACAGCAACACAGATGTAGGTACTGTTACTGGTTATCACCCACATTTTACAGATGAGGAAACAGAGGCACAGGGATGTTAAGTGACTTGCCCTGGATCACACAGACGAGGGGCCGAGCTGGTAGTTGGATTCTGGGGCCCTCGCCCGTCTGTGTTGCCTTCTATAGGGTCAAGTGAATTTCAATTGTTGGCTTAGAAATCTCTCTTCCTTTACCAAAAACGTAATGTTGTTTGGATGCCTGTGTCCTTTTCTCCTTGCCCTGAGATAATCCAACAGGTAAAAAGTCACATAAGAGTCAGGTTGCAAGACTTGTTGCCTTCTAGGAGCCTTCTAGAAACATGATACCCTCCAGGGGATCTGCCCCACGGCCCCGGCATCTGATCGGAATTCCTCATGGGATTTTTTCAGCAGAGGGAGAGTGGTTCACTACAGAGAGGAGTTTCCAAAATGAAAATAAACCAACAAACAACTCAACTCGCTAACGCAGATCCAGTGGCTTTGCCTTATTAGACTCAGCATTAAGAAGAGAACGGGATCATTTATCGAAACCTTTTCCCCTCCCCTCAGGGGACATTTAAGAACTGAACATAGTTTTTTAAAAATTTAAGGGAACGCCAAGCGTTTGTAAAATCATACCACTGATGAAGGCTTGAGAACAACAACAGAGCCGGTGCCCACGGCCTCACGCCCCAGGGAGCCGAGGGCATGAGAAGTGGGCGGTGGTGGGGAGCACTGCTGGGGAGGAGCCGGATCAGTTCCTGCCGGGCTGGCCCTGGGCTGGTGGAGCGGCGCTGGGAGAGCGGACCCACCTCTCCAAGTCCCCAGGCCCCGTCTCTATAAGGGGGTACTGAGTAGCTACCCCAGAGGTTGTACCCAGAATCCCACCAGCTCATAAACATGTGACGTAACACTGTTTCTAGCCCACGGCAAGCGTTGAAAATTGCACTTTGGCCAGTGGGCAGACAGAGCCCCGAGCTAGTGTTTGTGAAGCTCACGGCACGTCAGGCCTGAGCTAAGTGTGCCACACACACCCTCATATTTACTCCTCGCGTTAACTCGGCTCCTGTGATCATTCCATTTGCACATGGGGAGACCGCGGTTAGCCGTGGAGGACAACAGAGAGGAAGAGGAGCACGGAGAGGAAGGGCGTACGACGTGGGGCTGGTTTGACTCCGCTTTCGAGTGCACGGCTTTACAGGGGAACTTGAGAGCAGATGTCATTTTTCTAGTTCTGGGTCTCCTAAGAGAGGAGGATGAGGATGTTTCTTTCTGGGGAGTGCCTGTGGGAAATTTCAAAAGGGAGCAAGGTGCACCCGGAAGCCTTCTGGGCTGGGGAGATTTTGCCCATGTTCTGAGGCAAAAACCTCAGGCCGAAGTCCTTGCCCTCACAGGGGAGCCTGTGCCCCAGGGCAGAGCCCCACCCAGTCCTCAGTTTCTTCACCCTGAGGTAAATGCTCCAAAAGTGTCCTCTTAAATTTTTTTAAAAATGTTTTATTTATTTCTGAGAGAGAGAGAGAGAGAGAGAGAGAGAGAGACAGCGTGAGCAGGGGAGGGTCAGAGAGAGAGGGAGACACAGAATCTGAAGCAGCCTCCAGGCTCTGAGCTGGCTGTCGGCACAGAGCCCGATGTGGGGCCCGAACCCACGAGCCATGAGATCATGACCTGAGCCAAAGTCGGACACTTAACAGACTGAGCCACCCAGGTGCCCCCAAAAGTTTCCTCTTAAACAGCAGTGCTTAAAATAAAGGCTTTGTGCATGTGGCTTGTATTTCCTGTTGCTTGTTCGGGCTGGTAAGGTGTATCTCAGGCTGCTAACTTCGTCTGACTTTATAATCATGAGCGGTGAATGCTGCTTTTTATTTGTGCATGGCCCTCACCTTACTTTTCCCCGGTGGGTCATCTCCAGGACTTGGGGGAAAAGGTCTCCCAGCTCCATCTTTAAAGTCAGGAGAGGGAGGGGTGCTTGGGTGGCTCCGTCAGTTGAGTGTCTGACTTCAGCTCAGGTCATGATCTCGCGGTTCATGAGTTCAAGCCCCGCATCGGGCTCTGTGCTGACGGCTCAGAGCCTGGAGCCTGCTTCGGATTCTGTGTCTCCTTCTCTCTCTGCCCCTCCCTGGCTGTCTCTCAAAAATAAACAAACATTAAAAAAATTAAAGTCAGGAGAGTGAGCATTTAGCGATGCTGCTATCAAGTCTGGCCATGACCTTGAAGTCCTAAGCTCTTACCCTCTGCATGGTCCTAAATGAGAAACTGAGATTCTGTGCATTTTCTTTACTGTGCCTTACTCTTGCTCACTCACACACTCATTCATTTAGCGATTTGCTCCTTCAGATGCCAAACAGAGTACCTGTGACGGCACATGGACAATTCTCTTCTCTCCAGCAGCCTGGTGCTTCTCAGAGATATTGCCGAAGGACCAGCTTGACAAAAAATTTTTTCTCACGTTTATTTATTTATTTATTTTGAGGAGGGGAGAGGGGCAGAGAGAAAGAATCCCAAGGAGGCTCCTCGGGGCTTGAATTCACAAACCACGAGATGGTGACCTGAACCAAAATCAAGGCTTGCATGCTTAACCGACGGAGCCGCCCAGGCGCCCCAGAGGACCAGGTTTTAAGGAATTTTCCAATCACTGCAGATGCATACTTTTGTAAAATAAAATAAAAATGAATTGCCAGAAAAAGAATGAACAAAGACCTATAAAATGCAAGCCCCGATTTTTTAGTTAAGGTTTAGAAGAGGCCACATTTTGAAGAGCGTTGTGCTTGAGCCCATGATTACAATCCAGTCCGCTGCGTGTCCTCTTAGGGATGAGATCCCCAAAGACAGGAACATAAATAGGTCTATAGGAATCCAAAGGATGTAATCCTGCGTCTAGTAGAAATAGCCTTGAAAATCAGTCTGTAAACCCTCCAAGCCCCCCGCCCCCGTGTCAAACAGTCCACCCCTCAGGTTGGTGGGTTCAGCTGATCCATGAAGCACTAGGCACCCTGAATCCAAGCAACACGAGAGAATCCAATCTCTCGTCATCGGGTAATTCTGGTAGTTCAAGAGCCTGACTGCTTAGTTGAGTCCATACAGACTTCCCTTTTATTATGTACACTACTCTATGGATTAAAATATTTTAAAATAATTATTATAAAAGTAAAGCATCCTGTAGGTGAAAAAGAAGTTTCCCCTTTGCCCTCCTTCTAGATCTTTCTTTATACATATAGCAATGTGCACATACCATATTTTTTGGGAAACATCTTTGTTTCATTCATGAATATATCATGGTGATACTTCCTCTTTATTACTTCCATTCCTTCTTCCTTTTTTCCAGGCTGTGTTGCTTTCCAAGGTATAGGTATACTGTAACCTATCTTGTGATGGTGGGCACTTGAGTCATCATTACTCAGTGTTTCGGTGAACATCCTTCTTTTTTTTTTTTTTTTTTTTAAATTTTTTTTTTTTTTTTTNCAGACTGAAACAGGCTCCAAGCTGGTAGTCAGCACAGAGCCTGACGCGGGGCTCGAACCCACCAACCGTGAGATCATGACCTAAGCGAAAGTCAGGCGCTCAACCGACTAAGCCACTCAGGTGCCCCTTTCGGTGAACATCCTATGCAACTGTCTTGTGCACTTCTGTGCGTATTTCTTAGACACATTCCATGAAATCAGCGGGTGTGCAAATTTAAACGTGTAGATATTGCCAAAGTTGTCTTCCTGAGAGATAGTGCCAGTCGTCATCAGGTTTTAAAAAGTGGAAAGTACGCTGTTGAACTTAACCCCCTCCTTTTGCTGATCAACAGGCAGAACGGGGAAGAACTTGCTGGAAATCACGTGAGTTCAAGACACAGCCAAGAACACGGCTTCTTGACTCTGTCCATGAGGTCCCCAGGTTTTTATCGACCTCTAAAAGTGCTATCGTTTTTTTACCTTGACTGGTCTGGTGCCCTGCCCAGAACCAGGAGCAGAGGCTTTGAATAAGCATCTTTGTGTCACATTTGAAACTTGGTCCTTAAGATTCCGTCTTAAGTCACTTAAGAAAGGGACTGTGTTGGGGCGCCTGGGTGGCTCAGTTGGTTAAGTGTCCAACGTTGGCTCAGGTCATGATCTCACGGTTCGTGGGTTCGAGCCCCATGTCGGGCTCTGTGCTGACAGCTCAGAGCCTGGATGCTGCTTCAGACTCTTTGTCTCTGACCCTCCCCTGCTCATGCTGTCTCTCTCTCTCTCAGAAATAAACATTAAAAAAAAAAAAGAAAGAAAGAAAGGGACTGTGACTTGGGTGCCTTGGCAGTCCCTTTGGGGGGAACATCTGGTCCCATTTGACCAAGTCATTCTTGTCACCTCCAGGGACAGCTTAATCTAGTGAGTGAAGCACAGAATTTGACCTCCAGGCTTAGCTCTGCTCCAACTGGGATTTGGGGCTTGGTGCTCAGCCTCTCTGTGCCTCAGTTTCCCCACTCTGGAAACAGGAAGTCTCTCAGAATGATCGTGAAAGCAAAATGATAATTGTATGGGAAAGGCGGGGGTGTCTGTTTTCCTTCTCTCTGGGAGTTTAGGGACCAGCATGTGCAGTTGAGGCGTCCATCAGAGGGCAGTCTGAGCTGGAAGTGTGTGTTTCTTTCACCCAGAGGAGCACCCGCGAGACACTCCCGGGGTGCTAATTTGTCCCCAGAGTTGAGATTTAATTGAGGTCAGAGTCATTTGTGCTGATCGCTGGTGAGCTGCTCTGAAGAGGTGATTTAAGGACAAGAAGTGGCCACATCCCAAAATTCCTCGGACACTCCCTTTGCTCTCATTTCTCTCGGAATTCTTCGTCTCCTAAATATTATCATCTGTCTTCGCTTCTCTATCTTCAGCACGCTCCATTTCTGTTCATGGCGTCACTACCTCTCTGGCCATCCGGGGCCATGACTCCGTTGTGAACCCCGTCCCCCGTCACTTCCCACCTCCACGCGGCTGCCTGGTTCAGGAGGACAAGTAGCAGGTAGTGTAACTAGCAGTGTAAGTAATGGAGCAGCAGCACGCCGAGGCAGCCTTCATGACCGCCCGCCAGCACTAAGCACCGCACCCAGGCAGGTCTGGGGAGGTCCAGTCTGAGGGCTGCAGGGCTGGAGTAATCTGATCTGCTTCTCCGGAGCCCTGGGCCGGAGACACCCCCTCTTCCTTCATTTCACACAGCACCAGGCCCACCCACCCCTCTGCCTTCCGCTCCCACAATAATGGCGGCCATTTGGGGAGCGTTGACTGTAAAGCCAAGGCCTCCATAGGCCTGATGGCATTTCCTTCTGAGGGTGCGGACTGGAAGCCACAGTGTCTCCCGTTTGCGGAACAGGAAAGTGCGGGCCCGCTGAGTGCAGGGACCTGCCTCTAGCCCCACAGCCAGGAAGTGGTGACACAGATCTGAAGTCCGGTGTGTCTTAACTCTTTTCCCAAACAGGGAATGAGTTAAGAGGGTCCCGTGAAAATGTCAAAAATGCCAATGGCATCTGTCTCAATTTCTACTTTAAAAAGAGGAGGAGTGATTTTTAAGTTGCGCTGAAGAAACGAGTCAGCGTGGGAGCTTCGACCCGCCCGGTGAGCGTGGGAGTAACGAGGATGCACGTGGCCCGGCCTCGCCGCGTTCTCGTGACCCCTGGGCACCAGCACCGTGGTTATACGGTATTTGACGGCTTTCACCCTCACACCTGTTTTGCTTCATTTCCACCGGAGCAGCGCCCTGCCGTAGTCGTCTGACTAGTTCGTGAGGGGCCCGTGTCGCTGAAAAACCAACACTAAAAAGAAAACCGTGGCAACGATTCTCTACCCACCTGTACTGTCAGTGGAGCAGTGCTTACAAATAAAAGTCAGAAATGATCTCTTCTCACCTCCTAAGAGACACAAAAACTGAGAAAATAACTGTGCAAAAGTACCAAGTACAAGGATTCCAGCAGAAGGAAGACACGGAAGAGGTGGCTGTGAGGACAATGGCCCTTTTGCTAGAAGACAGGATCCCTGAAGCCAGGGCCTGGGTCTACTTTTACTCAGTTCTTGGCACATGCGGAGACTCTCAGGAAATGTTTGTTGGATGAGTGAATGTGGATGATGTGGTCGGACCCATAATGTGAATTTCTGGACTCGTCCCTCTAGGCAGAACTAAGCGGTGACCAAGATTTTCTGCCTGTCGTGATCTGCGGCCCCTCTCGCCCTCAGCTCTCTGGGTCCTTCCCTCGCCTTGTGCCCTGGCTGGGGAAGGAGGCCAGGGCAGGTGGGACGCAGCACCCAAGGTCCCACGGTGTAAGGTCCTGATCCCGCGTCCACGGTGTGCAGGTGGTGACTGGGCCCATTTCTGAACGCTGAGTCCCCCGGGGCTCGGTCCTCGGACCCCTTCTCCTTAGGGCTCCTTCCCAGGTTAGTCTTCAATGTTGTGGCGGTAAACGCCACCCACGCACCGATGCCACGCACTATCTCCTCATCTCTCCCCTGAACCCATACATATATTTACCTGCCTACCTGGCCCCTTCATTATTTCTATCTACCAGGCATCTCGAACTTCATGCAGTCCAAACTGAACTCCTGATCTCTCCACACACCTTCTCATCAGGCCTTGTCCATCCATGCAATTGTGGCTATCGTCTATTCTTGACGCCAAGCCAGAAAGCTCCCAGTAAAACCCAAGATTATGTCCCTAGGCCGGCAGGCTGGCTGAAGCCCTCTGAAAGCTTCTTATCTCCCTTAGAGTCAATGGAAACTCTCAATAGCCTCCCATCGCCCCTATCTTTCCTCCTTTCTCTAACCTTATCTACCACCACCCTGCCCCTCGTTCAGGGCCTTTGAGGTTCCCTCTGCCACTCCCTCCCTTCTTCCATCTCTGCTTCCATTAAGAAAGGATCAGATAGATTCTGGACATATCTCCTGGCTTTCTTTGTTTATTACTTGCCTCCCCTGTGACAGACAGGGTGAGCTCCAGGTAGGCACGGGCTTTGTTTCTCCTACTTTACTTCCAGAATCTGGAACAGTTCTGGCCCAGAGTCAGTGCTCATGAGTAAATGAGGGTGATCAGTCAAAATCTAGGTACAGCTGACCCTTCAACAATGTGGGAGTTGGGGGCACTGGCCCTGCGCAGCTGGAAATCCAGCTTTGGCTTTTGCCTCTCAAAAACTTAACTACTGGGGCACCTGGGTGGCTCAGTCACTTGAGCGTCCGACTTCAGCTCAGGTCATGATCTCATGGTTCGTGGGTTTGAGCCCCGCATCAGGTTCTGTGCTGATTGCTCAGAGCCTGGAATCTCCTTCGGAGTCTGTGTCTCCCTCTCTCTCTGCCCCTCCCCAGCTCACACTCAGGTTCTCTCTCTCTCTGACAAAAATAAATAAAAACTTAAAAAAAAAAACAAACCTTAACTACTAATAGCCTAATAGCCTACTGTTGACTGGAAAGCCTTACTAATAACGTAAACAGTTAGTTAACACATATCTTTGCACGTTACATGTATTATACATTGTATGGTAATAATGAAGTCAGCTGGAGAAAAGAAAATGTGATTAATAAAATCACAAGGAAGAGGGGCACCAGGGGGGCTCAGTCGGTTAAGTGTCCCAGTCTTGATTTCAGCTCAGGTCAAGATCTCACGGTTCATAGGATTGAGCCCCGTGTCTGGCTCTGCTCTGACAGTGGGGAGCCCGTGTGGGACTCTCTCTCTCTCTTTAAATAAATAAATACACATAAAAAAAAACACACACAAAGAAAATCCCCAGGAAGAGAAATACACTTGCGGTACTGGGCTACATTCATCGGAAAAAATCCACCTATAAGTGGACCCATGCATGTTGTTGAAGGGCCAAATGCAGTTCTCAGAGGCAGTGACCATCTCAGACTGAACCCAAGCCGACAACACTATTCACCCCGGTGAAGGGCGAGCCACCACAATGTCACAGGCCATATCACCAAACACAAAACAGGTGCAATATATCAATGAAGGTTTGACCAAGGTGCAGACTGGATTCTGCAGAGACTACTACCACTGGCCACTTCTTGGGATGGAGGTCAGAGAGGGCGGCCGTGCAGATTTGTGCCTTACCTGGAACAGAAAACAGGAGGTAAGCAGTTACCCGGTGGGTCGGGTGCCTGCTGCTGCTCAGCTGATCACCGAATGCCGACTAAATCTTCCCACAACCCAGGCTGGGCGTTCCTGTCACTATTTTAAGATGAAGAAACCGACGCCCGTGTGAGTTAAGTAACTTGCCCATAATCGCCCAATTTAGATTTTTTAAAATGTTTCATTTATTTCTGAGAGAGAGAGCGTGCGAGAGCGTGAGCAGGGAAGGGGCAGAGAGAGAAAGAGAGGGAGACACAGAATCCGAAACAGGCTCCAGGCTCTGAGCTGTCAGCACAGAGCCCGACACGGGGCTCGAACCCACGGACTGTGAGATCATGACCTGAGCCAAAGTTGGGACGCTTAACTGACTGAGCCCCCAGGCGCCCCCATAATCGCCCAATTAACCGTCTCTCCTGGACATTCTGCTTCACTGGGTTCGGGATGAAGCCCTTAAACCTGCCTTGTTTTATTTTTAAGACTTTAAATAACCTCCACGCCCAATGTGTACACTCTACCCAACGAGCCAGCAGGCGCCACAAACCTGCCTTTTTAAAGAGCACCAGTGGCTGTTTGTGCCCTGAGGCACGCAGGGATTCACTGCACTTTCCGGAAAAGTGTGGGCTAACCTGGGAAGCCAACTGTGCTGCTGTTAGCGCTGTCACCCCCTTGCTCACTCCGGCCCCACAGACGGGCCCCTCTGGGTGTTCCCGGCTTGTAGAAATGCTCAGATGGAAAGCAAGTTGATTTTCCTTCCCTTCAGAAGTCCCGGTTGCCTCTGATGAGGGTGGCTCGCACCGGTTCTTGGGTTTTGATAACTGTATCTTCCATCTCTGTCACCTCCCTCCTGCCCCACCTCTTTCCCTTTGAAAATATCTTGAGACTTTTTCCATGGCTCTTAAACCATAAGGGGAAGAGTCAAGTACCTTTTGAAAAACTGCATTACCTAAAAGACAGGACTGGATCTCAACAACTGGAATCCACAAAGAATGAAACGGAACTTCAACAAATATGTACCGGTTTTGGGGTTTTGGGCACCTGCTGTTTGGAGCAAGGCAGGCGAGTTTAAGCGGCAGAAAGAACACGCGTCTCCTATGTGCTATCAGGCAGCTGGCGTCGGCCCTTTGACAGAGCGTTCACGGCCACGGTTTCTCTGACGCTTAAATACACACCGTACATCCCCGCGCACAGGTGCCTGGAGTCCCGGGCACCTCCCGGGCTGCGGAGGGTCACATCTTCCAAACGACGAGCACAACCTCTGCCCTGAGGAGACTTATTATCGGAAGATTTGAGGGACTGGAATGTGTAATACAAAACAGACGCGCAGACGACCAAGTTTTATGGCTCCAGAAGAGAAAGAATGACTTTAGTGCCTATAAAATAAAGTCCACATGCTACAAGTTGGCTTGAACCCACCTTGGGCAACTTTTTTTTCTCCCCCTAAACAGACCTGAGATGAAAAGCCCCTTCGTAGCTGTGGGACTTGAGGGGGTTAAGTCAACTGTCTGAACCTCAGTCTCCCGTGAGGAGGGGAGTGGGGAGACGTGGCCCGATTGCACCCTGGAGAGCTGTATCGTGTTAGGCAGAATTAGGACTTAGTCCCCATCTTTATTAGGAAATTAAGTATGGTTTAAGGAGAGGCACTTGGCTGTCAGGGTGACACAGAGCAGACTCCCGATGATAGATTTTCCGTGTCTGCCTGATGGGATAAGGGATGCCCAGAGCGCCTTGAAGCATTATTTCTGAGCGTGGCTGGGAGGGTGTTTCTGGGAGACAGGAGCACGTGAAGCAGGCTGAGCAAGGAGATGGCCCTTGCCGGGCAGGTGGGCATCGTGTTATCTGTTTAGGGGCCTGAACAGGACAGTGAGGCGAAGGAAGGGCACATGTCCCTGCTGGATCTGGGATCCCCACCTTCTCCTGTCCTCAGACGTCGGCTCCCCGGGTTCTCAGGCCTCAGACCCTCGCACCCCCGTCAATTCGCAGGCCTTTGGACTCGCCCTGAATCACGCCCCTGGCTTTCCTGGTTCTCCAGCTCAGAAAGGGCAGATTGTGGGACTTCTGGGTCCCCGTAATCTCATGAGTCAATCCCTATAATGAATCTCCTCATGTCTATTTCCTATTGGATCTGTTTTTCTAGAGAACAGAACTCTAATAATATTCGTTTCCCTTCTTACTTGGCCGCACAGAACCACGGTAAACCTCTGCTCACTGGCTCCCTTCTCCCTACTGGACCCCTGGAATCTCCGTGTGGCCCCAGATCAACCCTACAAAGTTCTGCTCAGATGCTGCCTCTTCCAGAACATCCTCCCAGATGCCACCTTCAGAAGCCCCTTCTCCCTGGCGTGCCTGTGCCAGCTGTCCCCGGTCCCCACACGCTGCTTTCAGCCCGGCTGTCCTCCAGCAGCCCGCTCCAGCCCGAGGCCGGGCGCCGCCCCACACACTGGCTTTCCCTCACCCTTCGAGGCCATGCGCCGTACCCACCTCCAGGTCACTCTTCACAGAGAGCTTTCTAAAACGCAAACCCATGTTACCACACTGGCCCCAAACCTCCCACGGCTCCGATCATCCCGAGGCTGAAGACAGAAAGTCCTCAGTGTGTGGGCCACAGTGTCCTGAATGGTGGGGGCCCGTCTCTCTCTTCAGCCTCATCTTTTTTTTTGCCTGAAATAGAATCCAAATGCCATAAAATTCACCCTTCTAACGTACACAATTTAGGGGGCACCTGGCTGGCTCAGTTGGTAAAGCGTGCGACCTTTGATCTCGGGTTGTGAGTTTGAGCCCTACCTTCGGTGTAGAGATTATTTAAAAATAACATCTTTCTTTTAGTTAAAAAAAAAACTTTTTTACACTTATTTATTTTTGAGAGACAGAGTGAAACAGTGTGTGAGCAGGGGAGAGGCCAAGAGAGGATGACACACAGAATCCGAAGCAGGCTCCGGGCTCTGAGCTGTCGGCAGAACCCGACGCAGGGTTCGAACCCACGAACTGTGAGATCATGACCTGAGCCGAAGTCGGACGCTCAACCGACTGAGGCACCCAGGAGCCCCTACTTAAAAATAAAATCTTAAAAAAATGTAAACGATTTAGTGGATTTTTTAAAAAACTTTTTAAATGTTTTATTTATTTCTGAGAGAGAGACAGCGTGAGCAGGGGAGGGTCAGAGAGAGAGGGAGTCACAGACTGAAACAGGCTCCAGGCTCCGAGCTGTCAGCACAGAGCCCGACGTGGGGCTCAAAACCACGAGCCGTGAGATCATGACCTGAGCCGAAGTCGGACGCTTAACCGACTAAGCCACCCAGGCGCCCCAGCGGTTTTTAACATACACACAGAGTTACACAACTCGACCACTACTTAATTCCAGAATATGTTATTATCCCCGAAATAAACCCACACCTGTTACCAGTCACTCGCCATCTCCCCACCCACCTTCACCAGCCCCAGGCAGCCACAAGTCTGCCCTCTGTTGCTACGGATTTGCCTGTTCTGGACATTTCACAGAGACCAGATCGTATAATATGTGGTCTTTTGTGTCTAGGCTCTTTCACTCAGCATCACGTTTTCAAGATTCATCCATGCTGTCGTGTGTCAGGACTCTGCTCCTTCTTCATGGCTGAGTAGTATTTCACAGTATGGACAGACCACTGTGTTCATCCACTCACCAGCTGATGGACACTCTGCTCATTTCTCCTTTTTGGCTACGACGAATAATATAATGCTGCTGTGCTCACTTGTGTTCAAGCATTTGCGTAAATGTCTGTGTTCCTTTTTCCTGGGGATGCGCCTCGGAGGGGTAGTGTCGGTTCAGTGGATATTCGAGGCTTACCCTTTGTGGAACTGCCACACTGTCGTCCGTGGCAACCGCACGATTTCGCATCCCCACCAGCACCAGGTCACGAGTCCTGCTTCCCCACCTCCTCCTCTGGCCTCATCTCATGTCACACGGCCCCCGGTTCTCTGGGCGTGAACCCCACCCCTTCTGTTAGCTCTTGCACTGGCCTGCCTGCCTGTCCCGCGGCAGAAGGAAGGTCTTGAAGTTGCCTGTGGTTCTCACCTTACCAGACTCAGGGCCTCTTTGTCAACCTGAGATGAAATTTCTCAGTAATATAACCTACCTAGCTGTCCAAGGAGAACACGTACCTGGAATTCTCAAACTGAAATAAAGCAGAATGAGTAGAGAGTAAGATATAACCATCTGTGTTATAAGTCTAGGCGTCCTGGTGAAGTCTCCAGGCACTTGAGCTTATAGGTAGGTACCCTGTGATGGTAACAGCTGCAGGTGCAGGTGGATCTAGGTGTGGGGTGCCGGCTGCCCATGTGCCACAAGCAGGCTGAATTTGAACTGTTGCCAGAGCTCTTCCTGCAGAATCGCGGCCAATGTGAATTCCTAAGCAAAGCAAAGTTCAGCCTCCTCTCAATTTACCCAGTGAAGGCATCCCAGGAAAATTCCCTATCTACAAAAGTCGTGTAAAAGCCTCTGTTTGTTTGGGGCGCCTGGGTGGCTCAGTCGGGTGAACATCTGGCTCTTGACTTTGGTTCAGCCCATGATCTCACTGCTCCTAGGTTTGGGCCCCAGGTCGGGCTCTGGGCTGACAGCACGGAGCCTGCTTGGGATTCTCTCTCTCCCCTTCCCTGCTCACACTTGCTCTTTCTTTAAAAATACATAAATAAATTAAAAAAAAAAACCCCACTCTGTTTGTCTGTAAAAAGTTGGGCTCCAGGATTACTTCACCAACCCAGCAAACCTCCTGGGCCCCTCCCACTGGGTGAGTTCTCTTCCCCGGCACCCCGTGCGGCTTCCTCACAGTGCTGGACACCACTGGCACCCGTACATTCACATTTTCCTTTTGTTAAAGTCCGTGTCCCCCACTAGACAGGGACCCCACGAGGTCTGGGCTTGCGGTCTTCTCATCTCTGTATTCCCAGCCCCAAACTCAGTGCCTGGTACTCAGACATTTCCTGAATGAATTCCTGTCTAACGGCGTTCTCATCCACTTCCTCTGTTGTCCTGGAAGCTCTCAGAACACTGTGCCAGACTTATCTGTGTCACCAGGGCTAACGATGGCTCCTTTCTCATACAGAAAACGATGATCAAATGTTCAATAAGCGGACAAAAGCGGAACCATCACTGGGCTACTGATGTCCTCACAAATGAGCTAAGGACACATTACGACACATGCTTCCACAAATCTTCCAGAAACTGCTGTGCGAGAGACACGGTCATACGGGAACACACTTTACAGCTGTGGTTTCAGCAGGGAGCCCTCATTTTAACTGTGTTAACAATTGCTTCCATTCTAGCTGTCGTGTAACAAACTACCCCGAAACTCAGAAGCTTAAACAAAGAGGCGATCGTTTCTCCCTGTTCTGTGGGGCGGTGGTCTGGACAGCTGGGCCACTGGCCTTCCTGGGCTCACTCGTGGGGCTACAGTCATCTGACCCCTCGACTGGGGCTGGAGGGTCTGAGGCGGCCTCACCCACACGCCCAGCAGTGGTCGGGCAGCGGAGGTACCGTGATTCCCTTCCACACGGGCATCCTGTCTTCCAGGAGGCTCACCCAGGCCTTTTCTCTATTTGTCGTCTCGAAATTCCAAGCAAGTGAAAGCAAAGGCAGAAAGTACAGGGTGGAGGCCTGGTTCCGAAGCTGGGGGACCACCACCTCCACCTCATTCTGTGAAAGCAAGTCCTGGTGCCACCCAGATTCAAGGGGGTGGAGACACCCTGCAAAGGGCAGTGGACCCAGGGAGGCCCCGTCACCAGAGGCCCCGGCTGTTGTGACCCGCCGCGGGCATCTCCCTGGAGCACACGCTCTTCTTGTTCCTGGCTCTGGGATCCGAAGGGGGGTGCTGGCTTTCTTACCGAGGGAGGTCCTCCGGGACCCCGGTGTCCCCTCGGGCCTTGGCATCTCCTTCCCTGGCCCTGGAGATGGAGGTGCAGAATGTAGAGGCGATGAGGTTGAACGTGTGCTTTTCCAGATGTGCGGTTTCGTTGGGAGAGCGGGGCCTTGGCTTGGCTTTGGTTAAGTCCTGGTATCATTTTATTTTCTTGCCATTTGCCTTCTCTTCCAACTCAACTGCAATAAAAGGTTGAGGCAATGGAGCATTCTGGCTAGTGGCTCTACTTACTACAAAAGTACCTACAGGGTGAGAGCCCTGATTCCGGAGCAAGACTCCTTGAGCGTGAACCCTGGCTCTGCCCCTCGCTGTGCGACCGGATGCAGGGATCATGATGGCCAGGATGGGGCCGTGGCGAGGACGGAGTGCGGTGGTCGGTGCCGGTCACGGAGCAGCACACAGGACCGTGGGAGAGCGGCGCGTCAGGGCCTCTGCACACAGGTTGGCCAGCCCACACCTTCCACTGTGGACAGGCTGCTTTTGGGGTGTGGGGAGGCAGAGGGAGGCGGTGGCTCAGCTAAAGAAGCCGTTGATCATCTCTCTTAGTGCGTCCACGAAAGAGTAAAGCCAACATGTGCACGCCTCCTGCTCATTACTGCGCCTCGTTTCAGCCGTTACGAGGTATTTGTGCTTTCGGTATAAATTATAAATCTAAACACATGCAGGGTTTGTTTTTTCCCCAAAGCAGATTCCAGCCAGCACGAAACCAGCCAACCCAAATAAATTGTGCACTTAAGTCCATTGTTTCCAGCAACATGTAAACTGTTGGGTTGGGGAGGTTTGCTTTGAAGAGGGCACCCCATTAGTGCTCCTAGCATCAGGGTTCAATTTAGGCTGCGCATATTTGAAGAGTTTACTAGAAATCTGTGGCAAGGAAAGACACGCATGGCCGGGGAGGGGGGCGAGGGGCTCTTATCAAATTGTACAGGATGCATTTAGGCGGTGTTTGTCATAAAAGCACAAAATAAAGCAGCAGTCCTGAACTCAAGGAGCCTCGCGGAATTCCTCAGCTGGAGAAGTCATTCTGGGAATGCAAAGATCGCCTTCAATGTTATGTTTGTAAGGAAATGACAGTCACCAAGTGGAGAATGTCAGGTCCTCTGAGAAACCCTGTGGGCACTCACGTGCAGAACACTATTTACTTAACTGGAGTTGGTTCTGAAAATATTTGACTCTGGAGGGTCCCAAAGGGAGGGTGCAGGGCGTCTGGGATTTTCTTTCAGGTCAGGACTCGGCCTTTGCTAATCCCCTCAGCTGATAAAGCTCCAGGCTTCAGGGCAAATTCGTTCCTCTGCTGAACCCAGGTTTACAGCCCGGCCGAGGCCAGAGCAGGAGCCTGTCATTCTAAAGGTTTCCGCAGCCAAACAGAGGCGTCGGTTATCTGATGAGCTGGTAGTTTGTCACAGGGGAGCAGAGGTGCCTGGAGTGAAGCTCTGGGTCAAGAGGAGCCTGGAGAATGAAGGATCTGGACACTTATCTCCAGGAAGAATCTAGCAACCTGACATTCTCATCAGTGCTAAAGGTTGCCAGGGCTGACGGAGGAGGGGGTTCTGAGGTCGCCATCACGAAAGCGATGGATTTTGCCAGGAAGGATGAGTCTGGGGGGTCTGCTCTTTCTGTTAAGCTCACCTCCCCACTTCCCCAGCGGGAGGCGCCTTCACCACCCGAGGCTCTGGCCCTGCCGTCTTGCATGGATGGCAGTCATGAGTCCAAAATGACTCAGACAGGAGTGAGGCCACCCGGCCCAGTCTGGCTTCTTCATGAGAAGTGGACAAATGGCTGAGTTCAGCCCTCGGTTACTGAGCAGCTATGACACTCCAGGCCACCAAGTGAGTGACAGGCACGTGGCTGTGCTGGTCGGGACGGACCAGGTGGAGGATGAGGAGACAGGCAGTCTTGCGGGACGACACGAAGATGACGACGACGACGGCCAGAACGGATATTTAACAGGAGCCAGGAAGGGTCTACACTCTTCATGTGTAATGTCTCGTGTTTCCGGAGTTTAACACGCATGTGACTCACTCTGGGGCCCTGGTAAAACGCAGGATCTGGCTTGGGAGGCCTGGGGCGGGATGCGGGACCCCACTCCCAAGCTCCAGTCTTCTGGCCCCTAGACTGCACGTTGAGCAGGACGGGGTTATCTCATCCAATCCTCACAACGACCCACCGAGGCACTGTAGTTGTTCTCATTTTACAGATGAGGCAAGAGAAGCCTGGGGAGGTCGAGCGGCTTGCCCAAGGTCATGCATACGGCTGGGAACAGAGGAGCCACGACTGGACGCCAGGGCCTGCGTGCTCACACATCGCTGCCAGGATACGGCAGCGGGAGGGGCTCCGCCCCCGGGGGGGCGCTCAGAAAAAGATCTGGGAGACAGTGCCTCTCGGCTGCGTGCCAGCAGGTTAAAGGTAAGGTATTAACTAGGGGAGAGCCAGGGAGGGAGGTGAGACGAGGCTCTGCAGTGCACGTCTTGGCCTTACCCTGAGGGCCCGAGAAGAAGGTTCTCTGGAAACATCACGTAACCTTTCTGTTTACTCACCCTTCCCTGGTGACACACTTCCTAGGGGGCATCCCCTTCATCCTCAAAGGCGCTACCCCGCCCAGCGCTTACCACCTGGGCTAAAATTAGCCCTTGGCACCCTGGGTTTCTATTTACACATCTGTCTCCTGCTAGAACACTTCCTCCTTACTCATCTCTGTCCCCGAAACACTCAGCCGGGCATGTGGGACTGCAGCACCTGAGGGGAGCATGGAGAGCGGTGGAGAAGAGTTTGAAGGTACCGTAAACGCTGTACCGTTTGGAAGGTGTGAGCCGTTGGCGCCTGGAGAGGAGGGTGTGGGACCGTGGGTCCCAGATTTTTCTGTAAATTAATTTACCTTTTCCCCTAATTTTTTAAGTTGATTCATTTATTTTGAGAGCAAACAGGAGTGGGGGAGGGGCAGAGGGAGAGACATAGAGAGAGAATCCTAAGCAGGCTCCCCACTGTCAGCACAGAGCCCGACACGGGGCTCGAACCCATGAACCATGAGATCATGACCTGGGCCGAAATCAAAACTCAGAGGCTTAACCGACTGAGCCACCAGGTGCCACTCCCCTAACTTTAAGTGTGACCAATTTCAAACCTGCACCGTTGAATGAAGAGCAGGAAGAACTAGAACCCACAAACCACGAGATCACAACCTGAGCTGAAGTCAGACGCTCAACCGACTGAGCTATCCCAGCGCCCCCATGTATACATTTAAAAAATTTTTAATGTTTATTTATTTTTGAGGGAGGGGACAGAGCATGAGCGGGGGAGGGGCAGAGAGAGAGGGAGACGCAGAATCAGAAGCGGGCTCTAGGCTCCCAGCTGTCAGCACAGAGCCTGATATGGGACTCAGGCTTGTGAACCATCAGATCATGACCTGAACTGAAGTCAGACACTCAACTGACTGAGCTACCCAGGCACACCCCTCCCCCCAAATACACATTTGAGAAAACAGCATGGGGGGTGGGCGGGTGCCTGGGTGGCTCAGTCCTACTTTGGCTCAGGTCCTGATCTCATGGTTTGTGGGTTCGAGCCCCCCGTCCGGCTCTGTGCTGACAGCTCAGAGCCTGGAGCCTGCTTCAGATTCTGTCTCCCTCTCTCTGTCCCTCCCCTGATCGCGCTCTGTCTCTAAGAATAAGTAAACATTAAGAAAATAGTATGTGTTTATTTTTATCTGGGCCCATTAAACATACTTAAACTTTAAAATTTAGCAAAGTATTAGATTTATGACAAGGCTGCAGAGAAAGTACAGAGGACGCTTATACACCCGGCACCCAACTTCCAATCATTTCCCACATGGCTGACTTCCTACGTGGCTGTTGTGTGCCTGTTCACAACTAATGCACTGACATTAACACGTTATGATTAGCACTGGTCTAGGTCCTGTTAGGGTTTCGTCCATTGTCCCCTTATCTGTCAGACTCACTTTTAAACTCTGAGAGACGGAAAACAGCGAAGTGTCAATGGAAAGCCACGGTCCCTTGCCGAACACACTTTGGCTAGATGCTGCCAGCTGCTGAATGACGGAAGCCCAAGGCCTGCCTTCTCTGTTCAAAATGGGAGAGCAGTAGATGTTGGAGACGGGGTCAAATCAGACGGGCACGAAGCTGAGGCTTTTGCACAGGCCCAGAGGGACTGAAAGGGCACCGTCCATGCCCGAGGAGCTAAAGGGCTTTCCCACCGCGAGGTTCAGCGCTCTGTCCTGCTGACTGTGCGTCTCCTCATGTCCTGGGCAGCCCCTTGCACGGTCTCCCTACGCCGCTCACCCTGACAGCTGGACACCCCGCGTCTGAGGCCATGGGGCTCAAACCCGGAGCTTCCAGGCGGCGCCGAGGGCCTGGGTGATGCGTGCGGCACATCACGTGTGTCCTCTACCATGACTCTGCCCGCTGAGCTCCCAGAGCAGCAGGCCAGCGACAAGAATGTGTCCTGCATGGGACACGGGGTCCGCTTGCCTGTTGGGTCCGTGGGACATGGCCTGTGTGTCATTGGTGGTGGGGGAGGGGACTGTCTAAATTGATAACTGTCCTCTCTTTCCATAAGGTCTGGGCTTGTTCACATTCATCCCTGTCTGGTGTTTCAAAACGGGTTTTCACGTTTTATAAGTTAGAGTAGATGACGTTGTTTCCTAAAACCCAGTCCATGCTTCCAGGTACTTTCCTTTCTAACGTACACCTGCTGTCCTCATTTCCAGAAGACCTAAGCCTCCTGCAGACTCACCCACTCAGCCCCCGCTGACCTGAGGGTAACTCACTGCTGGCTCCGGGGTCCCCCATCTAACTGGAGCTGATCACGCTGGAGCGGCTGCAGAATGGCTGGGTCCACGCCTCCGCACAGCTGCTTATTTCTCAGCTGATGTACGGCAGAATTCTTCGAGTTCGTCCAACAGGAGCACGTGGTTGGGTGAAATTTTCTCCGCACGTGTGTGTGCAGGAGGAACCTGCTGGGGACACAAGTAAGAGATGGGTCCGTTTTCACTCCCCAGAATGAACCTGTTACAGGTAAGAGCACCATTTTGCCTCCCTTTTCCCCAGAGCTCATAACCCAGTTTGGTTTAAATCCTTCAAGACTATCTTCCAGGCTTGCTGTGTGTCCATAGTACTTCATCCTTGGTGCGTGGACACTGGGGAGGGCTACCCCATGAACACTGTCCCAGACACAGCACTTTGACCCCCTTTTCACTGAGTGAGGTGTCTGGGCGACTCACTTCTGTCGTTTCATACAGACCTTGCTTGTTCTTTGTGCCTGGTAAGCCACACTCTGACTCTTCCACATTCTATTTTATCAGGCATTGTTTGATGGACAGTTACATCACTTTCAATTGTTTCCTATGATAAACTTTTTTTGTAACAAAACTGCATGGATGCCTCCTTATGCACGTGCGTTAAGTTACTTTCCCAGTGGCAGCTGTATGCTCATTTCTGGTTGCCTCCTTATGCACGTGCGTTAAGTTACTTTCCCAGTGGCAGCTGTATGCTCATTTCTGGTTTTCAAAGGTCTTGCCAAATCCAAATTACTCTTTAGCGTGTGTGTGTGGTAGGGGGGAGGGGTGGCAGTTTCTCTTCGTTGGGACTATTTATTCCTGCCTCCTTGTGTGCAGTGGCTGCAGGGTGGAAGGGAGCCAAGGGAAGGCAGAGAGAAATTCATCTCTAGGTGTTACAGGCTGGATGGCTCCGCAGGACCAGGCTTCTCTGCAGGGCTGGTCAATGGGGGCTTTGTTCCTGAGCCCGTCTCTGAGCACAGTCCGAAAGCTGACATGCCAAGGTGACACAGGGCGCCGTTCGTGTGTGTGTGTGTGTGTGTGTGTGAGCGCGCTCCTGGACCCCACCCCCGGAGCGAGACACCATCAAGTTTGCAGGAGTTGTACTTAACCCTGAAAAAATTAGGTTGGAAAAAAGGCAGTGAAAGAAGTGGGCCACTAACTCTAAAGACATAAAGGGAAAAGGCCAGGCCAATTTGCACCCCAGGAGAGGTGGGAGGTGCAGAGGGGACAACCGGCCACCAGGGAAACTGGGAGCACAGGAGGAGGTGTGGAGGATCAGAGGGGGACGCATGGGGAGGGGGAGAAAGGAGGGGCGGGAGAGAGAGTGAGGAGGGGACATGAAAGTGGCAAAGTGAGAAGAGGAGGCAGAGGCAGGGGAGGGGGGAGGGAGGGCCAGGCTGCGTCCCTGTCTGTTTGTGATTAGCACACGGCCCAGCGCAGAATGGAGTAAACAGAAACTTCCAGGCGTCCCCACACCCCCCTCTGAGGCAGAGCAGAAATCAGATGCTCCGTGATTAATCGTGGAGAGTTCAGGACACGACCACAAGCGCCGTGCGGACTTGAAATTAGCTGCCTTCTCTTGTCCCCTTGCCAAGATGGGAGTGGGGGGTGGGACGTGAAGGGCCGGTGGGGGGGCCCCGCCTGCCGGGGGCCAGCATGGAACTCCCCCTGGCAGAGCTCGGTGACACTGACGGGCAATCGGCTACATCCACAGCGGCAGGCGGCGGGGCGGGCGGG